>NW_027176927.1:5732869-6190369 GCF_023349555.1 Cebidichthys violaceus
GTACAACTGCTATGTTATGCTGTTTTAGCACTACTAGCCACAAATTTGAAAGGAGGAACTGTTATTCTTATTTAATTTTATGGTCTATAATTTTATGTTGTTGTTGTTTTCATCTACGGTTTTAATTTCTAAATATTTTTGACTGTGTTTAGATGATCAGAGTTGGTTGATTAGGATGACAGCACTTTGATTTTTATGTTTTTATTGATGAATAAATGTGACCTTGACCCTTCAACTGCTCCTCCATTGAGAATGGTTGGACTTAATTTGATAAACCGTGTTAAGTAGTGGGTTGGAAATTTGCTAAATAACAAATGAAGTATTTGATTTTGTCAGGGAATGATTTAGTTTACATCCAGTTACAATCTCTGTTCTACCAGTAGAGTTGATCCAGGAGAATACGTGATGGGATGAGACGATCTGGATGTGAAGTTCAGTCTTAAAGTTTGGTATGAAGTTGTTCAGAGTGGCAGCAGTAGAGCTCCTCACAGAGCAATACAGCTAAAATGTCTCCTTGCATATTTATTATTAGTTTTGACTTGTCATCCTAGCCACTATGTTCTTGGTGATGGGTGAAATATGCAGCATTCCTTTCATCACATTTTTCCACCTGATCTGGGATTAAAACTTGCAATCTTTTTCCACCTTTCCATGAAAGTGTAATAGCATTATTGTATTCTGTTAACAGTACTGATCTGGGATATATATCAATGTCTCTTTAAACAGAAGTGAGACATTCACTTAATGTGTGTCTGTGGTAGGACTGACTAGCATTATCTGCTATTGAAGATAAGGCAGACACAGGACTCCACTGTGGTGAAGTTAGGTTGCGGTTGAACCTTACTTCACCTCTCACTGTTTAAAGGGAGGGATGGATTACATTGTCTGTGTGTGGTTAGTTTATCGGAAGCAGTACTTCCATGATGTTATTATTATGGAATATAAAAGCATCCAATTGACCCATTATGAGCCAGAACATTTTGGCCCTTTTGAAAAAAGTTTCCATTGCATTACCTCAACAAAGCCACCCATCTTGATAAACATGCAACATTTATGAAAGGCTGGTTGAGATAGTTTCCTCAGCCTCAACACTGTCAACAGTGTTGATAAACAGCCGTTGTTAGTTGTGAAATTGATCCAGATGGTTTATGCTCCTCCAAATCTGCTTTACTGTATTAACCTGTCAGAATAGGAAATGATTATAGGAGCAGACTGGAAACGTCCGCTGGATACAACTAAAGTTTGCAGCCTCCAAGTCACAGAAACTGGTCGCTAGATGTAAAGCAGTTACACATTGAATGATAGATAAAATGGGCGTTGCATATACGGTATTGAATCCTTTTTAAAATTACATTACTTTTTACTCTAATACCCATAAAATGGGCATCCATGGATTGATTGTATTTTAACTTCTGATGCTTCTGCTGTACAAGTTGTAAAAAGTAATACTTGTGACTATCTAAGTAAATCTATGTGTTTATAGCCACAATGTTAAACTACCGGATTGAAAAACTGTCAGATCAATAGTAGTGGATAATGAGTTCTGTAAATAGGAAGAACAAAAATCCAGATTGTTTTATAAGAAGAATGGGTTACAGCATCTATTGTGTTGGAAACAAGATGGGAATCATTGTTTCTTACACAATTACAAAGAGCAACAGATACATTTATGAGTAAACTTCTCAGAGGTCAGATTGTCAGCAGAAAAAGGACATGAACAGGCAAACTGGGAGAAAGCTCTCCTCTTATTTGCCAGAGAGCTGACTATTGCTCTTTACTATTGTTGTTGCAGTGGTAGAAAACATTTGTGGGGCATTTCTGATTCTACGCATGAACCAAACATTTTGGAAATATGTGTTTCCTGTTAAATGTAGTTACTTAAGAATATTTTTTGTTGATAAACAAAAAATTATATAAAGCTAGTTGAATCTGAGATAAATCAATATAATATCACAGTAACACTATATTTTACTGGTCAGTTTTCCTTGGAAGTTTCCGAAAAAGAAACATATGGTTTGGTACTGGTTTTAGGGACATTTAGTCAATTTTTTATGTTTCTGAAACTGCTCCATTAATAGAAAGAAAATGTTGCATTAATTGTGCATTATTCATTAATAACTGGAAAAATAGTTTGTTCATATGAGAAAGTTTGACAATTTTTGCATGTTCAGTTAGCAAATGAAACACTTTATTTTTCTTCCAGTTAGAGCCAAGTTAGGCCGTTCTTTATAGGGAGCTTCTTTGAATTTTGTTTTAATTATTTGGAAATTACAGACCCATAAAACAAAGTGCTAAAATGCCGCTTTAACAAATTATATTGAATTGGCTTTTAATCACAATATATGGGATCATGCAGAAATATATTTGTATCATATTTGTATTGTATTGTGGGCCATGTATATGCACTGAATCATCTGGAATACAATATGCATCCAGGAACAGATCCCGGCAGCACTTAGTATCATTTACTAATAACAATCTATGAAATAAATCTATACCTACTAGTCAGATGGAGATCTGGACTGCATCCTCACCTGTAGTCCTCATTGACCATCAGCGTGTTGGCCGCCCAGCCAGGTGAGAAGGGGCTGGGCATCAAGCCGCCGGTCGGCACCATTGTAGGGGCCACAGAGGGAGGTACTGGGGTCAGAGGTATGATGGACGCCCCGCTGATACTGTCATTGCCCAATCCTGCGTCCACACTGGACCGAGCCAGGGAGATGGAGGAGAGGAGGTTGATCACGTTCTCAGATAACCTCCGGCAGTTCCGCGTCAACGCCAGGAAGGGTTTACTGCCAGTAAAGAGCTCCTCCATTGAGGTCAGGGGGCCAGAGACAGACAGCTGCAGCCCAGAAATTGTGTCTGAAATCTTGGAGTGGGAGGAAGTGGGACGGAAACCACAAAATTGAAAACACGATGCTCATAAAATGGTGGTCAGCTTAGAGTGGTTTTGTTATGGAGATAGAGAACTAAAGATTATGGGCACCTCGGTGCCCTGAGTTGAATACTGCATGTCCCTCATTTTAACACAACAAATTAAACTTTTACTTTGCAAAGAACAAAAGGATTTCCTTTTACAAAAATATTTTAAAACAAACAGGTTTTTTTAAATTGGCTTAGAGAACATCGTAGATTGCAGCAGTACAGACAGAATTGAGCACACTCCTTTTGAGACATGTTTTTGTATGACTCTGCAATCATGATGAATAATTTGTTACCTGTCTCATTCAGAATAGGGTCGTTTAAGCCTATTGTTTGCAGCTACTGCTTTTTAAGAAAGCTTCTGTCTTGTTATTCAATATCTGACTTTTTTTTTTACCTGTATATGCATTTCTAAATAGGATATACATACATTCCTGTATTTTACATAAATGTAAATAACATAGAGTGTATAGTCTTAGTTTTTATTTTAGCTTTAGTCCATGTTTCTTCTTCTTTATTATATGATCTCTCTGATATAACTTGTCTTCCAGCAGCACAATTTATTTTCTTCTTCCAGTTAGGTTTTCTTTTAATTTCGATTTCAGCCAACTTCCTATTCTTTCATTTTGTTTCAAATACTATAAATATATGTATCTTTCATTAATTCAGGATTTCAATGGCTGCTTGTGATATCAAATCTTTCACACAAACAAAATTACCTTTCTAAACATTTTAATAACAAATGTTATTAAATTAATTTAATTCCAGAGTAACTTATGTAAGGAATTCTACAAAGATTTGTTTATTTTTTTAATGTGTATTCCTAATTAAGTTTCACTACATGTTTATTTTACATTTTTGCATAAGTAAGTTTCTTGATAAATGTGTCTTATTATTCACATTTAGCAAGTCAATGTTTATATCAAATATAATAATAATGATTATATTATACATATTATTCTGTGCAGTGTCTGCGTGCCTATTCCCTTTTCAACTGTGTCTAATGCTATTGCTTTATGAGAGTCAGATCAGATATCTTGCTCTGATTTTAATTATTGATATGTTTCTTTGATATGCATTGACATGAGATGAACTCATTAACTCATGTGTTTTGTTTCTCTCTCATTTGGTTATTCATCATCTATATTACTGTAGGTCTCCTGACCTGTATCTTCAGTAGAAGGAGGACATTTAGCAGTCTGACACATAAACCACTGTCTGGCCACAAGGAAATCGATAAAAAAACAGAAGTTTGTATCTGATTTTTTCTCTTTGTCTGCAGACCACATGTGAGCATGAGCGCACACACACACAAGCAGGTTAGATATTCTGATAGTTTACTTGTGGAATTGCAACACTCACCAGCAGATCGATGGAAGCTAGCGTATAATTGGCTGTGAGAAGAGACGAGGTCAACTGATACATCCCATCATTAGCCTCACTGTTGCCATAGAAACCGATGCCTATGGCAACACTGCAAAGGGAGGGAAAAAAAGAAACATGAAAACATTGTGGGAGGTGTATACAAATGTGTGTGTGTGTGTGTGTGTGTGTGTGTGTGTGTGTGTGTGTGTGTGTGTGTGTGTGTGTGTGAGGGGGATAGAAGAATAGATAGCAGTGGCATAAATCTAATGTTTAATTCAGTGTGTATGTACATTTTAAATGAATGTGACACAAGAAGATAGAGCTGGAGAGGATGGGATGTGTGTGCTCTGAATGAGCATACCAACAGTGGAGCGCAGGGGAAGGAGTAAACAGATGATGGGAAAAAAAACTGACTCTTAGCACTCAACCGTTAAGCTCCAGCAAGGAAAATATTCGAAATGTTAAACAGAGCGACATGTTTACACGTCTTTCTGTTATTCAAATATTCAGATTAAGGCTCGGGCCAGATGTTCGTCAAATCCCCTCAAACCCGAGAGGAATGGTATGACCCAATCTCCCACAAAGTATGTGACCCAGATTAGAAAGCAGGGGGAAAAGGAAAAGGAGGAATGTGTGTCTGTGTCTGTGTGTGCTTTGCATTTCAAGCTGCCAAATGTGGACGCTGTCTAATGCAGCTGCATTTCAAATGGCTGTTTTTGTGCTTGTGACAGAAAAGGCCACCATCTGGAGGAAAGAGTGTCACATGAAATATTTTAAACTGCAGCACTATTTTTCCATCCTGTCTAGCGCACAAAGCTCTTGTATCGAGCATCAGAGGAGGAGAGGACTACATTACATTACGGTCCATGAGGGGGAGACACGAACCACATCAACCTACAGTCTGTATATGATGACATCATTATGACAGCTGAAATCAGAGCCCCGGTACATTATGTTCTGTGATGTAACAAAACAGTCCCAGTGCATATAAACGTGCAGGGAATGTACTGGGATATAATAAGCATTTAATTGCACTATAATTGTATGGCAGCACACAGCTGAGCCTGTAGCTTTAGATATAAAATGTCTGATGGGCAGCTGAGCGTTCCCCTCAGTGACTTCCCCTTTACAAGAGTGTTTTGGAAAGATGTCAAGCAGAATTTCTGTATAAGGCCCATGCAGAGGCAGTGTACTGACTTGATGACTGCATGGTCACCAGATCTGAGGGGAACACCGGTGGGTAAATGACTGCTGTACTGTAGGTGGGCGAGCTGAGCTCACCCTCACACACACAGCGATGACCACTAAAATACACACACGCACGCATGCACACACACACACACACACACACACACACACACACACACACACACACACACACACACACACACACACACACAGTGCTGTCACAGGTCTGTGGTTGGTAAACAGCAACTTAACGTGACCATCAGCTGTCACCCATGCCTCCTCTCCTCTCCTGTGACATTGGTGACTGTGTGAGGGACTAAAAAGCACATGACGATGGAGAAGGTGACAGCTTGTGATTCCCAACCTTGTTGTTGTTCCAGTTAAAAGGACTGTACTTAAGTCAAATGTTGAGGTAATTGTACTGTACTTGAGAATTTCTTGCTTTTATTACTCTATACTTCAACTCCACTACATTTCCGACAGAAATATTGTACTTTTTGCTGCTTTATCTGCTTTATCTGCTATAGTGTCTAGTTATTTTTCAAGATTCTACCTAAAAAAACATGAGATAAGCATTTGAAATACAATGCATTTTTAAAGATTTAACCAGTATTTCCCAATCTTTTTGGCTTGTGACCCTTTGTACTTACTACTTGTGCCTCTTGTCTCTTGCAGACATCTACGAGTTGTTTCAACAAAAAAGGATTTCCCCTTTAAACTTCTCAGATGTTTTAAATTAAAGGAATAGTTCATTTTGGAAAATAAGCATATATGCCCTCTTGCAGAAAGTTAGATAAGAAGAGTGATGCCACTCTTGCGTCAGTACTGTACGATAAATATGAAGCTACAGCCAGCAACAGATTTGTTTGGCTTAGCATAAAGACTTGAAGCAGCGGGGACAGAGTCAGGCTAGATGTCCCCCCCTGTTTCCAGTCTTTATGCTAAGCTTAACTTAAATAAAATAAACTAACCAGTTTGCTGGCTCATTAGTGGTATCAATCTTTTCATTTCACTTTCTGCAAGAAAGCGAATAAGCGTATTTCTCAAAATGTTGTTACTTCATATTATTGTTTCAGGCTCAAAAAGAGGTCAAATAATCCCCTTGATTAATTAGCTGCACTTCGACCAGATACAACACTAAAATTCTACTTATGCATTGATGCACCAGTGTTCACAATGATATTATCGGTGGTCGAAAAAATATTCAGAACTTTCTCTTAAAAGTAGAAATAACACAATATGAAAATCCACCACTTTAAGTACAAGTCTTATCATCAAAGTATACTTTCAAAAGTATCAAAAGTTATTGTGATATTGTTATATATGTATTATCAATACTGGATTATCATTACAGATGCATTAATGTCTGAGGGCCATTTTGGATGTTGTCGCTGGTTGAGGTGTAGCTAACTGATTGTTTATCTTGTATCTTATTGTGTATCACATTTTAAAGGTGTGTAAAAAGTAATCAGTACTTGGTTACTAGAATTAACTAATACTTCATGTTTTTCTGATTATGTAATACCACATAAGTTAAAATTAAATTTGAAATGCAGGACTTGTACTTGTAGTGGAGTATATTTACAGTGTTTCACTGATAGTTAGTGAGTTAGTTGAAGGATCTGAGTACTTCTTCCATCACTGCTAAAAGACGACTTGTGTATGTTGCCATAAAACGAAAGAGCTCAGTGTTTGTAATGACTCCTCCTCACCAGCACAGCGTGACAGACGCCACCGCCACCCACGTGACACAGCAGATGCCTCGCCCCTTCTTCCCGCTGTAACCGTGACCTGTGCTGGCATCTTCATCCTCCTCCTCCTCCTCTGATCCCTCGCTCCGGTCACCACGGTGACAGCAGCAGTAGTGTATGAGGAAGGAGAGGACCACCAGGAGGGAGATGATGAGAGCTATGGCTGATAAACTGGACAAAACCAACAGAGTCTGAGAAAAAGACGAGGAGGAAAAGAAAGGATGAGTCAGTGAATGTTAAAAATGTCACTTTAATTCCACTTTTTACAAGTGGAGAAGAGCAATTTGAGATGGTAAAATACCAACTAATCCTGTTAAATCCATAGCTTGTCATGTGGTCCCGCCTCCATTAAGTTGCAAGTAGCAGGAGATGATGGTATAAATTGTGTGCTTCAAATAGGTAGAAAAATCAAGCATACAAATAAACACTGCATGCAACACACATTAACATAGATGGACATTTAACACAATTAATTTGAGATGCTTCTTGACCATCCATACTTGATTCAAAGGCTTTAACCCATGAATCCCTGATCTGCATCATAGTGAATATTAATGTCACTAAACCATATCAGACTTTGCTTTTGATCAGGCTCCATGTCATAAAGTCAACATTACTGAAATGCATTTTGCTCCAACACATATCTACAGTATTATCCTTCATCCATCTGCCCGTCTGTCACTCCCCATTCCTCCACCTTCTCTCTACTGTATCTCACCTCCTGCTATGTGAAGCCCCTCCCTACCGCTCCACCCCTCTTTCACCACGCTCACCCTCGCTCTCACTCTCCTTCTCTCCCCCACTCTCCCCTCTCTTTCTTTCTATCCACACCACTGAATCTCTATTAATAATCTGTGACCTACTTAAATACACTCACTGCCACTCTCTCTCACTCCCACTCTAACTGTCTCTCTCTCCGTTTCTCTCTCTCTGCCCGGTCTTCTGTTCGGCAACCTCCTCGCATTACTCATTCCCTCTCTCGGAGCACTTTCAGTCCCTTTTGTCTTTCTGTTCTGCAGGATAATTTGCGTCCCCCCCTCTTTGTACCACAGAGAAGTCACAAACATGCCACTGTGAGACACTGCTGGCTGGAGCATTTGTATGAGAGCCTGTTGGAGGAGAAGAAGGATGAAAGCTTTGCATTTTGCAGCAGAGACTACACAGTGCAGAAACCTACAAGAGGACCATGTTGAATCTCATGCAGATCCCTGAAACCGAATTGCATAAAATATCTCCACTTTGCATGTACAGAGGAGGTGCATGTGAGCATGGCGAAATCTAAAGCAAGGTAAAAAATCAAAAAAGGTTAGATGTGAGCTAAGGGGCTCTTGGAGGCAACTAGTGCAATCTTCCCACCAATGATGAGGTCAATGAGTTGGCATGAACAGGGTTTTTTAAAGGACTGTAAATGCCATTATAGCTCGGCAGATTGCGTTTACATTCAGGGGTTTATGGAGCAATTTAAAGAGTGATGTAGAACAAATTGCCCATCTTCAAGTCACTCAATTGTAGTACAATGCACCTGTAGAGTTACAACTACATACAGGGGGATACAGCGCTGTAAATATTATGCAATGTGGCACCTCAGATTGGACAGTTACAGTACAGCATGTGGTGTGGCAGGTGTCTGTTACCTGCTGGTACTCCCAGCTGTCGGGGACAAAGATGTTGTCCTTCATCTGCATGGTGAGGTCCAGCCGGGGGAGAGCATGACACACTCTCACCCACAGTGAAGGGGTGTAGCTGGGCACCGTTGTCATGGCAGCCATTTTCTACTGCCACCGGTCCCCCTCCTCCACCCTGCGGGAGGGAAGGAAAGGAGGGTGAGAGTAGCCAGGATGTGAAGTAAGAGCAGAGGAGACGGGACGAGGGGAAGGAAAGGTGAAGGCCACTATGTCCCTCCTCCAATCCGGGCTCAATGGAGAAAATTTATGACCAGTGGTCACCTGTGCAGAGTAAGGGTCAAAATGTCAGCCACGGTTACTTGAAACAGACTCTTGGGAGTGTAAATCACAGTTCATATACATCACTCAGTCAGAGGCTGAGCTGAGTGTGTTTTTGCCTGTAACATTTCAGGTACAACAGGGTTTGGCTTCACTGACCTAATATCAGTTAATCATGGCAACATGATTTAATAAAGCTAACTTGTTATTAGCTTTACCCGCCCCTCTATTTGCATTAAGATTTCAAACAGAAAATAGCCTTCTTTTGATGAGCATGTAACATGCTCTGAGCTCAAACAACATGTCAATTAATTGATAAATCAGGCGAGTGACAGAAAATTAATATACAGCAATTTTGGTGATAATTTAAGTAATTTAAACAAGCAAACATGTAAAGTTCCTGCAGTTTCAAGTATTTCAAATATTGTGTAGCTTAAATTGAATATCGTTGGGTTTTGGACTGTTGATTGGAAAGAAAGACAATATTTCATACTAATTTTGGGCTCTGGAAACCTGTTTTTTGATATATCATAGCACAAAGAATCGAAAAAGTAATCAAAAGATTAAACCATAAAAACTGTTACTATAGCAGCCAGAGGGGTTTGGCCTTGAACCCGGGGAGATTACGTGACTATTCAAAGACCTCTCTCTTAACCTTATGAAGGGTATCTGCTATAGGAGCAGCGTGGATTATATAGGGGATATATGGGGTCTTTGAAGAAGTCTTCCTGGCAGAGTATATGCAGGAGAAGAACACTGTATTACGCACCAAGAGGACCATTATACAAAACATGATATATTTGACTGCATCATAAACCATTGCCTCCTAAAGCCGACCATGGGGGAGAAAGTAGGGTAAATACAAAGGGCAAATCCGGTTAGCCAAAACATACACTGGAATCCTCATTACAATGAGGGAGCGGAGGAGGAACAGAGGGCGAGACGAGAGCCCTGGTTGGCTTCTGATACCGGCTGTCCAGATTAAGAGACCGTCAGCGCTTTACTGTTTACAGAAAGGAGCGCTTCAAGACAGCTCAAGAGAGGAGAGCACAGAGACGACCATTCACAACAACAGCACTGATGCTTAAATACAAAGGGTTATACAGCTCAGCTCAATGCCGATATTACAGACAGATACAATTCTGCATGAGAGTCGAAAAGGATCCAATAATGTCAGATAGATTCTGAATTAAAGGCTTTTGTTATCATTTTTTGCAGCTGTTATGTATTCAATACAACTTTCAATCAGCCCAGTATTCTACACTGCTGAGGCTTTTTACGATCCCTGTTGATTTGTGCATACTGTGCATGATAAAGTTTAGATTTAGCCACATGGCACAGTCAACGCCAGACAATTTCCCTTTCAGATTTGGGGCGTTTATGGCTCAGAACAAGTTAACAGCTCGCCCACTGGCCAGACAGGGTGGCTGTAAGCCCATTACAATAAGCCTGTTCACCTTAATGGTTCCAGCAGCCCAACTGTCACAAATCAAATCACTGCCAACACTCCATTTCCCTTATTAAAATGGTGCTGAACATATTGGTTCACACGCTGTGAGAGTCGCATCCATCCACCACACATCGGCAGTGCAAACAGATTGTGCACCGTTATATTTATGCATTCCTTCATGACCATTTATCTTGAGTGAATTCATTAGATTAGATGCATTTTAGCAGCTGTGAGGCAAGTCTACAAGGTGCATTTATCAGACTTTGGAGACGATAAAAGCTTTTTCAGAGGCATAATAATCAAGTGAGGGAATAATTCCGCAATCAAAGGAGAATCAGTCTACCTGTTGTAATCACCGCCAACAATAAAGTGGGTCAATATAGAAAAGCATTTCCTGTGATTGATGACAAACTGCACTAATAACGATTTTCCCCGTGAGGCAAATAAGAGGCTGAATACACCTTTATCAAACAACTAAAGATAAAGAAATATTAATCGCCAGCATGACAGCAGGTTATCCGTCTAATTGGGACATCACTTCTCACACAAAATCAATTCAAGATGTATGTAGAAGAAACACACAGCGGTGACAGACTTCAGGTAGGGTTCTCCTGCAACCCAGAAAGTTATTGAAGCAACTTAATGAGGTGCTGATGAAAGTGAGGGGAGGGGCAGGTCACGGTCCTGTGGAGCAGCAGTTACTCAGCAGTTGTCACAGATAGGAAGTCTCTACTTGACGTGATGTCTCCTGCCAGCTCGTTATCATGCCTTTTACCATTGCATAACTGAAGACAAATACATGTGATTTTGAGTTCAGTCGGTGGAGAAGAAAAGAAAAAAAAGGTACAGACAAGGAGCAAGATGGCAAAGAAACCACATACTCTCTCCCAACCGTGAGCTTTTAAGAAAAAGAAAAAGAAAACACAAAAAACAGGAGAATAATTCTGCCGCATTTAGTCTGCACGGAGCTCAGACGACACAGAGAATGAAATCACTTGCGTGATACGAGACTCCATGATGTCTGAATGTAAAGAAAAGGGCCATTTTGTGAGGCAGCTAATGAGAACAAGGCTGAGGCATCTCTGTCAGCTGAATTTAGGGTCATCTTTAGCACAGGAAATTCATCTCCACCTACATCTTTTTATGGCAATACAACTCTCTTGAGCAGAATATATAATCAATGTAGTCCTTTTGCTGCTGAAATGATGCATATAAAATCTTTTATGATTCACATTACAGCCAGAGCGGTCGTCTAACATCCTCCTAACAACAACCTTAATGACCATAATTTATGAGAGAAAATTACAGTCACACATCAGCCAGGAGAAATGAATTAACATCTTTATGAAGGATGCAAAGTTTGTTTTATGTACTGATGTGAAGCGACAGGAAAATCATTTTCACTTTACATTCATCTGTAAAATTGTTGTTCAGCTCCGAAATGAACCTTCAAAGTGAGTGCAGCTGACCGAAGGTAAGTGAGTGCAGCTCATAGTCACTAAGTCAGAGCGAATCAGTGCTTTGATGTGTGCAAGAGTCCAGCGTGACAAGATGATGGTGACAAAATGCTTCCACACGTCTGACCGAACAAACCAATGCACAACTAAATATTAACATTATCTTGCACATTAAAACAAATAGCCCACAACACATCTAGAGGAAATATGAGACAAATTAACTATAACTGGGTGGGAAATAATTGGATGCAATCAAACAACTGCAGCATCTTTTTCTACAAATGTCCATGGGAGAAGATTCAACCAATTGGTGTGATAGTTGAAAATATAAGCCTGAATCCATTTTGGCAATATATGGTGTAATGGTTTCATGATCATCCATCAAGCATATTTGAAAAAAATGTATCCAAATTAGCAATACACTGTGAAGTGGTGTAATGTGCATTCATCATATTTCACTGATTGTGGATTCATCTTTCCACCATATCAACAATTAAGCCGTAATGGACAGAAGAGAGAGATCAGTCTCTTACCTCAGTCGATTGTGTTGGGAGGTTTCTCTCTCCTCCTCGTCTCTTCACTCCGCCGGTGTCCGTGAAATATTAACCCACTCAAAGGGGTATACTGCCAGCCATCAACGCTTGATGCTCTTGAAAAAACATCATCCTGAAAAAATAGCTTGGAGACATGCCAAAAATATGTCAAAATGGGGGTAAAAAAGAAGGAGCCGATAATTCTTGCGGTTATTGAAATGTTAAATAGCCAATAATTGATTGGTTGTCTGGTGACAGTGGAGAGGTGCTTGTGTTGATGGATGAGAGAGGAGCTCTCAGTGAGAGCGAGCGAGCGAGAGAGACAGAGAGTGAGAGAGAGAGAGAGAGAGAGTTAGAGAGTTAGAGAGAGAGAGAGGGATTAAGATTGAGGAGACACCCCTAAGGGACCCTTTATCGTTGCATTGTATCGTTCCTTCGTAGCTTAACGCCCAAGCGACTTCACAACACGATATTGCCCAAAGATAATTAATCTGTTAACGGGGATTAGCAGGGTCTAACCCCTCAGTCACTTCAAAGTGAGGCACACTTGTAATTGCCGACCCCCACAAACCATCCACGCACACTCCCATGAACCCGACCAATCTCCGTCCAGACTACCACACTGAACCCTGACCGGATTACTGAGAGAAAGAGTCAAAATGCATCCAATGCGCTAGATAATAGTGAAAATAGAATTAAAAAAATCCACTCACATGTTGGGTGCAAAACAGTGAACTCCTGCCTATGACAGCACTGTTAAGGCTGCGACGTGTCGGGGAGCTAATGTGAGGCAGAGATGCACATAGAATTAAGAGTAAGAGAAGTGAATAAACACACATAGATGAATATGGGAAGGGGGGAGATGCAGGGGAAGGCGAAAAGTGAGTTCCCAGGGAGTGATGCTGAGAGAAAGAGGGAGGGAGGGTGAGAGATGGTGTGAACAATGAATAGAGGGGGGGAGGGAGGGAGAGGGGCACCATGCAATGGGTTTTTAGGCAAAACCAGCTTTCAGTGGAGGCTGCAGAACAGCATCAACACTGACTTAGTGAGGAGGCAGGAGGCAGAGGAGGACGTGATAGAAGTGATGAGAGCATGCTGATTGATGGAGATGCTCGGTGGGTTGATTTGACTGAGAAATGCAAATTGGAGATATAATGGTGTAAAAAGAGTATGGTGTTTGTCTGGCAGTGGAGGAAGAGGGGCAGAAGCAAGCGAGCAAAGAGGGAGGGGGCAGCGTTAGTTTTTCTGTGTCACTGAAAGAGAGTGGGGGAAGGGAGACAGGGAGATAATGTGAGCGAGGGAGCAAACAGTAGAGAGCCAGAGAGCATACTCACTGACTCATATAGCCTATGTATAGTGTACGTATGTATGTGTGTGTGAAAGAAGACAACATTATATTATGTATGCAAGAGTTGTTCAGGGAGCGTTTACGCAGCCTTCGTGTCTGTATGTTAAACCACGGCAACAGTACCGCATCCAGGCCATCCATCCATCACTGATAAAATATCACCACTCGCAGGATTTAAAATAACCAATTCAATATTTAATGTCCTTCACAATCCAGCGGTTATAATTCATTGCAAAAAGGCATACAAAGTCATCGTTTTTGTGGAACATCCATCCATGCAATATTTATATAAACAGATTAATTGTGGAGTAATGAGCTGCAGAATACAACTATAGCTGATTCATAGCTGTATAGAAAACGCTTTCCCCCTCATAAACAATTCATGTCTCACACATGAGCCTTTATGGCAGATGCATATGTCCTGTCTGTGTAGTCGTAAAACAGTAACGATCAAAGTGCAGGGAGAAGTTGGCCCTAAACACCTTATTTGGCCCATAGAGGAAAGAAATTATACTAAAACCGTATGTTTAATGTTGTTTTAAGGTTCAAAGCTGATCAAAATCCTTTCCAACTATGTCCATGTGTCCTGATTTGACACTTTTTATTTATTTTTTTAATTCTGATCAACAAAATTGTAAAAACAATTCCTGAAGTCCATGTCTTCAAATTGTGTCTTTAGTTTAACAAACAAAAAAAAGCACATCTTTTATTTTACTTATAATACAAGACAAAGATAAGAAGCATGTTCTTACCATGGAGACGCTAGAATTGATTAATCAACTGATCAACAGATTGTCTAATCATTTAAGTTCTGAATTCATTTGTTTTCTTTGTCCATTGTGGGCTTTATAGTGTATTTTCAATTTAAATCAACCAAAGCCAACCTACAAGACTTTGCGTTACTTTGCATTATAACGTGACATTAAATACATAATATACTTGTGTTCATCTGTTTTTAGTCTTTATATTCTTTAATTCACAGGCAAAGTAAACATCTGTGACTTTAGCAAGTACTGGATGTATTGTGTCAACTTGCATTATAAATTCCCGATATTATTATTCTATGCAGACTACATTCACATCTCACCTGGCAATATCAATTGGACATATAACGTAGGCCCTTAACAGATAAAATTGCATTCATTAAGGAAAATACATACATTTAAAATCATATTACAATTCAAGCGTTGTCAGGTCATTGTATCATTTGGCATCTTAAAACAGTTTAGTATAATTTAAAATAGTATGCCTGCTGTTAATTTACTCCCTTAAGTTTAGACCTTACTATAAAATGTATTTCACCCAATTATCTTTATAAGTGCACCTTATTTGAATTAAGTTAATAACTTACAAACAGACATGAGATTTGATTGATAACTCCACATGTCTAGTGCAAATCTCACAGGTATTGCACCAGGTGTATTAACATACATGTATGTAGTGTGTGCATGTGAAATGAAGAGAAATATCATCGAAGAGTTACCGTGCATACGGTCTCATAAAAACCGTCCTCTTCAGAAAAGCTCATGGCACAAAGGTGTAAGGTGTTTACTGGCAGACGGCCAAAATTTAAACCCTTCCCCACCTTCAGGTCCCCCACCCCTTCAAACACCCTGTCCCCCTTCTCAAAGCCCTCTACCTTGGCCAGTGTGAGATGGTAGCGCGGGTTGTAGGAGTCCTTGTGGAGCCAGCCCTCCTTGCTGTAGGCCTCCTGCAGGCCGCCGTTGAGCTGCTGGAGGTGAAGCTGAGGCTGGGGGCTCAGGTACAGCACCCTCCCGTTGAAATGCTTCAGCCTCACGGGGAAGGTCAGAGACACCGGCGGGTTGCGATCCAAATGGGCGAACCGTCGGAGGACCTTCCCGGCGGCGGCTACCTCGGCTGGGCCGGGCAAATTCAGGAGGCACATGGTGACGTGGAGGCTGGCGGCGGTCTGCCAGTGAGGGGCCGAGGCGGGTAGAAGGGAGGCGATCTCCTCCTGCAACTGCTGGAAAGAGGAGAGGATGGCCGGAGTGTTGGCCCTGAAGGTGATAAAGTGCGTGGGGCGTTTTTTAGCGGGGCGACCGCCACGCTTTTCTCTCTGCTCCAGAGGTGCTGATGGATTCTGGCTCTTGTTCTGTGCTCGGAGGAAACTCTTTGTATAACAGAAGAGAGAATCGCTGTGTTAAACATGAACTGTAAAAGTAGAACAAGAAGGTATTTCAATTGTGATTTAACCCACCGAAGCATCTTTATTGCCTTCCCAGCTTTCTTTCCACTCTGCCAAATTCTCTTCCTCGCCCTCTTCTCCACTTGCTTCCTCTTTTTGGGATAAGGACATTTGGTCTTTTGAAGCCTCCAGTCTAAAATCAAAGTGAGAGGCAGGATGTATTTTGCATGATTGCTTTCCAAGTCACACAACTTGATGTTAAGTCTTATAGACACAGTGAAAAAAATAAATATGTAGAGGAGTTGTTATCTGTTCTCAGTTAAATTTAAATGATGAACATGAACTCCAGACCTCATTGCAGCCTCCTCCGCAACACTTGCTCCTTGTGATTCCTGTTGTTCCTGAGAAGTGTCTCCTCGGCACTTTGGAGCTGGTTGTGTTGACTCGGGGGTGTGGGTATTGATCTCACTCTGCTTCTCTTCCTCCAGATGCGTGTTCTCAGGTTGAGCACACTCCTCTGTTTCCCTCTCTTCCTGCAGGTGCAGACTCTCAGCAGGTGGCTGGTCTTGTTGTTGCTCTTCTGTGTTCATTTCTTCTAGAATAATTTGTTAAATTTGGTTAGCATGAACACTGCAGAGTGGTCCTGGCTTTTGTACATTTTCTGTATGTCAGTTTGTATCTGGTTGTGTGTAGGGTGGGGGTAGCAATAAAGGGTGCACTCTTACCTTTTACTTCCCCCTCCCCTCCAAAGGGGGGAGCCAGAGATTGACCGGTGGAGCCAAACACTCTGTCAGTCCTGCTGTGGCGGTCCCAGACCCGGTGTCCTCTGTAGGTGAAGTACTGGATCCTGTGTCTGGGCAGAGCCAGCTCTAAAGAGTAATCACAGTCGCACGGGTCGGTGTCCCAGTTGAAGTCGTTGAAGGGACGCTCCAGCACGCCAAGGAAGCGATCCACATACCCAACGACAAATTCTGTCCCTTCCACCGATGAGTCCCACAGGATCCGAGAGATGACCTCATCTGCCGTGCGCATGCGAGGCTTCTTGTTCACCTCTGCAGGAGAATAAGATATGAATAAAAAAGTGAATACATTAAAACAAATGTGAAAAGAAAATCTGATGACGCAAGGAGTGACCTTTTGCCTCGTATTTTGGCTTTGTTGCTTTGTTCACTTTCTTCTTGTGTTTTTCCGTCTTTTCTCCATCCTGTTTGTCACCCTGGTCAGGTGACACAGCCCCTGAATCATCTATTGATGGGTTACTAAGACAAGAGACGACGAGCGTGGAAAAAATGTCAACATTGCATGAACAAGTGAAGAAATATGCTCTTAGTCGTTAATTCCCTTTGACACAGATTAACTCATTGTGGCTAAGAAGTATCGGTGTCTGTCTGGTGTGTAATATAAGCAATGATTGACCAGCAGAAATAAATACACACAATACACTTCTAAACACTAGAAATTAGCAATAAGGAATTAGCATTGAGGCAGCCATCACTTTAATACTAGTTGTTGTGCTACAATGATTTTTAACCTCTTTATTGTTATAGTTAATAAAAATAAAGTAAATTTAAAAGACACTTCTGAAGAATTACTGTATCTGTAACCAGGTGGAGCTTGGCATTGTGTAGTTAAAGGAGAGGTTGACATTTCAAGTCCGACTTAAAAACAACTCTCACGTGCCCACATGTATGAAATGAGCAATTGGTGGCTGAAATTGTTGCAGAATTGAGATTCTGTCCCTCATCACTTATACTGCAACAATTACAGCAACCAGTTATACTTTCAGTATAACTAGAAGCATGTGAGTATTGCTTTAAAATGTGCTTTAAAAAAAGTGAACCTATCCTTTAACATTCAGGCATCCATCTATCCAACAGGAGCCGCTTTGGTTCTAAAATAATTTGCGAAACCATTTAATGTTACTAAAAATAAATGATGTACAAGTCATTCACGGTGAGTTTGCTGTACATGGTAAAGCCGAGCAGACCTGTGAGAGAAACGACATCTGTGGCCAAAATGACACTTTCCCATCAGGAAAAAACGGCACACGTTGACTCCGTTCTCACCCGGTTCTGCTGACTCTGTCAATGATAGAGAGAGAGAGAGAGATAGAGGGAGAGAGAGAGACAGAGAGAGACAGAGACTGAGTGAGAGGATGTGCAATAAAACTGTAATAAAAGCCTGTAATGAAATTGAGCAAACTCTTAATATGGACTCTGCATTTAAATTAAATTAAAGAAACAAAGCAACAACATAAATAAAAGGCAAATTATACCCAAAGTAGCCCCGCGTAAAACTAGCAGTCTTTGTTTTGGGATGCTTGCCATATAATTTTGAACCAATATGTTGAGGCTCTCTCTCAGGTAAGAGTTTATCATAATAAAGATATAAATAAAGATAAATATCCACCAACATGATCACCTGACCTTCTTTACTGAACAGGCAGAGAGCCCCACCAGGCTGAATAAGAGTAGTGGGCCGGAGGTTCTCACATTGTGTGTTGACTGTTTTTATTGGATGGATACATTAAGATATACATATGCAGTAGTGTGTGAAAGTCATGCTTAGAGCAGGAAATGGAGTATCTGTTTCTGCTGTATGCCTTGTAAATACACGGTTGAGTTATGTCTCCATGTCAGTGAGATATGTTTATGCATGTCTGATCACACATAGATGTTAAATGTACAGATCAAAGGAAATAAGATCCACAATCCCCTGCCATGAAATGTTGAACTCTTTTATTAGATTCCTCATGATCCTTATCTAAACAGGTCTGATATTGCAACTAAGGTTTAAAGAAGTGATTAATCCCCAGGAGTAAAAACTGAAAGTGGAAAAAGATGATGTGTATGACACCATATTACTATTACTATAACACTACAACTCATGTAACAGGTGGCAATGACTCATCCCAGAAGATTTAAAATGTTAGCCAAGTAGCTGAGCCAGTTGCCTGTAAACATCAAACACCCTACACCGCTATGTCGAGATAGGAGAACTGGATGTGACTCACACCCCAAATCTTCTAATTATTAGCTGTAATATTTTCCTTCCCACTGAGACGGCACCGACTTGCACAGGTTGACCAGGTCACGGGAGAACATGAGAGTCAAGACTGGAAGTGACTGGATAAAAAAAAATATATGAAGGAGTTCATTATTCCTTGGAATGTTTGTCTGGATTTGAGCCCAGTAATACAGAGATACGGGCTCCTGACTCACAGCTAACTCATTCAGCTCCGCCTTCCAGTCTTTGATTCAGCCACACCACTGAGAGCTTACCAGAAATCAAATTGTTCACAGTAACACAGAAATATATCAAAGACTGGGGAATTGTATTACGTAGTCTATTACTTGGCAAAAATTCTGACTGATTTCAGTGACTAACACAGTAGATAATAGTCTCTTTAATATGTGATACATGGATCTACCTATTGCTATACAATGTCTCAAAAGAAGTTACTAGCCTTCAGAGACCCAGTTGATAAACAGTAAACAGTTACTGTGTATGAGGCTTACTTACCCGCTGTGGCTTTTAGGGTGTCTTTTTCGGGGATCCCTACCTCTGGACTGGGCGTGTCTGTCAGGTGGGTCCCCTCATCCTTCTCGTCCTCTGATGGAACTGAAGCTATTCCTACTCCGTCTGATGCCATGCTCAAATCTGTGGTTCAAAAGGAAACATTACTTCAAACCCGTTTGCTGTGTCAATTTGTTTTTGCTGGTACTATTGTTTGACCTGACGTAGTGACAAAATAAAACCTGACCACTCAACTAATGCGGAAGTGGTTGGTTAGCGTTAAAACCATGGTTAAAACACCTTTAAAAACTCAACAATTTATTGAGAAAATAATCGTCATATTTAGATAACACAGATACAACACAAACGCGTCTTTAAAAATCACCTGTAAGATATTTTTAGACATACTAACCGAAGGAGCACACGATTCTGACTTGTTATCGCCCTTTAACCCTGAGTTTGTTATCGCAGAAGGAATCATGGGTAATGTAGTTTTAATGTGTCTTTCGACGAGAGACGCCTTTGTGGAAGCATTAACGTTATATAAAGCCGGATACTTGCAAATAAGTCAGTTCTTTGCAGAGACTAGCTTTTTGCTATAAAAATAACTGAGACATTTTCGACTCAACGGTTAAAATTACGAAAAGGCTCGCGCAGCTAACTGCCATGCGTCATTTGTTCTCGAGCGCGTGACTCCTTGTCATGTGACAGGATCTGTTGTCAGCGAGGAGCTGCACAGATGGATAACACAACAAGGAAAGTGTAGAAAATCTAAATCCGAGACACCGAGAATCATGGATTTGAGTAAAACGGACAGAATCAAGAATTGAGTTTGTTTTATATCACATTTAAAATGTTGCTTTTTCTATAACGGCTTTTTTTTACGCTGCGACCAATGAATGTCTCTGTGTGAAGTGGCATTGAGTCATTTGTTGAACTTTGTTCTGTACTGAAGGTAAGACAATCTGATATTATCAGTTGTAGTGCATATGTCTTAACCCTTGTGTTACTTAGTCATGTCAGTGAATGAGACTGACCAGAAACAAATGTTAAGTTATGAACTGCTTGTTAATGCTGAAATATATTCAGCTCCATAAACATGAACAAACTTGTTGTCTCCCTTTCAGATGAATGCTCTGGTTGCTCTCTGTCACTTCTGTGAGCTCCATGGCCCTCGGACATTGTTTTGCACCGAGGCACTGCACCCTCCATCGCCGTCCCCTTCATCCCAGACAGGTGCCCTGGTGCCCGGGGACAGGGACAGAGATGGTGACCGTGAAGGTGAAGGGCTGACCATGAGGGCCAACAGCTCGGCCACACAGAGAGGGGAAATGTGTGAGGTGAGGACAGAACGTGAACTCCATTTGAACGGAGCCCCCGTTCTTCTTGTCTGTCTTCTCCATTATAACACTCTAGCTGTGACATTGGTGTATGCAGGTTGGTCCACAGTCCTGTCATCTATCTCAAAGTAATAATGTTCCTCTTCTCCTCGCCTCATAGGGATGTCGATCTCTTCCTGCATCTCACCCAGGATTTGTGAGCATTGATGATGAAACAGGCATTCGCTTCCTGAGCCACCAGCATCCCAGACAGCCACAGCTGTTCAGCGTGGTCCGCCAGGCCTGCGTACGCAGCCTCAGCTGTGAGGTAAACAGTGATGTACGTATGTGTGTGTGAGTCACACATCTGATGCACTAAGTAAACGTCCGTCACCACATATACTTCTGCTCTCCGTCCGCTTCATCAGGTGTGTCCCGGCCGTGAAGGACCAATTTTCTTTGGAGATGAGCAACATGGTTTTGTGTTCTCGCACACCTTTTTTATCAAAGACAGCCTGGCCAGGGGCTTCCAGCGCTGGTACAGTATTGTCATGGTAGCAATGGACAGGATCTACCTTATCAACTCCTGGCCTTTCCTGTTACGCCACCTTAGACTCACTATACAGAGCCTGCAAAGCACAGCCCTCAAGGTATAGGGTGCACACATGGACACAAACATACCTTTATTCATATAAAAATTGGTCTACATGTGTGTGACTATAGTACTGTTCTCTCCATCAGGTGTTTGACAATGAACAAGGAGTTTGTCCCCAGCGAGCAGTGAGGATGAACAGTGTCTTCTCACCTGCAGTTTTCCCACACCAAAGGAGTGGCAACGCAGCCCGATCTCTAACTTCACTGACACAGCATCAGAACCTATGGGCCAGCCTGCACTCGTCCTTTAGCTGGTGAGTTGATGCACCATCAGCCCCACTGTGACATACAAGCTGTCGGCTGTAATGGCTCACCTTGACGTGGATTTGTGTTTTCACGTTGTCTCCAGGCTGCTGAAGGCATGTGGTTGTCGTCTGACAGAGAAGCTACTGGAGGGAGCCCCCACTGAGGACACACTGGTGCTCATAGAGAGACAGACAGGTAGTCACATTGTCCTTGATTAAAGGAAGTTTTTTTTCACTAAACTTTTGTAATTACCTATCTAATACCTGTTCAAACCTGTAACGCGGTAAAAGCCAATGATAAAAAATATCTCCATTGACATTAAAGTAATCCCAAAAAGGAGGATCCTTGGCAATGCTTCAACATATCTTTCATGTTGCTTCCAGGCAAGGTTTGGCCTCTTTCTGGAGGATGATGTCAGCAGATGTTATGTGCTTTGCACATTGTGCCATGGTTTTATCATCAGTCTGAAAAGTCTTCTGTGGAAGTGTGATTCACTGGGTCAGTCAGGCAGACACACAGAAAAAACACAGGGTTATTCACAGAGCCATTGTACTCAAATAACTGCCTTTCCAGAAAGTGTTTACACAATTATTAGTCAAGAATTAGAGAGTGATTAAAAGATTTTCAGAGACATTTCCGAGTCCAGCGCAGCTCTTAGGTTGTGGAATTTTAATACCCTGTTCCCTTTTATTAATATTGTAAGTACACTTTATTTCTTTAACACTTCATCATCAAAATGTGATTGATAAATACACATGAAATATAACACAAGACAAAATCCATATTGCACAATATTAAAGCAGTAAACATCAAAATGTCAATTTGTACAAATAGTTTTTGTTAAGTTTCTTTTCTTCTTTGTGTAGCACAGACTCAGTCACCCTTACACCGCAGAGGAAGCTGTTTCATCTTGTTCTGACTCGGAAATCTATTAGTATGGCAGTTGAAATTAGTCATAGATAAGTGGTGAGATTGTACAGTGCTCGTTTTAGTTTGAAAATAGCATGTGTAGCATCATGTGCACATTACATTCTATATATGGAGAGTGACATTTAACCAGCCCTGTCTAAAAGATTTCCTGTGGAATTTCCCCCGCATTGTTTTTTTACTTGAAAACATTTGTTCATTGCTATTTCTGTTTTTATGTCATTCTCTGTTACCAAAAGAGCAAGAGGAGGAAATGAGCTGCTGGGAGGGAGCAGAAGGAGGCTGTTCTACATCACAGCGGCACCAATTAGAGAGTGAGCTGGGCCTCGACTTCCTGTGTGATGATGAAAAATTAAATGAATTACCCGGTCCAAAATTTAGGTCGCTGAGGCATTTGAGACAGGTAAACTTTATCAGCTTGTCATTTTGTTGTGCAAAAACCTGAAAATAGAGAAATAGAAAGCTTTGGTTTTTCGGGGTTTTTTTGGCTGTAACAAACAGTTTTTGCTTGAATTTATAGTTTTATGGCATTAATCTGATACATTTAAGTTAATTTACATTTTAACATCTGCTCACATAACACATCTGTTAGGCGTTGTACACTTCAGTCTGATGTATTCTGCAGGTTCTCGGGGGTGCTGAGTTTCGTCAGCTAGTGTGGCACGTGCTCATGGGAAACCAGGTCATATGGAGAGGCGCTGACCCCGGGCTCATCCAGTCAGCTTTCACGGTGCTCAAGGTAGTTTACTCTACTGCTGCATCCCATTCTGCCTCGTTAGGAGAGATGGTGTCATGATGATGTGGGTAGATATCAATTAGGACAAGTGATAACACCTGGGTCTTCATTAGTTTAGCCGTTGTATAATTTAGATGCAGTGTAGTATAACACAATTGTAACTCTTACAATAATCATTTAACACAAAAGACTTTGGTTTTATCTTGTCGTGGTTGAAAAGTACTTGTGAAATATGATGAATTAAAATGATTAGTTCCATGTTATGTAACCATATATGATGAGATGTAAACTGATTAGATCGGGTTTCAGCCACTCCTCCACAAAGATACTTTTGTGCATTCATTTCGGGTTTTTCTAACTTCCAATTCTCGCCCTGAAGACATTTGAAGTTACCATTACACGCCTTGAAATAGTCTTTGCCTGTACATGCTCCCCTAACATTTCTATGCTAGATACACAAACAAGATGGAGCTTGTAACTGTTTTCAGTTGACAATCATTGTTCCTTTTTACTTTAGAGAGATATTTGAGTGTATTTTTACAGCAGAGATTTTGTCTTGTCATTGTAGGAAAATCACAGGTGTTCCCAATGACATTAACGATGACGTGAAGCAGCGATCATTCATTTTATTATTTACACCTGTGCTTTTCCTACTGTGGCATGTCAAACTGCCTTCTGTGAACACGGCCTATCAGCCACAATAACTGAGTGGGTGAGCAGGGCCATTAACTCTGTCCTGTTTCCCATCAGTCTTTGCTCCCAGTAGGCTGTGTGCGTTCGGTGCCATACAGTGCTCAGTATGAGGAGGCCTACAAATGCAACTTCCTGGGTCTAAGCCCAGATGTGATTATTCCAACGCACGTCAGCTCCTCAGGTACAAGAGTGTCTGTAGACTCGCACTGTGATAAATTACAGTATGAAACCTCTGAGAGAACTGTTAGAACGAGTCGTACGCTTGAACATGCAGATTTTTTTTTCCTTCCTTTTGTGTGTCCTGTAGAGTTTTCATTGCTGGTGGATGTCAGTACAGAGAGAAGCTGTCAGATGTCAGCCGTGGGTGAAGATGATATCTACTCACTTTATCAGTTCACCATCAGCAGTGCCAACACACAGCCCACAGACAGGGGTGAGCACGCATACCTGAAGTTATAAATAGTCACCATACATTTGCTGCCTCTTTCAATGACAATATAGTCGTTTGATTCTTGGTTAAACCCCAAAAGCAAAGAGTGCATATCTTTGCCTTTAAGGAAGTGACCATGTCTTAACCCTAAAACAAACACTTAAGTTTGAATAGTAATTCATTTTAATTAATCACAGAAAATGTTTTTGAAATTTTCTATCACATTTTGGATCTAAATCTGCATTAAAATGATTATCAAACTTATGTGGGCCAGATTTCTGTTTAATTTAAGTGAGAGCAAATAGCAAAAATATTTAGACATGTCCCATCCTATGATCTGGATCCACATCAAATCCAGATTTTTTTTCTTGGCCCACAGCCCATCTTTCTGCCAGCATTCATTCAAAACTGCACTGTCAACAAGTTTTTAAGTTAATAATTGGACAAGAAGGACCAAAAACACAACCCCCTTGTTGGATTTGGCAGGAAACACATGAAGGGTTGCACGTAGAACTGTAGAATAATTAACAATCATATAGTAAACTGTCAAACAATCTTTATCCTCTTTTTCCAGGTCCCGCATTATTGAACAAGCTTGAGGTGGCTCTGTCCAACGAGAACTTGTCTGTGGATGTCGTGTCTCACTGCCTGCTGTGTCTGAAAGAAGAGTGGATGAAGTAAGTAATATTAATTCACTCTAATAAAAGACCAACTAGACTTAAGTAAGATTCTCATAGCCGTCTCTCTCTCTCTCTTTCAGTAAAGTTAAAGTGCTGTTCAAGTTCTCAAAAGTGGATGGGCGAGGGAGGGAGGACACCCAGAAGGTTCTGGCCCTCCTCGGCGCCACAGGGCCGGGCGAGGAGGACAACGTCAGGCTGCTCAAGTTCTGGATGACTGGACTCAGCAAAACCTACAAGAGTCATTTAATGACAGCCGTCCGAGGTGGGGAGAGGAGCCCCAGCCAATAAAAAGAGAAGGAGAAAGAGGTAGAGGGGAGGGGGGATAAAGGGAATCAAAGATGGGGAAATTCTATCAAAGGGAAAGCGAAAGCAAGAATCCTGTCACCCACCAGTTTTGTGAACTGTTTGGGACTTTTTGTGGAAAGAAAGAGGAATGTGAATGGATGACAGGAGTGCTTTGACTCATCCATTATTGTTTTTTTAAGTAATCTAAGGTTCCTAACCCTGATTTCTATCCTGCACGGATTAACACATTTGGTCAGTTTAGATAATGTATGAGCTCTTTTGTTTGTCAAAGGGAATTATTGTAGAAGAGCTCTTCATAGTAATATGTTTAACTTATTACAAACAGACTTTGCACTTTGTTTACTCTTTTTCTGAAGTTTTAAAATGAAAATAAATTAATATGAATATGTCACTCTGGTGTTTTTAAAAAATTTTATTCCACGATTGGCTCCATCTTGTGGTGAGCTGAAAGAATAAAGAGGGAGTGAGTTGAACGAGGTGAGCGGCATTTCATTGCCGGCCCCCACTCACTTGTTTCAGTGGCTGTCAGCCAACCAGCCTCGAAGTGGTGTAAGACAACACTTATAAGGTTTTCTGGTGTCCTGAAATGTGCAAAGCGGTTGCATAACTCAGCCTCGCTCCAGTACGGCCGACCACATCAGCAGGACTTTAGCTTCTTAATGAGCTAGTCGCTCTCTGAGCCACTAAAAAGCTGAGTTTTTTTTATTTTCATACTGCAGTTATTTGAGCCTGTTGCTTTGCTGAAGCTTGCAGACTTCAGTCAATAAAATTCAGCAACATACGGCTTTGTTTAAAGTAGGGGGGGCTGTTTTTTTTTCTTCTTTACCCATACCTATGTACTTATTGTGTAACAAAAAGACATATTCAAACACATGTTGTCGTCCAAACTAAAAGGTTAGAATGAGGATTGACTCAAGCTTTCTTCCTGAAATGAATCTATGTCTCAACATTGTTCGTGTGCTTTTGTGTCCTAATAGTTGTTTTTTTTTGCTTATGCTTTTCTCTGACTAAGTCAAATCTGGATTTGATTTAGCAAGTTTCTATAAAAGAAGCACAAACTTAATTTCCTGCAGTGCCACAAATTAGTTACATATTTACTTCCCTCAATATGCAAGCGATGTATGAAACAGGAAGGCGGCACAGTGACGGGATATTTATACCTGGCATTAAAAGGCATAGTATATGTGAGGAGGTTGTGAGATGATGATGCCTCTGGGAGTGTTAAGGACTTGCTTGTGCTGAGGCTGATACTCTCTAGTTTCCTTTTCCCGCTCAACAGAGATTGGACTTTGGGACGCTGTCCTGTTTCATTTGGCTTGTGTTCAAAAAAAGGACACAGAAGAACAATTCCTCTAAGACATGAAGAAAGTTTTTACTTCCTTTCATTAGAAATAAACACCTCTCGTGACATCTAACAGGAAATCGTAATGACTTGGCTCTTCACACAACCTGAGGGGACAGAACAACACTTTACAGACAGGATGATGAAAGCTGTGCACAACATTAGACGTCACAATCACACCAGCCGCCTCTGTGAAACCCAATTTAACAGAAATGACTTCAGATAAGGAATATAAGGAATGACTTGCAAGTTCAAGTGATGTGGTGTTGCAATCCTCTTTTTTTTTAAGGAATGTGATTCTTGATTCATATAAATAAAAAATAAAAAAGTGATTAAATAGGACGATATTGCGCACTGGCTCTGGAGGGATAAAGACAGGATCCACAGGCACAGAGGTGTGGGGGAGAGTCCAAATGAAAAACATACGCTCCAACTGCATGACTAAGCCTCCTTGGGCCTGGTTTGGAGGGGGGAGGATGGGGGTAAGTGGCTGGGTGTCAGGGAATGTGGGGAGCAGGGGGGGAGGGGGCCGGGTCAGTCAATAGTGAAGTAAAACGTGTGGCGGTGGGAGGGGCAAGACTTAAAGGGAGCAGACTAGCAATCCAGCAGAGCACTTTCACTTTGAGCGCAGTGAGGACACACAGACTGGCCAGAGGGAGAGACAGAGCAGAGGAGACCAGGGACTCTCCCGCTTTATCCATTAACCAGTTTCCAGGAAGAGGGGAGTGATTCATATTAGGCTGCTCAGGGAGATTCTAGGTCAGTAGTGAGAGGGAGAAAGGGAAATATAGTATAAAAACCAACAAAAGCTTTCATAGGAAAGGGTTGCAGCCACTCAGGCTTAAGTGGGAAAATCCAAAGTGAGAGAGAGCAGGATGGCGTGAGAGGATAAATGAGACATTTATTGGAAAGTACCAAAAGGAGTCAAAAGGAAGGAATGTAATAGGGATGTCAACAAGAAGACTGAATATCAAACGGTGAAGGAGAAGACGCAGCAGTCAAAGACCTCAGGAAACCGCAGAGGAGGAAACTTTGCCTTATACAGACTGACACAGAAACCCGTCTGCAGAGGGATTGCGGTCAAAAAGAGAAATGGAGACGTGTCCATTCTTAGAAAGATAAAAGGATGTCACTGCCAGGTGAGGAGCAAGAATTACTGCTTTTTGCAAACTTTCTTTTTAAAGTCTGGAGGGAAATAGTGGAACACCTGAACTGGGTTATTACACAGTCATTTTTAATCAGTGAATCAAAACTAATTTGTTGTGTCACTTTGTATTGTGTCTTTATTAAATTAGAACTGTGGCAACAACAAGCAATGTTTTGCGTTGTTTTCTGCACAACTAGCTAATTGAGGCAGGATATGATGTCATGTTTTCGAGTAGGTATGCAGTTTGAACAAGCAACAAAACCACAGAAAGTTTCCATCAATTATCTGAATGTGTCTCTTTTCTTCTTACTCACGCATTTAACAGTTTTGCTGTTGCTATCACTCTTGACTGTCCGATGTGGTGGATGCGACTTTGACTTGGAAGGTGTGAAAAACATAAAAACGACTATCGACTCTAATCCGACTGGATTTGTAAGTTAAAAACTTTGGACTTTGTTAATGATTTCATGTAGTCCCTTTGGTGTTTCTGAAGTTTCCTCCTTGTATAAATATGTATTTAATTAATTATTTTTAATTTAAAGGATACACTTATCTTATCACTTGTACTGTTTGTCTTCAGTCAGCTGGTATAAATTGGGGGACAAAGGTGAAGATCTCACGCAAATTAATGAGAATAATCAGCTCTGCCTTGTTATCTGATAACCAGTAAAGTTAATAGATGACAGTGTTTACGACTGATATGCGTAGCTCAACAAAGTCAAAGGAATCACACAGTGTGCAGCTTCACCTCAGTCGTTAGTTAGGTTGTTTTCTACATTCATACATCGTTCATGTCAAATTCAGTCATTACTATAGTTGGGTATATTTACATCTTTTTCTCTGTTTTCGTTTTCTCTTCCAGCGGACGGTATTTCCAAGAGATTACAATGTAGTGCACCGCTACACAAAAAACATGCTCTGTAACAGTGATCCGGTGAGTTGCTTATCAGATAAAAAGGGGAAGTAGGGTTTGATGTGCAATAAACATGTCGTAGATCTTACAGTCTTTTACAAAATCAGTCTTTTGGTTTCTTTAACAGGATAATCATTAGCTTTAACCTCATCTTCAGCTATTAGAAAAGGGCTTGTAAATGCACAGTTTAGCAAAAAGATTATTGTACCATGTTGTACCCTCAAGCCAGCTTGTAATTGAACAATTGATGTGGTTATTGTGGTGATTTGTCACATGTGTTTTGCACACTAACTTTGGGGTTGTGTGTTGCTCTACCCTGCAGTGTTGTGTGTTCCCTGCTGCAGTAGTCCTCCTCGAGTCCTGGCATGTGCTTCTCGGAAACCTCTGGGACGAGCACCTAAATCACTCCTTAATCCTCGATCTGAAGCAGACACTGGATAAAATTATAAAAAAGAACATAAATACAGAGGTAGGGTTTATTTTCAAATAATGTCGAATAATGTCTTATCATATGGCTTGCTGTACTCTGTTAAAGAAAATTGAAGTTTAAAAATCACTTAAATGCAAAAAAAAAAAGAAAAGAAAAAGGCAGAAATATCTCTGGTCCTCCGATATGTATTTACATTTTTATTTCAAACATGAATTCATGTAAAAGTACATTAATAACAATTCATTAATTCTTCTTCATTTTTCCTTGTCTCAGAGGTTCCAGGAGGAGACAGACCTGACCCAATTCTCCACATTATCGTCGTCTCCTGAAGAACTGCTCAGGCTAACATCAGAACTTCTCGCTCGATGGCTCGACGTTGGATGCTTGCCTTTGATTAAAACCTGCATCCTGCCCACTTTCCCCCCTGCTGTCGAGAGGAAGGACTATGGCCCCTCGAGGGCCAGACTCTTGACGACCCGAGCCATCAGCAGTGAGGAGGAAGAGCAGCCGGACAAGATGATGGACAATACCCTGCCGCTGTATAATGGTGGTCCTCCGTCCCTTTCATACTCCGCTTCTGTCTGGAGCCCTTTGCTATTCAGACTTTACTGGTGGTTGTTGCCATAGTTACTGAAAAGGATCTTTTTTTTAGTGATGCACACAAAATGCAAGACATTTCCTGGCACTGAATGTTTGTTTTCTTATACTTTGCGTTTTAATGCAGCAAGCTTTGTTAATATGAAGTGACATGCACCGGTTGCATTTAATGTCCAAAGTTAGCTCACATAGTTGTGCAACAGCGCTCTGTAACAACTGATATCACCGATGTAAACGTATATCCATCCCCTCTAGAGCAAGCCACAAGCTCCAGCTAGCTATGCTCTTCATGCTAACCAGAGATAAATGCTGAGCAAGCCAATGCACATAAGCCATCGTCTATTGATGTGGAATTCATCACTGTTTACAATGAATGTTATGTAAATGTAAGATATTGCAGTCTATGGGCGCCTACTTTTGTATATAATTGTAAATTAAAGACATTTAGATATATAAATACATTGTTAGTTTTTGATTTAATATCCCAAGGATTGTAAGTTATATTTATTGTAGTCTTTGCAGTTTGTCATTAGCAATGGAAAGTAGCCAAGTACATTTAATCAAATACTGCGCAATTCTGTAAGTCCATTTTATGCAACTTTACACTTCTACTCTGTTACATTTCAGAGGGAAATATTGTAGATTTTACACCGCTACAATAATTTGACAATTGGAGTTAGTGGTTTACAGACATGATGCATTGTTATAAAGAAAACCACCTAACATTTTGTGAAGTCGTTAAAACAAGCTCCACTAACTACAGCAGTAAACTGCATCCACAATAACATAAGTACAACAGTGTAACAATCACAGAGAACACTTTTCTGCATTATATACTTTTTAATATATTTTACAAAAACTACTCGAATACTTTTACTTCAGTTCAATTTTAAATACCGATTTTTTTTACTAGTAACAACATATATTTACATTGTGGTGTTGATATTTTTGCTTAAGTAAAAGATCTGTATGTCATTATAAACAGGACTTTCCCCTCTTCTGCTTGAAGAGATCAGATTTTGTTTATGACTTTGCATTCCTGCAACATGACAGAGTTTGTGTTAAGAGTCCACATTCATGGGAGCTCAACCGTTACTGCCTTCTCTTTAAAAGATTCATTCCCAGTGTTCAAATGCTTTACAACTATTTTGTAACTCTGATAAAAGAACTGGGAGACGAGTTGCAGGTGAGGGAGGAATGTGCTATGGATCCAACAGGACTCCAGAGGTTTTCTGACTCTTGTCAGGATTTACACGAGAAATAAAAAGTCCACCATTTGGTGCTCGCACTTGCCCCTGCTTGTACACACCCACGCATGTAATGTGCACTGTCGTCACAGGATACTCATTGTTTCATAATCCTTCAAATACAGAGGTATGTAACATTGGCCAAGGGGAAAACAGACTTTTGGCTTTTACCCCAAGTTTTCGTTGACTTTTTTTCCATTGAATTTAAGTCAAAATTTGAAAGAATTGGACAAATACAGCATGAATGGAGATTACAAAGAGTGAGATCATCATAGTGCTAGAAGACAACATGTTATACAAATAAGGAACACAAAAATAAAGCCAAAGGCTAAAATGCTATCCTTCTGGACTGTACACAGCTCATTTCTAAATAGGCCTATCAGTTACTGGCAAGTAGGCTACTTAAGAAAAAGTACTTTATTAATCCCTCATTGGGGAAATAATTTTATACACTCTTATTTTCTACACTTTACATATCTAGAATGATGAATTGCTTCCTATCTGTAATACAAGGGGCTACTGACCCCAGTGTCAGTACAGGCTGTGCAGCTGCAGGTCGCATACATGTTGCATTAGCCTTCTTGAAATAAATGCAGTAATCTGACTCACTCAGGACACGTGGGAGATCCTGTCCTGGGTCAGTACATGCACATGACCCCAAAACGTGGAAATGATCCGATTGTTTAAACAAATGTTTAAAGAGTGGGGAAGACAACACTGGACTTCCACTTAACTCCCACGATATCAGGCCGAATTTATGTTGAAGAATCATAGTAGTTTGGGCAATTTCCATTACAAATATTTGCAAGTCTGATTTTTCCTGGCAGCGTGGAGCCCAGCGCCAAAGGGGCCAGCTGAATTCCCGTAAACCGGGGGGAAGAGACAGGGAGAGTGAGGGTGGGGAGAGTGAGGCAGCTGGGGAGGGCTGACAGTGCAGCGTGTTTATACCACGTGACCGGAAATAAGCGCGCTCTGCCTCTGCCAAGATGTCTGCGCCCGACGAAGACACGTTTGCCGAGGAAGGAGGCGAAATGGAGGAACTGGACGAGGCTGGCAGCGATGAGGATGAAGGAGTAGAGATGGAGGAGCAAGGAGCGGACGGAGGAGAAGAGAGAAAAGTCTACGTGCCCGGGATCGAGCCGCTTCGGCCAGGAGAGGAGCTGGAGATGGACCGGTCCGCGTACCGCATGTACCACGAGTGTCAAACAGGCAAGTCTTAGCACACCAAAATTAATTAGCAACACGTTAGCCACACTGATGTCTCCTGGTTAGTGTTGTCACCATGCAGGAGCTGCATGTATTCACTGCTGTTTGTGTTCAGGTGCTCCGTGTCTTAGCTTCGACGTCCTGAGAGATGGAGATGGAGAAAGCAGGGAGCAGTTCCCTCTGTCCATGCTGCTCTGTGCGGGCACACAGGCGGACACAGCTCTGAGCAACAGGTACAACGCTCCGGCCGGACGAACTTAATTAAAATGCCGCGTGTTCAACGTTATCGTTGTTATTTATTATTAGTCAAACTTCGACCAAAGCACAATGGCTTTTGAGGTTATGATGCGAGTGAAGGTATCATCAATAATAGTATCGAGGCAACAAGGTTCAGAAACTATAATTGATGTTGTTAATGGTATCAGAAAAACACACTTAAGCAAATATATAAGGCACATATATAAAGATAAAATAATATAATTAACTAACTTTCTAATAAAACAATTATAAACATCAAATGTTATATAATTTGACATTGTTGTCAACAATGATTCTGTGATGTCTTTTGTGTTTTGAGAGACTCTACAGCCAGAATCGTTTTTGTTTTACGTAGTCATATCTTATGCATATTCATTTTATGTTCTCTGTAATATTGTAATATGATATAGGTGGAGGTTTCAAATAAGCCCAGTTGGATTTTTGCCTCTTCTTGCACTGTGATATTTATTTATCTCTGTTATGTTTGTTTATTTTTATATTTTTTAATTTAAATTGTGCAAAATAAATGAACTGAACTAAACACAAAACAATATCTGGAAGAAACTGAGGGAATTTTGTGAATGTGCCAAAGAGAAGCAGCAATGTTATCCGAATATTACTTTGATTGTTGTTAGACTCTACATTCAAAGATAAGATCATACTTTTTGTAACGGGGACTAAGACTCCAAGATCAGAAAGGTTTATGCAGAAGGAACAGAAAAAGGAAAAACATTGAGTGTGAAATTGTGTATAAATTCATAGCATGGATATTTGCTATATCAACATTTTAATATAAATGTCTTTAATTTTATTGGAGATTAAAGAAAACTTTTTTGAATTCTGTCTTAACTTTAATGTCATATGAGGTGGATGATAGAGATGCAATAAGATACATCTTATGCAAATATAAATAGTGTTAAGATAACAATAAGGTGCAAATCCTAAAATGTATACAATGCCAAAATAAGTTTACCAGTATAGATCATAACAATATTTAATAATAAAGGTAGGTATCAGTCCAGGTGGGGTTGCATACAATATTGCATATAAATAGATGGGAATAATTCCCATAATAATGACAGTGTTCACAAAGACGGGTACAGTGCACTGACAATATGACGCCAGACATGTACAATTTGTGTTTATTTACACTGATGACCTTTGGATTTTGGCAGTCCTTTTTTTTTCAGTTTAAGTATACTTTATTTTGCCACGTTTCCAGTGTGATCAAACTACATACAAATATTTGACGTTATTCTGTAGTGTCCTAGTAGTCCTGCATACAAACTTGTAAAAGTGACTAGTTTCTAAATGGCTTTTGATAATTAGAGGCATGGTGTTTAATTACTGTTTTAGTTATTAATTGATTGGTTGTGAATTGGTCTTTCACTCTTTGGGGTAAAACAGACTACCAACCCCTACATCTTTCTATCTAAGAACACATAAATATGAAATCTTTAACATTGTAATGAGCCTCTTAGTTACTGTTTCTTTAGAGCCAGAATAACAGGAAAGCCCACATGTTTAACAAACATATAGGCAGATTGCATTAGCACTCTTCACTATTCATAGTCCGTATCATTTTGGGGTCTTTACAATACAAATAACTGATAAAAAGGTGGAAATATAAAAATGACATGCAGTACAGATGTGTTAAAACAGTTGTCAATAGCAGCGCATTTTATTGTGTGAAAGCTTTTGTTGTTGCAGAAGTAGCAACAGCAGATAGTTTTGAAAGTGTATGCACCAGGGCATAGTTCACAGTACAAAGTTTTATTGTATTTGTGTTGCACACTTTCAGTTTTGTTTTGACATCATCCACTCAGCATTGATAGAGTTGTGACTTTTCCTTTTCAAAGCGTCAGTTAATGGAAAACCTCAAGAACTGAAGATTATTTTGTCTCGTACTGAAACTCAGCGCTTGAATACAGAAAACATACTTATCTCTTCAGTAGTTTGCTATCTTCTGCTTACTCTGAAATAATATAGTGTGTCAGGCTATGTGTCATCTACATCCTCTTAAAATGCATCCCTTCACTTTCTTGCAGACTTCTCGTCATACGCATGCATAACCTTCACGGAACAGAGAAAGACAAAGAGGGGGAAGAAAGCAGTGATGAAGAAAGTGACGAAGATGATGAGGATGAGGATAAGAAGCCACAGATGGAGCTAGCCATGATGGCTCACTATGGAGGGATCAACAGAGTCAGAGTATGTTGTGTCAGTTTCTAGGCAATACTTGTACATGAACTCCTGTATCAGAAACTTGTTTAACATTCCCGATGACTGATTTTGCTTCTCTATTTCCAGGTGACCCGACGTGGGGAGCAGTCATTGGCTGCCGTCTGGTCAGAGAAGGGACAGGTAGAAATATTTGACCTCCAACCTCAGCTGGAAGCCGTGCACAGTTCTGCTGCTATGGCAACTTTCATCAAACAGCAGAAGGAAGCCACAGCTCTCTTCAGCTTCTCAGGACACATGGCTGAAGGCTTTGCTGTTGATTGGTCACCTACAGTACCTGGTAAGTGTCTCCTTGACCTGTAAGAGGAATTTAGAGATAAAAAAGATACAAACGTCTTGCTTCCATGCTTAGATTTTGAAACCTAATTTTATACACTTGCCTATTTTTTTTAATCATTCACATTTGTGGTGTGACATCACTCAGAACACATTTATTTTTTATTTTTTGCTTTACTCTGGACTTTTATGTATATAAGTCATATTTTACAGACAGTTCTGATTGGATGAGGTGAAGTGTTGGAGCATAGATGTGTGTGTCTGTCAACCAAAAGCTGAAGTATTCTATTTGTACTTCATTATCAGGTCGTCTTGTCAGTGGAGACTGCAAAAAGAACATCCATGTGTGGGAGCCACGAGAGGGAGGGACTTCATGGCAGATTGACCAACGGCCTTTTAGCTCCCACACCAAGTCCATCGAGGATCTGCAGTGGTCGCCTACTGAAGCTACAGTATGTTTGTAGGAAAATACTGACGTAGTGGGTTAGACTGAGGTACCACAGATGAAGCTTTAATGGGCTGACTTGGATCTATCTGTTTGTGTGGGTTTCCTCCTGAAGCAAATATACGTGCATGCAAAGTATTAGACATTCATATCAGGATTTGACATACATTGGTATCCTCTTTGTCCCCCCGACCACAGTGCTGACCTCAGAGCTGGAGTAGCCCCCTCTGACCCTAAATATTTAGGATGATTCAAATGTAGAGGATGAATTTCTCCACACTGTTCAATCATGTTGTTGTATAATGGTGCTTTACAGGTGTTGGGATGGAAGAACAGGGTGTGGTGAGACAAATGAATGATTGGAATGAATGAAGCCATGTTGACTTTCAAAACACCACCTGTTAACACTGGAGCTACGTGCCATCACAGTTTTACAACTAAGAAACACAGACTAAAATGTGCAATTTTACTAGTCACCAAACTAGTTTGTGGTATGTGGATGTGAATCCTGCAGCCTCACATGGAGGTTACCTTTATGCTTCTATGTGTGTACACTGGGACTTTGTGCAACCTAACTGGTGTTGGCTCTAATTTATCAATGTAGCAAGGTTTGTAAAGAGCGTTGAAAACACAAATTATGAACATGGAAATCTCAACTGTTTTGCAAGAAATACAACAGAGTTCCTTGTTTGGAAAGACTAAGTCTTGTTTTGTATACATACAGAATCTGTACTGTCTTGTTTTCCACAGGTTTTTGCATCTTGTTCAGTGGATCAGTCTATTCGTATCTGGGATATCCGTGCCCCGCCCAATTCAATGCTTTCAGCCAACGAAGCTCACTCATCAGACATCAATGTGATCAGCTGGAACAGGAGTGAACCATTCATCCTGTCAGGAGGGGACGATGGGCTTCTGAAAGTATGGGACCTTCGACAGTTTAAGGTAAAAAAAAACATACTTTAAAAAAAATATTAGTAACCATTTACCTCTTGCAAGATAATTCAGTTGACGATTGCACAGCTATGAGTTATGACTTGTTTAAGGATGACACAGATTGAAGATCTTACTGCTTACTGATTGAAAAGTGTCATCACAACAAAGTAACCCACCATTAGTGCTACCAGACAAACGGTGCTTGAAGAGTTACACCATCAGATAATCAAACACCTGCACAGTGTGGCCGCACCTAACTAATAACATTTGTTCCATCTTGTGCCTGTTACACAATAGTCTGTCATTACCGCAGTCGCCATCCTCTTAATACTGCAATCAATTTTTAAAACGCACTCCTATACGCCCTGTTAATGTCGTGTTGAAACAAAAGGCAGAGAATACAAATATTTATAAACCAGTTTTCATGTTAGGACAATGGCGGGCCTTCTGTGCTGTCCTACTACAGTTGAACCACCTCCTAATAACCTCATTATGACACCACAGCTACGGTTATTATTTGTTTCTAGGGGTGTAACAATACACATATTTGTATTAAACCGTTCGGTACAAGGCTTACGAACCGAACAATACGTTTGAATAATACGGAAAATGCAGAAGCTTAATTGTGGGAAATATGTTTTCGGTGGAAACATGGTACCCTGATGAGGCACGTGTGTTCTGGGAGGCGTGCTAAACTAGCTTAGCAGGAAATCCAACAGCAGCACACAAGCTACAAACTCTCCCCGCAGCGTTAAGGCAGCTGTTGTTGTTACCTACTGATTCAAACAGGGCTAAAGCAATCGCCACACAATCCCCATTTCTCCAGACCATAATTCTTGCTTTGTAAAAGAAAACAACATCACAAACAGAGAATCAAATGTCCAACCCTAACCCCGCACATGACGGGATGCATATTGTCAAAATTGACGTAATTAACACAATGACAAGAACAAACTCACAAGAACCAGTCACATATATTTATATGACAACAAAGCATAACAAATCAATCCAGCAACACTCCAGTTTCTCCTCCTCCTTCAGCCGTTGAGTGTTAAAAAAACAAAGCTAGGTAAAAATAATCTACACCAAGCAAAATGCTAAAAATGGCATGTCAATGTCATAACTTCTTACATATCTTTCAACTTGAGCTGTTACTAGTACTACTACTACTACTACTACTACTACTACTACTACTACTAAGTTCTGCTAGCTAGCTTTTAGTTTGACAACAGTCACGCTGGCCCACTGACCAATCACGCCCCACGTTATTGCTGACGTACTTGTAGACTACCTCAGTAGCTTTGGCATGCAAAGAATATGCCCAACATGTCAAACTAAAGATCTGATTGGTTGAACACTATAACAATCAACAATATCGTCCTCTTATACTTTAATCTGCAAAGTCTACCTAGCAGGCCTCGGGCCTCTCTTCTTACCTAGAGACATAGAGGTGAAATCTGATTGGATAAGAGCTCTACTTAAAACAAGCTGCAGGCTGGAAGCAGAGCAACTGAGGAAGACAGTAGCTGTGCAATAAGAAAATAAGCTAATGGGAAAATAATAATATGAAGTGTATTTGTGAAAAATTATTAAATTATAAAATAGCTATAATTTTGTGATTCTGTTTAGGCCAGCAGGGAAGGCTTTGCTGGCACTGATGGCTCACCATTGTGTTAGGATTAATACTTGTGTAGCCTGAATGTGCATCATATACGGGACGAATAGCTGTCAGACCTCTCATTCCACCTTTACCTGTAGACCGGGCAGCCTGTGGCGAATTTCAAGCAGCACAGCGCCCCCATCACGTCTGTGGAGTGGAGCCCTGTGGATTCGAGTGTGTTCGCCGCCTCGGGAGCGGACGACGTCGTCAGCCAGTGGGATCTGTCTGTAGAGTCATGTGATGTGGGTGCCAGAGTGGAGGGGGTGAAGGACTTACCCCCACAACTTCTGTTCCTGCACCAGGGTCAGTCGGAGATCAAGGAGATCCACTGGCACCCACAGATGCCTGGTGTGATGGTCTCCACGGCTCTGTCAGGATTCAATGTATTCAGGACAATATCTGTGTAGTGTGTGCACGCGTGTGTGTGTGTGTGTTTGAGAAAGACATTTTTGCATTTATATAAGTAGTACACATTTAATGTGTAATGAACAGTAATCTCTAATGTTTCATCATTAAGGTGCTTGTAATAATGTATATAACGCTTTGTAGGTAATAATTCTTTTGGACATTTATTGGCCAACATATGGTGTTATAACCTTTCAGTTTGGATGTTTCACAGATGTGCAAACTATTTTAGGCATTTTCTATTGGGTGCTTAAAATAAAATATTAGAAACTGATTTTAGTTTATTTTTTCTTGAATTTGTTTTCATCTGGGTACTTTTATTTATTTATTTATAATGGAGGAAAGCACAGAACTACTTTATTTCAGGAAGTGGCTATACGTAAAATAATCTTCAGATTCACTCTGAACACTTTATATAGTTCTGTTTTTTCGCTCAGGACACATTTCCAAAGAAAATACAAGTCATAGCAAAGGCTGATGAATATTTTAAAATCCGAATAATTGTTTTATTGTTTTCACTGTAATCCTTATTAAACAACAGGATAACAATTATGTTTGAACCAGCATTTTCAACAGAGCATAATGGTATCTCCCTTTTACAGCATTATGAAATAAAATACTTTTTCAAAATACAAGCATTATACAAGCAAACATGTACAAAATACACCGCTGGTCCTGATTTACAATTGACCTTTAAATCCCATGATTGTCTTAGTGTTGTAGTATTAGTCCAGCCCCACAGCCCACAGAAAAGCTTTAGCTACTTGAAAACAACTGCACAATGAAAACAGATGTGTTAAACAGATGTGAACCAGAGAAATGCACACTGTCTGACTTGGAATGTGACAAATTCATAGTAATTAATTATACACAGGATAACTATTTTCTCTGGGAACCATAAGTTCGTCAAATGCATTAAACATCAAGAGAAGACAGATTGTAATAAAACATGCAATATGAGAAATTATTATTAAGACATTTATATAGTACAATAATGTAAGAAAAACGCTGTCTTTAAGGCACTATAACAAAGTTCAATGTTGTGTGAACTTAAGATGGCAGAAATAATAGAAATTAACAATACAAGCATCATTAATGTTTCATAGCAAAGTAACCAAGTCAATGAAAAAAATCAAAGTGCTACAAACCTTTCACTGACGCATTCATTTTTCTGATCAAGATGAGTCTTGCAAATCTGTTACCCTTACTAATTAAACATAAAATGCTTTTTCCAGTTGAGCAACATCGTCAAACTAAATATTTTTATTAAAATCCAGTTATTCTGCCTCCCATTCAAATGATACTCAAGTTATGAGTTTATGAAAATACAGTTTACTTGATTTACTTGACAGCAAAGATCTGTTTTCAAGGGAAAACTGTACCTGCCCCCTATAGACCAATTTCATCATCAAACTCATCTTCAAATGTATAGCCCCGTCCTTCCTCCTCCTCCTCCTCTTCCTCCTCCTCCTCCTCCTCTGAATCAGTCTCTGATTGGCAGCTGTCGACCCTCCTCCTGTCCAATGGGGTGACTCCTTCATACTCTGAGCTATGTGACGAGGCTGGACTAGGTGGCAAATCTACTTTGTGATTGGTGACCTCGGTATCGCCTCCACCTACTACGCTCTCGCCCGTTGTCGGACTGCGACACGCCAACTGATCCTCATCCTGGAAGTCGAACCCTTGACCCTCTTCCTCTTCAGACGCTTGTCGAATTATCTCCTCTCGTTTGTCACTGAATCGCACTTTTGGTCGTAACCCCTTTTGCTTGATCCCATTCCCGTCTGGTATCCTGCCGTCTCCCACCTGGTTTCCATCCAACCCAACCAAGTTCTTCCCATTCAGCTCGTTCTGCATGTTCACAGACATCTCCACGGCCCCTTTTCCCTGATTCGTTTCCACCGAGGATGTGCCACTTTTGGGGTTGAACACATCCTCCTCATTGGTGTCCAACCCCAAACTGTCCATCACCCCTAGTACATCTCCCAGCATAGACGGGCCTAGATCCAGGTCCAGGTCAAATGAAGACACTGACTCAGAGTGCTGAAGTTCATTGTTCTGAGGGCTTCCTGGAGCGTCTGTATGTAGATCGCTGTGGTTGACTGCCACCTGAGGGTCGGCAGATGGCATCGTCCCTGGACTCCCAGAGTCAGGGCTGGCAGAGCTCGGGCCCAGAGTGGACAGGAAGGAGGTGTCCCCAAAGGCATCGCCTCCCCTCCCAATGTGCATGGTGTGGCGAAAGTCACCCAGTGGGGCTGAGATCATCGTGGGGTCCAGGCGAGGTGCCCGGGTTGATTTGTGCAGCGGCATGACTGTAGGCTGATTGAGGAAGACGGGAAGAAAGAGGGAAAAACAGGGAGACAATTCTTAAATGTACATGATAGTAGGGATGAATAGCCGTAACCCTGAAATGACATACCACAGTGTCATACAGAAATTGTTCAGGAATCTGAAAAATACTGGAGCCCCAGTCCAGCTTAATGATAAGACAGGGCAGTGTCAACACTTCACCATGTTGTGCAACATTGTGGGACACCAATGAGCGTTTTGGCACTGGTGCGGCTGTGAAGGCCATGCTGAGACTTGTACTTGAAACACACTCATGCAACGTTAGCACATACTTTTCTCTGGCCTCAGGGGTGTATATGCGGACAAAAACAAGACTGTAACTTTCTCCAAAAAAATAAACTGGATCTATAGCACCAAAGCCATTGATCTCCGCTACTTTTGGTGGTTATTCAATTGAGATTTCAGCATGAAAAAAAGGCCAAATTTTAAGTTATTATGACAGTAAGGTGAAGCCAAAATTATTCCATACATTTGATAATGCCTTAGAATAAGTAAGCCAAATCAATGACAATGTATTGATAAACATCATACATTGCAAACCAGAATACACATTTTAGAAATCATTATTTTAAGTGTGTGTGTGTGTGTGTGTGTGTGTGTGTGTGTGTGTGTGAGAGAGAGAGAGAGAGAGAGAGAGAGAGAGAGAATCAGATTTAGGAGGGGAGGGGGCTTGCTTACAGGCCTACCCCAACCCTCAAGACTTTTCCAATAATAGTTAAAGTTGGTTACTTATTGTATTACTTAAATATATAATGTATTACTTATACAAAGAGCACGCGAGGGTTACACTTATTGACAAAGCAGCATGACCGTTCGGATCAATGTAAAGTTCGCTAATCAATTGACCTGAGTGAGCGTCACCGACACTTTCAAAGTATATCAAATTTACCTGAAAGAGAATATTCTGGTCTTTGGTTGGCTCGCTCCTCAGTATCCAACTTTTTCCATCTGGCTTTCTGACTTGCGCTTCCTCTCGACTTTTCCCTCGCTCTTTTTCTCGCCGTCGTTGGTCTGTGTGAGTTTTCTTTTCTTTTTTTCCAAAGGGATGGGCATGGGGTGAGGAAGTGACGCGACAGTTATTGGGGAGAGCTGGATCAAAGTATCAGTCGACTTTACCAGACTTTTGTTCAAGATGGACGAGACTAAAAGACTGCTTCTAGACAGAGACAATCTTTATTCAAGGTTATGATATAATCTAATTTTGAGCCATAGTTTATAAATGTATAAAGCAACAAGATGAATGGAAGTCAATGTGAATGAGGATTATGTGGATAAATATCCACATAAAAAGTATTACATTGTAACTGCCATGATGTCAACTTTAATTGTATGTCTTTTTGGAAGAATAAATTGAAATACTTAGATCATGAGTCAAAGTCCTGTCACTTTGTTTTTCACAATGATTTTTTAAATTTAATTTTCAGCTGAGCACTGTAGTTTTTAGCAAAGGATACTCAAACAAGAGTAAAACGTGCATTTGTGAGTTTAAAATACTGCACTCAGCCTAAAGTATGTGTACGTTTTTAGCTGTAGAACATAAACTCCCCCAAGATTGCAGAAACAAATATAAAAATACAACATGCTAAAAACATTTCTCGGGCCACAGTTATGCTTAATTTTAAAGACAGACACATTTCATTTCACACTGAAATTCTTTTGAAGGGTTTGACTTAAAGGTGACTGAAATCATGATGGAATACTGTCAGTGAAGTTAACCTTGTGTATCACACCACTTAGTCAACAGCATATTTTTGTGAGACAGTTGCATAATTAACTTTAACTCCATTCATTTCCCCATGCAACAATAAGTAACAAATATACTTTAAAAAGGAGCAAACTTGAATTTGAATCAACAACAGGAGTGGGGGAGGGATGCTATTTAAGAGTCTGTATTATCCAGCTTCCTCTCATGGGTTAAAGAAACAGAAGCATTACCAAACACCAGGTATTCACACAATGGTGCCGGGTAGTGAGTCATTGTTTGTGAGATCTTGTCACAAATGCTTAACATATTTGTGTGATGATGTAGCAGACAAGACAACAATGGGGACAAATTATTCATTCAGCAGCCACATGATATCACTTACTGTGATAAATGGTCTGGAAATTACACTAAATACAGTGTTTTATTTATTTGAAAGCGGTGCATCCTGACATCAAGTTGGATAATGCCCACAAAAATAAGACATTCTTCATTGTTTTATGGAGATTCCAAAGCAAGGCATTGAGTTCTCTTCAACATCATGGTATTTATTCTCAGTATTTAAAGGCAATACAACGCTATTTTCAATAGCAAAAAAGTTATAAATGGCAGAGGATTATGTCTTTAAAAATACATTGTGAGCCCTCCTGTTCATTGCTGTGCGACATATTTATGAACCATACACCAGATAAAAAATATAATTTGCACTCCATAGAGACTTCGAAAAAAGGCTTGCCTGAATTTGGGGGATGCAGTGTGGGAGAAACTGTCCGACAGGATATGACTCCACTCTCTGTAATACACTCTCTCTCTCACACACACACACACACACACACACACACACACACACACACACACACACACACACACACACACACACACACACACACACAAGGTCACACAAACACACATCTTGCAGCTGTATGTGCTTCACAGGAAGGTAAGAGGAAAAATCAATATACCATAATGCGTGAGTATATACAAGATTTATCATTATTGAAAAACACAAAGAAAAAACACATACATTGGTTGATCGGTTAAAATTATATATAGCTGCCCAACCAATTATGGTCAAACAAAGTGAATGTTTTTCTCAGATGGTGTCATATTGGCAACACATGGACTAACAACACCTGATGTTGATATTAATACTAGTAATTGGGGTTATGCTGATAATTGATATATATATATATATATATATATATATATATATATATATATATATATATATATATATATAAAATATTATTTCTATTTGTTGTTAGAGTAATAATTTATTTTCCTTTTCACTACCAATTTGAGCAAAGTTAAGAACATTGGGGACATTTTTTCCTGTGTTTAGCCTGTCAGGCATTACAATCCCTTCCCATTCCTTAGGATTGACAGGCAAGTGGTTAGTACGGCTCTGGCGCTCTGGCCTAAACATTAAGCCGGCATTTGATTGGTGGAGCCGGTAGGGGGCGATAAAGAAGGTGGGGGATAACACGGGCGTAAACTTTGCCTGAGAGGATGTACTCTGGGCAACAAAACATTACCACCACAACGTCACTTGACTCAGCCAGTTTTGCTTATCTGCCATTTTGTATCTCCGCAGCCGAACCAGACCAAGATTGTCGTCAACGAAGAAGGAAGGAATGCGAATGTTAAACTTCACTTGTTAATTTGCACCTTTAATCAAAGGACGTTGTATTAAAGTTTGACTTGTTTGGCTAGATCGACGTTAGTGGCAGTCGGCTGACTGTCTTTCTAAACAGTTAATCATCGAGTCAGGTTTCATCTTGTTTACCTTTTTTTGCTTTAGCAGGAGAGCTAACGCTAGCGACGTTAGCCAGCTAGCTTAGCTAGCGAACAACCGTCCAAGCGTTAGCTCCTCACGCTAACAGTAGTCTGTGGCGAAATGGCGGCCAACACGACACAAGCAACCCCAACAACAAACTGGTAGGTCGCACTTTGAGCTACAGAAGACACATATTACTTGGATAATTAAGTAAATATACTACAGCTTGACTAAAACGTAAATATATAGTATGGTATGGTAGAGATGTCTTGGTTATATATAATCTCTTAATCATAATTAGTTCAGCTGAGGGTGTTGACAAGTGTTAGCATACCGTAAACCCTACCTAGCAACATACCGACCGTTGGTTTGGTTCACAGCTAACCTGTTAGCTGCTTAAGGTTACTATATTTACATTAACGTAGAAGCTAACATTGCCAACATTACACACTAACGCAGCGTTGACGTTTTGACACTAACTGACATTAACGATGAACGATTAACGTTAGTTAGCCGTTAGATGTAAGACGAGCCAACTGCTAACGTTAGGTCACAGTGAACGTGGTGCAAACGTTTAGACAGACGTAAACATTTATAGTCGAAACTGTTTTGAAATATATCCTTAATATATTGATTTATTTTTGTATAGTTGTAATGTTGCCATTAATATATACTTTTTAATTGTGTTAGTCAACCTCAAGACTTTTAAGTGTGTGAATGTGCTTATAGATAATAAAATGTGTATAAATACTTAAAACACAATTGTTCTTTGGTTGATGGCAGGTCATATGGTGGAGCTGGAGATGGCCAGGTTCATGAAAACCCAGAATGGGAGAAGGCAAGACAAGCACTAGCGTCTATTAACAAGAGTCAGAGCTCTGCTAAATCGGCACAAGCCAACCGGACAGCCACAGCAGAGGTGTGCTTTTATCTCTTTCTGTGTGTTTATCTTTTTAACACCTAGCATTTGACATTTATGTTAGGTGATCTGATAACAACTTGAAATCTAACGTTAAATGATGATTTATTCTGTTCTGTATTGAAATAACAAGTCTTATTTGGGCATGTGTCTCGTTTCAGGCCGGTCAGTTTCAGCCAGCAGTGACTGACCCTGCTGCTATTCAGCAGCAACAGCAACATCAACAGCAGCAGCAGCAGCAGCAACAGTATTATCCCTGGTACCCACAAACTCAGCAACATTACCCTGGATACACATACCCCTATAACTACTACTACCCCATGGGTCCAGTAAGTACAGAAATACATTTTGTTCCTATCAAAATGTTAATAACATTTAATACAAATCTGCTGCATTCAACACTGTGCACTGCAAGGCCTGTTCATCTGTATCTCCAAATAACTTCTGATGCTAAGAGATTCGAGGGAGATTCTACAATGACAACATGAGTTTCTTTGTATTTCCAGTATGGAGGAGCAGCATATCCATCAAATCAGTATGGTGTACCTCAAGGGCCTTACCCGGGAACTCCCCCCTCTAATGGACAGGTACATCACAATCATTTTGTAGTTATTCAAGTGGAACAGTACACAACATTCATGGTTCAGGATGTACCTCGGTTTTGGGGTCAAGTTTTCTGTACAGCAAGGAAACATTGAATAGCCTTTTTAATTAGCCATTTAACAGTGGCTAATTGGCCACAATTCTTACTGTAACAGTTAAGGCACACTGGCATGTTGTCAATAGGATAGGGAGATAGGGGAGGAAAAAAAAAACACTTAGTCGTGGGTACACATCAACTAACACACACAGGTTTGGTTTGCTGCGTCACATTACTTAGCTTATACCTTCTTTTCACTCGTGCATGTAGTCGGGTCACAGGGTGAACCAAACGTCCTGTGCATGTTGAGGAGAAATACACATGCCGTTCTGTAATAACAGACCTAATGGATGAGGTTTTGACACTGACCCTTTTTAAATTATGAGCACCTGACAAACTAATGCATGGACATAGGGTTACTGGACATGACCAGCAACCCTATCAACTATTAACTCATTTTGTAATAGTTTGACTGTAGTAGTGTAAGCATTTTGTGAAATTAGCGTGTGATCTAAGGAATTTCAACTTTATTTCTGAGGCAATTATGTAGCTTCTAGAAAAAAAAATCATTTTCTTAAAAAAAGTTACAAAAACGGCAAAAAAAAAAATTCTTCATCTTTTCTTTTTACAGCCTCCTCCAGTGCCTGGAATGGAAGATCAGTCCCCTGGATACCCGTCTCAATCACAACCTCCACCCCCTGCTGCTCCCCAGCCACCCCAGAGCCCAACCACCTCAGAGAAACCCCCTCCTCCTCCACCCCCACCAATTCCTCCCCCACCCAACTCCCAGTACCCCCCTTCTCCATCACAAAATGCTTACAGTGCAAATAACTCCATGCAATACCCTCCCGGTGACCCTAACCAAATGCAAGGTTACAATCATTCCCAGGGAAGGCCCAACTATGGACAAGGCTTCCAGGCCCAGAACACCTATCAGCCCCCTCAGAATACCTCACAGCAGCCCGGCCAGTATGTACCCGGGCTCGGCAGAGGAGAGGCCAACAAAAACAAAAACCAAAAACAAGGACAGCAACTGTGGCACCGCATGAAACGTAAGATTTGCTCTTTTGTGAAGTAGCTGACATGCATGACAAGTACAAATAGGCATGTGTTTCACTTATCAACTGTTGTCTATACCAATCAGAGAGCTTTGTTTGATTATTGACCAATCAGGAGCATCCCATAAAAGATGATCCCGGGACCAATGTTATGGTTCTACATTTTGAAACCAGATGTATCCATTTTTTTTTTTTTATATACAAAGAAGTAAAGTTCCATACTTTTGTATCTCACTGTACGAACCTAATGGTGGTTATTTAGTTAGTTATAGAAGGATGGAAATAAAGAAGAAAAAATGTTAGTGTTCATTTCTTAATCATGTTCCTTTTATGTCTTCTTTCTCCCAGAGGCCCCTGGGTCAGCTTCAGTAAAGTTTAATATTCACAAGAGGCCCTATCAGGTTCAGTGTTCTCCGATGTCCAATCAGACTTTCCCGCCCGGCGACCAGCCCTCAGGATTGAATCCAGCTCCTTCCTCCCCATCTTCTGCCAGCGCTGCAGCCGGAGGTGCTCAGACACGGTGAGAACTAGACTGTCACTACGGATTAAAAAGAGATGAGAGAGTCGGTGAATGATATGTTGACTTAGAATGCTTTCTCTCCAGACCCCAGGACTGGCCCCAAGCCATGAAGGAATATGTGCAGCGCTGTTTTACAGCCTGCGAGACGGAGGAAGACAAAGATCGTACAGAGAAGGTGCTGAAGGAAGTTCTGCAGGACCGGCTGAAGGATGGCTCTGCTTACACTATTGATTGGAATCGAGAGCCGTTGCCAGAGTGAGTTTAGTAGCTGATTAGTGTTTGCCTGTTGTATCTAAGCGTTGACACTTCTTTAAACTAATGCACATGAACGTTGCAAATCAAACATAAACTAACTATATTTTGATGTGGTTTCAGTTGAATTGTGTTTTCAATAAGTTACACTGCAACGATCTTGCCTGATGCATTTCTTTGATCTAAATAGTTGCAAATTGTGATTTGGGTCTTATTTATATGTTTTTTGCAGACTAAAGGTCAAGCAGTCTCGTTGGGAATCTGTTCAATCCCAGAGGACATCAGATGGTGGAAGCGCAGTAGGTGCGTCTCCAAGAGGCAGGGGTGGTGGACACAGACTGGGCCACTACAGGAACATATTTTCTCAGAGGAGTCCATCTTCTAGTTCCTCCCGCTCCTCCTCCCGCTCCCCATCCCCATCACACGGCCGACACAGGGACCGCAGCAACCAAAGGCACAAACGCAGGTAAGATATCATTTCCCTGTCTTTTTTTGGTGAGTGTAGGCACCCTTTGTCTTTATTTTTTTTTTTTTTAAACGTCTTGTGTCTCTACGCTATCAGTGATTCCGGCTCACAGTCAGACAGCAGCATCTCCAGTGACCTCCGACCTCAGCTGTCACGTCGCAGCCAGAGAGGTGGTCGTGGTCGTGGTAGTGACAGGGATAGAGGCCGTGGGGAGAGAGGACGAGGAAGAGGAGGAAAAGCAAACAGAGGAAGGAGGTAAATAAATGTTCTCATCAGGCCCCTGCTATTCTCATTGATCACTGCTCTTGAAGAAGGCTTACTACTTTATTGCTCTATGACAGGGATACTTTGTGAATGACCCTTTTAACTTGTTCTCCCAGAAACATGGATGATTCCAATGCAGCCGTTGGAAAGAAGAGGAAAGGGGGCAATGCTGGTCTGGATTTCCACGATCCCAACAGAGAAGCCAAGAAGCAGAGCAGAGCCGCTCGTTTCCACAAGCAGCTTCGCTCAGAGCCACTGGTTCTCTCCATCAATTCCCTGGACCTGCCCGATGGAACCCAGGAAGGCCTCAGCTGGGAGGACTGCCCCATTGTGGGAACATGCCAGGACATCACCAAGTGCTACCTGAGGCTCACCTGTGCCCCGGACCCCTCCACTGTGCGCCCTGTGCATGTAAGTATGCTCACTGCAGTTTTATAGTCCTAAGATGATGTTTAGTTTAGTTAAAGTCTTAACTGCATAATACCATGCAAATTGCATAAAACAAGGGAGAAGAAAGGGATGACATATAATGAAACCTTTTGAGTATATTTATATATCTTTCTACGTCACAGAAGGCCAAGGTCCAGACATTGATCTTTTTCTGAACTTGTTTTTACCCAAGGTCCTGAGAAAATCTCTGCAGACTGTGAAAGTCCACTGGAAAACCCACCAGGACTACACCTATGCCTGTGAACAGATGAAGTCCATACGACAGGACCTCACGGTATATAATGTTCATAAATAATTTGCCCCTCTGTTTTAGTCTTTTTAGAATGTTAAAATGGGTTTGTTTTTTTCTTGAATTTTTTAAAATTTGATTATTTTTCCTCGTCATCCAGGTCCAAGGAGTTCGTACTGAGTTCACAGTAGAAGTGTATGAGTGTCATGCACGCATTGCTCTGGAAAAGGTGAATCTGTTTTCATTTTTATAAGTGTTGTAGTAGCTGAAAGAGTTAACATGTTTTAATACGAGCTGAATGTTTGTCTTCAGGGAGACCATGAAGAGTTCAACCAGTGCCAGACCCAGCTGAAGGCCCTGTATAAGGACAATCCCTCAGAAAACATTGGAGAGTTTACAGCATATAGATTGATTTATTACATCTTCACTAAGAACTCTGGAGGTATGCTCACATTTTCTTTTCAGCCGCATTCACACATCTCATACACATTCTCACCCTCTCTGCCTTTTCCTTCCTAATTAAACTTCCACCATTTATCTTCCCTTCCAGATCTGACCACTGAGTTGGTTTACTTGACCCCAGCACTGCGGGCAGATGTGTGTGTAGCTCATGCTCTCGCCCTCCGTGCTGCCTGGGCGTTAGGAAACTATCGCCGTTTCTTTAAGCTGTACAAGGAAGCCCCGCGTATGGCTTCATACCTAATTGACAAGTTTGTAGAGAGGGAGAGAAAGATTGCACTTTGGGCCATAGTCAAAACGTAAGTAAAGTTTCAGAAAGTTTGCACATTTAGTTCCTCGTTTTAGGTCCTCATAACTTACAAGGTTTCCATTTTTCTGTTTCTTCTGCAGGTTCAGGCCCGACTTGCCGGTGCAGTATGTGCAGTCCAATCTGGGCTTCTCTTGTTTAGACTCCTGTATGGCCTTTCTTACTGGGCTAGGTGTCACCTTCTACCCTTGTGACCCCGATAAGATAGACTGCAAAGCCAGCACAGCCGCTTTGGCTGCCTCCTGAGGGGGTGGGGGGGCGTTAGCACCGTGAAGGGTGACGCTAGGGGATTATCATGGATCCTTACATATTTAATGTACTGCACTTCAGACACCTCAGTCTACTCAGATAGGGAAGTTGGGAAACTAACAGCTGTAGAAGACCCATATAGAAAGATACAAGTTTCAGATTTCAGATGTAATTTCTAACACAAGAACTGTTTTAAACGAAGTCTACACACACTGTCACTCAAATATTGTAGGTTTCCCTAATGCCCAAGTTATCTCACTACATTGATATGGCCAGAAAAGTGAGTGAACAGTGTAGATTTTACTTTTAACTTGTAGTCTCAGCATTTAGAGCCCCAGAAGTCACAGAACCAGATCAGGGAGGCTCCCTCATGGTTCCTGTTCCGTAACCACCATCAGATGTCAAAGCTAACAGTGTTCTGTTATGTTTTTTCCTTCCTCAAGTCAACAGCTCCAACACCTGAAGAATCAAGCCTTGTCAACCAAAAGGGAAATACAAACAGCTGTTCTTCAAGTCATTTATCCAGCTCGCTCCTGTTTGACAACAAGCCTACTGATTCAGGTCAACTCAACATATTCCTCTTAGAGACTGTGAGACAACATGGTGAGAAGAAGCCAGCAGTTTGCCTGAAAGAAGAAGAAGAGGTGGTGGTTTGTATATCCTGTCCTGCGCCTGGTTTCCTCAAGGTATCTGCAGTTAGCTGTGCATCCTGTTCCCTCAAATGGCCCGTGTAATGGACTGAAGTCTTAGGTCTGGTTCCTGATTTAATGTAGCGGTATCCATCCGCTGGTCACCAGTCATGAAATGGTTGGCCATTTTTCGGGAAAAGTCTCAATCTGATGAGCATTGACTTTTATAGGCAGGTGTTCTTCATCTCCTCACTCCTCCGTACCGTCAGAGCTGAGCTCCATCTCCAGAATCAAACGGAGAATCTGCTTTCATCGTTCTCTGGTTAAAGTCCTGGCAGCACCTGGAGTCCAGCAGACCCTGATCAGCAAAGTGATGAAGCCCATCTATCATCCATGTTGGCCATCTTAACTTCACCAGCTGTTTATCCAAAGAAACAGTGGCAGCTAAGCTGCCATCTTTAAATACAGCTAATGGTGAAGTCTGCGTGCTGGAGCATCGGCGGAAAACCTGCTGCAAGAAGGAATAATGAGTGGTTTGTATGCTACAGCTGGCTGGTAAGCGAAAGGGACTTCTCTGGAAGGAGGTGGATGACCGCACAGCAGAGATGTTGCCTCACACGTCTTCTGTGTTAAATGTTATACGTCTTGTGTTTTTAGACAGCAGTATTGGCCTAGTAAAATAATTACTGAGCTGCAAAGCAGATTTTTATCTACAGGTTGATATTGGACAGGTGAATTAAGTAAAGAGAAATTTGACAATATCCTAAAATGCCCAAAATGGCGGCAATAAGACTTGGAAATTTACTGCACATGTACTTGTGCTGTCTGAATGTCCTATGTTGAAGTGTTTCAAATTGATTTAGACCGTAATGTAATAAAGAGGGAGATTAAAGTTGAGTGAAGACTAACTAGTGCTTTTATGTCCATTTCTCAGTAGTTATGAAAGAATTTTCTAAAACAAAAGCTGCAATTGTAGCCCATTTACCCGAAGTTCAAAACTGTGGAGTTAATTTATGACGAGACTTTGGTCGTTTATCTTCGAGAGATTTGTGCTTTTCAGGACTTAAAATACGATAGGTGGTGGTGCACTATTTTAGGTGATAATTGGTAAAATATGTGACAATACTTGAAGTAGTGATTAGACAGCTCGAAAACGTCAGAAACAAACAGAACTTTTCACACTGACTGAATGTTGTTCTGCTTTCCACCATCATCTCTAGTTTGGCTCCTCATTTAGGACGATTGTGCTGAAATTGAAAACACATTTTGATATCATTCCTCCTGATTTGAGGTTTTCTTTTCTATAAACAGTATTGATTACCACTGTAGAAACATTGAGCTTGAGGTATTTAAGACTCTAAGGCTGTACAAGTTACATGTTTACTTGTGTACAAAGTATATTTTTGTAAATATTGTATGATACTGCTGTGATTTCTTTTCAATTAGTGTGTAGGGTAGTTTTTTGTTGACACACGGGTAAGTGTGATATTTTGTTTTTTCTGGGGTTTTGCAAAACTCTTCTTTAAACGATTTATGTAAAAACTTCAATGCAGACGGGTCTGGATTGGATTGTGTGCTATATCATCAGTGGATGCTAGTTTCTGCCAGTTCAGCCTGAAAATATTTACACAGGCGGGGATATCATGCTCAATTTCCAGCGATATAACAAATATGCTTGTTAAATTGTCCCTTCAGACAAAATGTGCCGATTGTCCAACGCAAAGCTGATCTATATACTGGGAGCACTATTGCCAAACATGTAATTTGAACACCTACCACAAAATGATAGCTTTACATCACTTTGACAAAATACCAGTAAACCTGAGTTGTTAATTTGTTGGTAGAACTGTTCCATTGTTGACCATTATTTCAGTAATGAATTACGTTAATTTTGTGCTGACAACGATCTCAACATGTTTTCTTTCTTTCCCCTTCATTTACCTGATCCCCTGTCCTCTTTACTTCCCCCCCCTCCCCCCAGTCCCAAAACCTTTCTCTCACACGCCACCAGACCTCTCATTCTTCAGCTCGTAGCACTGCTGCGTTGCAGGAGCACATGGAGTGATAAGTGGGCGAACCACCTCCAGACGCCAGCCGGAGAGAGTGGATTGTGAGCAATCCCAAGTCTTGGTTTGACTCACGTTGAAGCCTCACAGCTGATGAAATACATGGGAGCCTTTCACAATGAAATATGGAGAATGTTGATGTTGCTGCTAACTTGATTTGCTGCTAACCCAAATATTTGAAATGTTTTTCTGTGCAATGTGATACTTGTTTAGTTTTTAAATCCACATTTGAGGGTTGATGAAGTCTTCTTGTTTTCTGTTTGTTCAGATGCATTTATACTTTTTCGAATAATTTTCCCTTTTTTTTCTCACCCTATTTATTAATATTTGGGATTAATTTGGCTGGAGTTTTATTGGTGGACTGAACAGCTTGAGTTTGTTAGAGATGCAGTAGATCTTATATTTGACAGCGTGATCCTCGTCTAAAATGTGTCTGGACATACAGAATATGTTATCCTCAAAATTCACCAACATCTAGTATCATTAGAAAACAAAATTCCTTAGTATGCAGTCGTCTTTAGGCAAAGTTTCTTATTTGACAAGTGGTGGTGCGTGCTCCCATGCTAAGAAATTACCTTTTGGTTTCTTATGTGAATGAGCTTAATCGATGGTTGTTTGTTGCCTTTGGTTTACGTCATTGTAAGATTTGTTTACACATGGTTAAAGTGTGTACATTTGATGTCTCAGGTCTTCAGCATTGATACAGCCCAGGATGTTTGCTTTATTTTTATTTCTTTTGTTTTAGTAGAAAACTCACCCCAGACAACTAACAATACACATTTTCATTTTGGATGTTTGGTTTTTCTTCTCCGATGCCTGAGTCATGTTTTCAGTATTTTTTGCTCCCATGTTACTGTGTACCTCCCATCAGTCTTTGTAACTCCTTCCTTGATATTTGCTGGTAGAACTCCCCACGTCCCTCACCTCTGCTGTGTTCATCTCCTGTCATTTGAATTAGTCTTCTCTCTGTTCTCACTTTCTCTTATTTACCCTCCCTGCATGCTGTCCTCTCCTGCTCTCTCCTACAAATCTCTAACCAGCAATTCTTCTCTTCTCATTCTTCTCTTTTCCTTTTATGTTGAGTATGTTTGTGGCTGTTTGCCATGTGCAATTAGTCACTCTCTCTAGTAAGTATTATACGGCGTCTGAAATGCTTCAATAGTTTCTGTTGCGGCTCACTAACAACTGAAGCTGAAGGTTTATCTGCAATGCCTCCTCCCCATCTACAGATCTGACATGATAAACTGCCATTTTGTAAATACTGTGTATATATATATATATTTTTGAAAAAAAATCTAATAAACTTCAAGTATAAAGTGCATCAAGTGTCATTGTTTTTAAATCACACAAAGCATTCTGGCAGATTGCATTCACACATTTAGCTGAATGGATAAAACAAAAGCACAAGTTAAAGAAAAGAACTCAGCGGTGAAGTTCTGGACTTTTTATTAAGAAATGAAATAAATATTGAGTGAGAGGCTCCTAATCTAAGAAGAGTTTGGTTAACTTGGCACAATGAAGGTCTTTCTATGTTTACAGCATGATTGACATTTGTATCAAGGTATAAGACAACATCAAAGTGAACTGAATGTAGTTGGAAAAGAAAAGAGTTGGAGTTTCATGATAGGGGCTAAAAACATTTAAAGCGTTGAAATTACAGGAAAAGATAGATAATAGCAGTGATAAAGAATTAGTGTAAAAGAAATGTATACTATGTAAAACTACATGTAAATTGTTAAAAGGGAGGAAACCAGCAAAAGATTGATCTCATGCAATTAAATTTGAAAGGGAAAATTACACAAATGGGAAACAAGAACAGCAGGAAAAATAGTTTGAAAGTTGAGAACTTTAGAAATTGCATTGACAGGAAGACGTTTCTACATAAACCACCAATGAAAGCATGATTATATATTCCTCCAAATACTATAAAGTGTTTGTTTTTGTCTTGATACACTGTTACAAAATTTGTTGAAATACGCTTTTAGCCAACTGGCTGTCTAGATAGAGAAACCGTTTCAAAGAAAGAAAAATAATCTATTTAGAGAAATAAAACAACTGCTGATGAAAGTGAGAGGAGCAAAAGTATGGCAGCAAAACTAGCTAAGAATTGTAAACGTAAATGCAGAAGATAGAGAGAACTAAGCACTAACATGCAGAGAGAGAAAAGCTAATATAATGATAAGAAAATAAAGCCAGACCTACGTAGTATGCAGGAGTAGAAGAGAAAATGAGAAGAGAAGAATTATGAATCATGCAAGTGAGAAAGCTATAGGCAAAGATTACAGTCACTCAGGGAGAAAAGATGAAAGTTAAAAAGCAGAAATAAGATTGAAACATATATCAAGTAGACTGGTACAACTACACCTACTAAATAAAAGAATAAAACAATTAAATTTAGGTCATAAAATGCAGAGAATGGATAAAATAGAAGAGGCTAAGTTTCATGTATACATACGATACATATATATATATATATATATATATATATATATATATATATATAGAGAGAGAGAGAGAGAGAGAGAGAGAGAGAGAGAGAGAGAGAGAGAGAGAGAGAGAGAGAGATGTGTTTTCTATAGTGGTTCAGAGTAGGACAGAGGGAAGAAAATAATAAAAGCTAGAAAAAGAAGGAAGTGGATTCACATTGTAAGAATTGAAATTAGAAAATAAGTACAAGCAGGAAACAAGGTAAATACAAGAGCAAGAAATAGAAAAGAGGAAAGAGGCTGCTTCAGTTTCTGTGTAAGGCCTGATGGACATGATCCAGGCTTGTGATGTGATGAAGTCTTAAAAGCTCATTCAATTATCATTTACTTTAACATTGGAATTTCAATCAATCTCAAGTCAAGGCTTCTTTGGCATCAGAGCAGCAAAGAAACAAAACAACCCAAAGACATGGATGGAAAAAAAAAGATTGGAAAATGTTATGAATCAATAAAGGACAGAAGAGAAAAAGAGAGAAAACAGTTTTATTTAGGGGTAACCATCAAACAGCAGAAAAGACTGCAACAGAAACAAAGAGAAGAAGAAATGATCAATACAAGTCAAGAAGTCATTCAACAGCTCTCAGTGAGGAAAGACAGAGAAAAATACAGGAAAGAAAAAGATGACAGTAAAGAGTGAAATAAGGCAACAAGGGTTTGAATAGAGCAGAATAGGATACTTGAACTCTAACAGTGAGCAGTTATATCTGCAGCATTCAGATGAGAACAGCAGCCTCTGGCCTGAAACATTTAAATACTTCTGCCTTTAAACCTTAGTTTGCCTGGTAAAGCCGACGGCAAAAACGGCATCGTATTGTAATTCCCAGTTGTGCATGTGTATTACTGAATGACAGTGAAACAGAGATTAAAGCAGTTTAGAAAAATACAACTCCCCCGGGTGAGAAGAGGAGAAATAACTCTCGATAGGCATTCGGCTCATTGGGTCGTGAGGTACAGAGCCACGGAAACTAAAACGCTGTTGAATTAGCAGTAATGGACAGAGAATTGAAGAGAGAAGAAAAAGCTCTGCAGAATGACAAGCACAGAAAAACAATACAGAATTAATAATGACAGCTGTATTAAAAGTGAAATATGTTTGAGAGGTAGATTGTTAGAAATGCAAAAAAAAAAAGAAATGAAATTCCAACTACATCCAGACAAACATTAGTTCTGCTGTTTGTGAGACTGATACCAGTGTCACAGCTGTCTCTTGGTTGACCTGCAAACTGAACAATATTGATGTGTAACCTCACTCACATGCTCTCTCTCACACACACACGCACACACACACACACACACACACACACACACACACACACACAGTCAAACAGAGATTTTGTAAATAATCGTCACATAAGTCATTCAACATTGTACAAACTTTTTCTTATACAATTTGACCCGTGAAACTTGAAAAATTCCAGCTGCTGGCTCACAAAATTCATTCTCACAGTATTTATCTCCAACTTTCGTAGTGTTAGCCAACATCAGTACTCTTTAAAATCAGAAAACAATAATCCTTTAAAGGTTTTCAGCAAATGTCTATATATATTACATACACAGCATCCTCTTTCAGGTGCTAAGTATTCATCAGTAGAATGGACGATAGGTCCTACACTATTTACAACTTCAGTCTGTTTAGTCTCTCGAGGAGAGGTTGTGATGGAGGCAGGAAGTAAAATCATTTCCACATTTTCAATGATCTCACGATCGGTCCTGAAGTGTCCATGGATCAGTCAATCCCAGAGTTCAGAAGAGACGTCTTCCCTCTGGTCAGTACGGGGTGAAGCGGTTATATCCTCCTCTGTACAAACTGGCCTGTTGACAGAAGCAGTGTGCCAGGTGTGACCAGGGTCTGCTGTTAACCGCACATGTAACAAGATAGCTCTCAACAGAGGAAGCGTGTGTTTAGACTCAACTCACCATTGTACCAACTCCATATGTCGTCGTTGGTCCAACTGAGTGGTGATAGGGATCCGCAGCTGTCGTGTAAATGCGTCCGTATCTGGTCAAAGACATCAGAAGCAGATGTAAATGTCATATAGCTGTGATTCTAGAAAGGCTAAACCAGCCTCCTAGTTAACCTTCTTTATTTATCAATTTAGCTGCTCTGTTATTATTTGTTTTACTAGTTCTCCCTTCATCGTGGCCTTCTCCACTTGGATTTAATTTAGCCCGGCAAAGTGAAAGACATTTAGTCTAAAAGAAAATCTGAATTAGCCTTAACAAAATCTGACGTGTAGTTGGTGTGTACTAGATTGAAAGATACTTAACTCAAGTTGTACAGCCAGTAAAGAAAAAAGATTTTCAGTGTGAAAAGTTTTGGAAAGGTTTTTGATGTCATTCCAGTTTGTATCTGTTTGTTTTAACTGTATGAGTTGAGGTGTGTGTATCTTTTGTTGAGTATCTTTCTAGACACAAAACCAAGTACCTGACCTCTGAGCCTTGGATGATACGTTTACTGTTAATTTACTGATAAAGGAGAATTTAAAAAGTGTATGATTTATCTTTGTCAAGGAGGTTATGTTTTTGGTTTGGTTTGTTTGTTTGTTGGCACTATTACAGGTAAACTACTGGCCCGATTTTCATGAAACTCCGTAGAAGGGTGGCTCACGGGCCAAAGATGAACTATTATATTTATGGAGCAGATCTGAATCCGGATACACAAATTATTTTTCACTGATCGAGAGGCTCACTGCTTTCATAGTTTTAAGGATCCATAGAGTATACTGTAAGCACTTAAGATAAAGATGTGTTTGTAAATGTTTTAAGTGAGAATCTGCCTCAAAAGTCCAATTTCAGATTGGATGTTTGAGGCATACTTTCACATTCATACCGATATTTGATTGTTCAAAACACCAGATCCAGTTAAAAAATAAACTTGCACTCTGGTGTGCTACGGCTCAATCGTCTGGATCTAGAAAATAAATCCCACTATGTAGAAAAGACATAGACACACCAGCAGTAAAAGCTGATTTGTAATCGTGCTGTGAGTGGTGTTTATCTGCCTACCCATCACTGTAGGTTGCTGTGGCAGCAGATGCTGACTGAGCCATTCTATAAGCTGCAGGATAGCCACCCTGCACAGAAAGAAATAAAATAACATGAATAGAGCTACAGCACTTAAAAATGACTTTAAGGAGGTAACGAGTACAGCTACTTACATAGACTTCTGCTCCATACAGTCCATCCTGATATACCACCCTGATAAAAGTGATTAAAACAATATGAAGATGTTAGAGCAGTGAGTGAAGTGAATGTACACCAGGCTCTGGTACTTGGACACATGGTCTTACCCAGGGTAGCCGGGAACAGCAGCAGGTGTGGCCGCAGCAGAGCGAATCGTGTTGTAGACGGCCCGACCTCGGCCGCGCAGCGCAGAGCCCCGGTAGGCCAAGGTGGGAGCTGCTACGGGATACGGGAAACCGGCAACTAAAGAAAAAAATAAACAGTAGAAAAAGTGAATAGAACAATACTGGTGGTCTCATTACAATAACGGATCGGCCTTATGAAGAAGAAGTTACCTGTATAGAGTTCAGGTGCATACATCGCCCCCATGACAGGGTTGATCTTCCATCCAGAAGCTACCCAGAAAATGAGAATATGTTTAACAGGAGACTCCCAGAATCCATCAGCACACAAAGTGATATGTGTAAAAGTGACTGAGGTGTCTTACTTGAAATGTCACCATTCACAAGAGGCGTCTGGGGCTTTTTGGTAACTACTCTTGCTGTGGCGTTATTAACCTGGAGAGACAGAGAACGGAACAAAGGCAACGATTAAAGATGAGTATGCAGGATATTAACGTGGAAACCTAAATAGGAAATTCTCCCTCACCTCAATCTTTCTCCCCTCCACAATTGTTCCATTCAGCTTTTCTCTTGCTCGATCAGCCTCACCAGCACTCTCGAAGGTGACAAATCCAAAGCCCTGCAAGTCATATTGTTTGTTTAGATTTTGTTTTTGTTCATTAAAAATTAAGTTTCAGCTCTTATGACTGCGGTGCTCACCTTGGAACCCCTCTCGTTGAAGATTATTTCTACATCAAGGATCTTCCCAAATTGCTGAAAATGTCAGAATAAGTATTTTATGTGAATATAATAGAACAGATATAGAAAATGTAATTTATTTAGTATGTACAACAATGGTATGAATGCATTGTGACACTGCATGATATTGAGAAATTCATACCCCAAACATCTGGCGGAGGTCCGGGTCTCTGAAGCGGAACGGGATGTTGGAGACATGGAGGCGTTTCGGTTGGGCCTTATTTGAACCCTCCTCATCACTTCCACTTCCTGCTCCGCCCCCTGATGACACCGACACGCTCAGAGACTGCGGGTCCGAGGTCAAAGGGGCCAAAACGTCCTCCTGACAGTGAGAGTATGAAAATAGGAGGAGGAGGAGGAGAGAAAACGAGCACAGGGATAGATGAAGAATGGACGGTTAGGAAGAGGACGTGAAAGAATAAACAAAAACAGAAAGATGGAAAACAAAAGATGGAAAAAGAAAGAGTATAAATGAGATGAGAGAAAGAAAAACGGGGAGAGGGCATCAGTAGAAAAGCAAAGAAAGAAAGGGGAAAAAATAAAAATAAAGTAAATTCACGGAACAAATCTGGCAACATCTTTCAGAAATATTTGTGTAAATGCGTAAGCATCACATGGCATTAGGCAAAGATCATTTTCATGAAGTGATTCAAACCAACGTTCAAAGAGCATTCAGCAACCAGTGATCCTTCTCAGGCAAATGTGAGGAGGCAGGAAAGGGCACCATTTTAGTGAGGCGTCTTTGAATACATGCCTGTAGAACAGTATAAAACGAATGCACTGTGCAATATCAATAAACATTTTGTATCTGAAACTAAAGCTCCGAATGTTCACTCAAGCTTTGGCAAAGAGAGTTAAATAAAGTTTAAGCTCCCCTAAAAAGCAAGAAAGACTGTAACTTAGTCCTCATATTATCTAAGCAGTTGTAATAATCTGTAATGTACATTTGGTAATATCTAACTAATTGAAATTGCCTCATGCAGAAAAATCCATGATTTTTTGCCAAAACCAAAACATTCATTATCCCACAATGCACCACGATGCTAGTGTGTGCACGTGTATGTGTTGGTCAACCAGCATCATCAACCATTGCAGAAGATAAATGTTAAATACATGTTTTTAAGTCAAATGAATAAGTTCAAACAAGAAAGTGAGAGTGAAAAAGTCTGTAAGAAAATGCAGGAAAAATAAATACAGTGAGCTTCAGCAGTGAGAGCCAGAGAAAGAGCGGAGTGCGTTGGAAAGAAAAAGAAACATTAAAAAGCAAGGAAAAATTACTGGACGAGTATTGATATTGCAGTCCTTTATGCAGAAGTGAGGACTTGAGTATTAGCATTCTAGTACCAAGAGGGAGATAGTAGAAAAGGCCTCAGTGCAGCAGGGAACTATAACATTAAACCAAAGTAAACAAGGCAAAGAAGGTGCGCAGACAGCTTGAGAAGGAAGAGGGTGATGGGGGGGGGGGATCAAAACTGTACGTTCCATAAGGGTCAGTCTGGGGTCACGGTGCTGCTTTTCTGCCAAGGGTTAAAGGTCATTTATCAAGGGGCATAATTAATACGTTGGTGATAGACAGAAAAAGGTACAGAGACACATTCACACACGGGAGCGTTTTACACACACAAACGCACACAGGCCACTGGATTACACTACACTGGCTTGCCATGGCTAACTACTGCAGACTACCACATCCACCCACACACACACACACACACACACACACACACACATACACACACACACACACCACAGACAGGCTACAGAGAAGGGGAGACAGGGAGAGAGGGTTGAGGTGGGTGGTGGTGTCATGTCACGATGCAGAATTGTGTTTCTGGACCTGAGCGATATTTCAGAGGGGGAAAGGGGGTCATCTGGTCAGCCTCCCCCTTTGACCCCCTCCCTCCATGGCGACGTCTCAACTTTCCCCCCGAAAATCAGCACGGACCCGAGTATGTCAGGGGCTCTAGTAATAAAATATATAGATGGGGCCACAAAACACCATTTATGAGAGGAGGTAGAGAGATGTGTTGCAGCAGGACACAGAGCCGACCTACCAAACAGATCAGACTAAACACCTCTGAACTTATCATAGTCGATGTGTTCATGCCTGGGGCAGATTTGATGAGTGTATGCTGCCATATAATAAGTAAAACAAATTTATGTCTAAATGGAGCCCTAAAAAACGTTTTGTCTTCAGGAAAGTGAAAAATCAGCCAAAGAAGTATTTCAACCTGTTTCCAAATGAAATCATATTTTCTAACAATACAATTAATTGTGTTAGCATGCTAACATTTGCACTAAACATGAAGCACAGCTGAGGCTCATATGAATGTTATTAGTTTTGCATGTATTTGGGTTTGAATTAACCAAAATTGTGAGCCGATGATGGCGTTAGAGGAAAACTCACAAGATTAACAAAGTCATTAGAATGTATCCTCTGGGGACCATGAATGACTACAAAGTATCACAGGGATTGTTGCTAAGATATTTATGTGGGGACCAAAGAGTTGGACCAACCAACAGGCCAACATTACCGGTCATAGTGCCACACTAGCACGGTTAAAAAGGCAGGTTGCTGCACTGGAATCAAGAAGAATTTTATGTGATTTTAGTAAACATTTTGAACAAGTTGATTTTTAATGGAAACAGGTTGAATGAATCTTACTGGCAGACGTTGTCACTTAATTTAAGAAAGCAAGACACACAATTACAGGCATCATGGCATGTTGAGAGGATTTCTTTTTTTGCAGTGTGACAAACTGTGTTGAATTTTGTCAACAAAAGAAACATTCTAAAATATCTATTCTTTCACAATTATTTTTGGATTCACTTTTCCTACAGTAATACTTGTGTCCTCTATCACAAATCTGTGTGATTTGCTGGGATAAACCACAAAAACTCAACATAGAATGTTGTGTCGTGTACATCCTCTACACACTTAACTGTTATCTGTCAATATCGTCACAAAATGTCACGGCCATAATCTTGAAAGGTGATCTGTTTCATTGCCTGCTAAATAAGACACAGGGGAGACAGAAAAGTGGGGATTTATTTTCACCAACAAATCCCCACTCAGCTGCCGCCCCTCACTTTGAGTGTGAGTGACATTCCCGTACATGGACACAACAGTGGCAGTGGGTCTCTAAATATAGAAGGAAACTCTATCTGGCCATGTTCCCCTGATAGCACTTATGGATGCTCTACCTGAAGCAGCAGGGTTCCGTGTAACATTCACTTACTGAAGATCACATTTCATTGGGACATGGATTGCTTGTCATGATGTGCTTCCACTCGCAAACTGTTCTCACCGTGTTACTGGATGTTAGAACCTCCGCCCCGTCGAGCTGAGGGCCCTGATATACTCTGAGCTGGGGATGTTCGGGGTACTCTGAACTGAGGTGTGCAGAGGTAAAATCAAGAGGCGGCAGTCTTCCCGCAGATGTTGGTGGACCTTGACCAGGCGGAGGGTAGGAGGGTGGAGGACCGTAGACCTGAGGCAGGGAGGGGTCACCGCTGCCGGGGCCGGCCTCCTGAGAGGGGCCTCCCTGAGGAAGAGAGAGGGAGGCAGGAATGAGCCTCACAGGATACCAGATGTCAGAGGTGTAAACAAACTAACCACCATGTTGTTACTGTTGTTCATGCTTTCACAATAAGGAATTGTTAAAAAGCTTGAATGTAGTTTATGATGCATAAACAAACATCAGATGAACACAAATCTCACAAAAAAGTTGAGAATGAAAGAAAGAACATGTAAAATCCCAACCTCTGAAGCTCTTCATGATTGTTTCAGACAAAATGACTTCTTGATCAAATACAAAAATTAAAAGGATCTCTAACTGCCAGTGGTGGAAACAAAAATGTACTCAAGTACTTTTCCAAAGTACATTTTTCAGGTACTTTTTTCCATTTTCCAATACTTCTATTTCTACTTCTACTCCACTACACTTCAGAGGCAAATATTGTACTTTTTAATCCACCGCATTTATTTGAGAACTTTGGTTACTTTTACAATAAAAAATATAAAAAGGAATACATCTTTATAGTATATATCTATCTGTATTGATCCCTGGAGGGAAATTCAGCAACACAGCATTATATAAATGACTTAAAATTAGTCTCACCTTTACTAGCTGCGAAATAAAATGATGTACACATTAATGTATCAATAGTAATAAACCAATAATTTAACTTAAATTATTCTGCATTGTGTGAACTTTTACTTTTGTTACTTTCAGCATAGTATTTCTGCACTGTTGCTACTTTTACAGAAACTATTTGTTGTTTGATAAATTAATTCAAATTAATTGCCAACAATTGTGATAAATAGTTAACCTTTGTCAGGCAGAATGCCAAATATTTTCTGGGTCAAGTTTGCCAAATTTCAAGATTTGTCTCAGGTTTATAATGTAAAAAAATATTTACATCCTTTTTTTTGTACATCTTTGTTCTTTTTTAGTTTTCGACAAAAAAGAACCTGAAAACAATGAGACAGGAGTTTGTACATTTTTCAGACATAAATTATCAATGCGTTAACTGAGAAAATAATAGTTTAGTTTTGAGTGACTGAAACCTGACTTAGACTCATCTTAAGATCTGGTCACTGCAGCCTAATTTCGGTCAAATCACACAGTAAAACTAAATGTTAGCTGCTTCCAGTCAGAAACAGAAAGAGTTTAGCTGAGAAATGTAAATGAAAACCACTCACAGAAACAGAGGTGAACAACCATCTTATACAGCGTTGATACAAGTGAATTATCCAAGTTAGGAGCTAAAAGCATTGTCTTACCCCGTTACTGCATTCCTCAATCTCTGATGCATTTTCCAACAACTGCTGCATCTTTTAATGCAGCTGACCACCCGCCTACATAAGCTACGCTACTCATCCACCAATCACATCAAATGATCTCCAGAGCATAAGGGACCAGGACGCCACACCAGCTGTGGTCATCTGTAACTGTCAATCACCTCATCCCCCACCCACACTTCACTTTAAACAGACACACACACACACACACACACACACACACACACACACACACACACACACACACACACACACCTTCTCTCTCTCTCTCTCTCTCTCTGCAGATAGAGCTGTTCCCCCAAGATGAGGTATTTATGAAAGTAAATGCTTCTACAGTTGCAAGTCAGTAAATCATGGTAAAGGTTGACTCTAAGAATACCACGTTTGAGATGCCAACATGGTTTTATTACTCTTTAAATCACATTATTTTGAAATAAAATATACCCCCCACCTACTACTCTACTGGAAAAAGCTCTTTCATTCTTCTCCCAGTAATAATTCTGACTTCATGCTCAAATATTGAAGAATTACAAACCATGCTTTTGTGGCAGTAAAGAGTAATACAACGACTCAGATAATCACATTATATCTAAAGATATGGTTAGTACAGAACTAGTTACTACTTATGATACTTTGCAGTTTAGGATTTTACAAACAACATGAAATACCTCATAACAGCTGTTGGCAGGTAAAATCTTGTCAATGTTTTTAGTGATATGAAAAATACGGTAAATACAAAGCTACAGCCAGCAGCTTGCTGGTTAGCTTATTGTAGCATAAAGACAGAGGGAAACAGTTAGCCTGGCTCGCAGTTTTCACAATTTTCTTTTATGACAAGATATAAGTTGATTAGTGAGCTTTAAATGTGCTGGTAGGTGGATTTTGTTTTGGAAAGAGCTGGGCTGTTTCCAGTATTTCTGCTAAGCTACGCTAACTGGATTCTGGCTGCAGCATCATAATGTATGGACAGACAGGAAAGTGGTATCCATCTTCCTCTTGTCAACATATTTCCCTAAAGGTCAAACTTTTCCCTTAATCAAGCATTTTTCTATTGCAGTATTAATACCTTCACCCCATTAAAGGTTTCTAGAAGTCTTTACATCTCTGTATCCAAACATAACTTATATCCACGTGTTGACTTAAATGCAAAGAGCCACAAGTTTGTCAGCCAGCTTTAGGACTTAGAGGGATTTATTTTAATTAAAAAATCTCTCCACTCTCATTTCATAAACTCTAATATATATATCTATCAGCTGTTGCACTCAAGAGTTGTGACAAATTAAAGATATGAAGATACAGTGCAATAAAGAAGGAATTGGAGGAAGAATGGTTGAACATGGGTCAAACACTTGAGCCAAGTTTTCAAACTTCAAACACTAAAGTCTTTAAGCTGGCAGCATTAAAGTTCATCAAGACCCCTTTAATGTTTTCTGTTTTGAAAACTAGCTTTTGCAATCCAACAGAATATTTACAGTTGGTTTACCAGAGATTAGACTGAACACACTATGGAACAATTTTGTTTCTCACTCAGTCTGTTAAATTAGACTTTGGGTTCGCTTTCAATATAAAGACTATAAGACTGTCAGTCACAGCTGTGCTTTGAGCTAAATGCTAACGTCAACATGCTAACATTCTCACAATGACAATGTTAAAATGCTGATGTTTTAGCAGGTATAATGTTTATCATGTTCACAATCTTTGTTGACCCTCGTGTGACTAAAAAAATGGGAGTTAGGGCTGGGCAATACGGAGAAAATCAAATATCACAATATTTTAGAACAAATATATTCTAGTGTTGACTAGGGTTGGTGCTTACACAAAATATTTACACAATGAGATTTTTTATCAGTAATGTGGGTATAATGACTAAGTGGGTAAAGGCAAATAATAGAAGAGCTAGAACAGTTTGGTAAGTTCAGAAGCACTACTGGGATATAAATGAAATAAAATGGACATGTTTTAAAAGCAAACCTTGCTATCACGTTTGTTGTTGTGATTCTCTCTAATTCTGAAAAGTACAGTATAATGAGGGATTCTCCAGATTGTGTTAGATATCCAGATATTTTACAGTATCGTTCCGGAACATGTTTCCAAACATGTCAACACTAACCCGTGTCTGTATTGTGTCCCATTTATCGCAAGAAACAACTAATGTCTAATGTCTAAACCGCCTCGGCCCTCCTCACAGAAAAAGAAAAGACAAATGGTTCAAGATAACACAATCTTTTAGATATCACTACCAGTCTTTGCATTCCAACAGACTGTAACCACCAGCCACTCTGCCTGATTCAGTATCACAGTGTCAGCAGACACCGTGTCCCCCCTTCTCCTCCTTGCAGGCTTTTTTGGATTTCCATTTGTTCCCTCTTTCTCTCGTCTCCCTCCTCAGCTGTCATGTTGTGGTCAGAGGTCAACGGCTCTGAGCCAGGTGCCTGCTGGGACAGCTGCCACAGGATTTACACACAGACGACACTAAACTGCAGATGTGGCCTTTTAGTGCCGGCCAAGTTACAAATGTTAGTGAACATGAAGCGTATTGAGAGAAACTAAATATCTATTTCTCCACCCATTCATTCTTGACATCTTGAAGGTTCCTTTAATACTATTCTAAAATAAATTTTTTTGGCTTTTATCAGATGACAAGAAAGATGGAGGAGAGTCAGAAGGCAAAGACATGTGACAAAAGTCTCTGACCGGATTTTAAACTTAAACTCTTCGTACAGATGTTTCACTTGAATCATGCAAACGTTTCTACAGAAAAAAACTTGGAAATATAACATTTTCAAGCAGTAAAAGTTCAGATTGTTTTGGAGAATTATCTCATCCCTAAGGGCTCGAAACTGTCTTTTTGGTTACAGTCACCTCCAAACAATACTTCTCTTTTCTCAAAGTACCCATTTAAACTGTTCTAAATAAACTAAAAAGAATAGATGTGAATAATATGCTTGAACAGCTAAATACTCACAATGCACTTAAATGCACAACAGGCAAGTTTCCCACCTATTATAAGTAGAGTTGAGTGCAAAAAACAAGAAAGGTGACAGAATCTCCTTCTGTGATTATCTGCTCAGGAGAGGAGGGCTAAAAATACAGCTGGTGTGAAGCACAGAGACAAGGTAGAGAGATACCAGATGCATTGTGACATTAATGGTATGTCAGGGACACTTCGATACACACAAACACACGCACACACACACACACACACACACACACACACACACACACACACACACACACACGTGTACCGCCTGCTGGCATCTCTAAGACCAGTGGACTAAAGATAACCCCTAATGTGTCCTTACTATTAAATAAATAAGATCTTTCGCAATCAGTGAGCTTCGCCCAGCTTCCATCAAGCTTCTAATCTCTCAGCTAATGTTGAGTCACTATAAAGTAATACAACACTAAACTAAATTAGATGCAATATGTGACTGCTTATCTTTATTCTTCTGAAGCACTTTGTGATCTTGTTCTATGAAAGATGCTATAAATAAACGTTACTTGCTTACTGTAATTACTTACTCATTAACTGAAGAAAAAAAAGGTTTCTTCTAGGAAATTAAATGTTTTCCTCTTTACTATTTTCGAGATGGTTTATTAGCTACACTGACATTCATTTAACTTACAATAAAAAACTATGTATATACCGTAAATAACTAGTTGATCAACAGACAAAAAAAGATAATATATATTTGTGTCAATTAATTGTTTCAGTGATTTTTAAAACAAAAATTGCTAAAGATTGATTGGTTTCAGCTTCTTTAATGTGAACATTTGCAAATTTCTTAAAACCCTAGGTATTCTGTGATAGTAAAAAGGATTACCTTTGTATTCCCCACTTTTGATCACATGTCAACTAGAGGTCCAAGAAGTGGTGATTTGTTAATGAGCCCAAACTCATTCAACTATGGATTGTATTCAAATTTGTATTCATATAATGACACATAGTCTCTTTTTTCCAACCTCTGAATCCATAGTCACCTTATAAAGTCTCAACAAACTGGACATTTGATGACGCAGGGTTGTGAAGAGCAAATTAAGGAGAGTTTTACCTGAACTATGCTGGGGTAGCATGAGGCTGTCTGTGGGTAGACGGGGAGTCCATAAGGCTGGAGAATCACAGTGGGTGAGGAGAGCATGGCCCAAAAACCACGCACAAGGAGACAGGGAAAGGTGGAAGATGGGAGGAAAAGGAGAAGGAGAGCTGAGGAAAAGGAAGATTTATTATGCAGACGGGAGAGCAGGCGATCAGGCTGGGAAAAAAAAGAAGAAAAAACCCCAACAGGAGAAAACAAGATCCAAAAGGGCGAGGTAAAGAAGAGTTCAGACTCAATTCAACCTCACAGATGAGTCAAAGACGAAAACACAAAGAAAGTCCACAAAACCGATGTCCTGTCCAGATTAGACAGGATACAGAGCAGTGAAAGAGAAAGCAAGTGAGCCTCTGTGTGTCCATCAGTTGATCATGCAGTCTGACAGACAGAAACACATGCAGAGGGTCCCATTTCAGAGTTATATAAATAGTTCCTCATGTCCTTCTCTTCGTGTTTACCACCTTACCACCCTCACTCTTAAACATGGTGTCATGCAAGATTTCACACCACATGTTACACACTTATAAAACCCTGAAAATGATACAAAGCAGTTCATCTGACTCCTTGTGTAACGTTACACTATAGTTATATGCTGCACCAGCAAAAAATCGGTTATAATCGTAAGGTGGGCCTCTGTGACTTCATGAATTGTACTAATGACAGACATATCTGCAGGAAAGCATGAGCACGCACACTGATTTAAAACTAAAGACATATCGTCAGTGTTTTCAGCTGTTTGACCAACAGAGGGCGGTAAATCCGACATTTCTACTTCCGATCCAGCGCAGAGGTGCATTATGGGATGTGTAGCGCTTTCGTCGGCCTTATAAATAGAGGGGAAATTCCTCCAACGTTCTCTTTCCTGCGCTGGCCTGTGCGAGACAGGTAAGAGACACACGGCCTCGTGCCACTTCACAAACTCCGAACATTAGGACCGTATAGGTTCACAAACTTGCATGGGCATTTGACGGAATCATAGTTTAATGGGTTAATGTGTCATTTAGCTAACCAACGTATGCTTTTGTAATGGATTGTTTAAGTGAAAAGCTAGTTCAGCTAAGCTAACGCTAGCTTGTCACATCAAACAACGTGGTGCGGTGCAGCTGCGGCCTAGTCGTAGGTTTGACTAATGGTTGCTTTATAACTCGTATTTACTTTATTTCTTGTCAAATATATTCAGAGAAGCCTTTCTACTGTAATGTTCGTTTATTTCCACATGCATGTATGTGGAAATAAACTATTTGTATACAAATGAAGAGCAACATGTTAGCTTTTCTGTTCAACTAACGTTATGATTTAGTTGGGATGTTTAACCGTGACTATAACTAACGTTAGTTGTAGTGTGTAACGAAAATATTGCGAATTAGGATTTATTTTGTAAGATGTAATGGAGAAACACAAATGTTTGGAACTGGACTGTTGTATACCTTTTTTTTTTTTCTTTTTTTTTAATTCATAGTTTTATGCAAGTTGTAGCAGTGAACACTAAATTCTAAAAGAATAATTTGACAGCAACTTCAAGGGTGTAACATTAGTCTACTTGGATTGAGTATTTGTCATAGTGGATGTCTGCTAATGGCAAATTTAGGAAGACAATGTAGTTCATATTTACCCACCTCTGTTGTAGAATTTGCTTTTTTAATTACCTAAACTAACCTCATTTCTATCTGATTTTGCAGGCACTAAAAAGCCGCCATGCCCGTTGCCAGGAGTTGGGTTTGTCGCAAGACTTATGTCACCCCCCGTCGTCCCTTCGAGAAGTCCCGTCTCGACCAGGAGTTGAAACTCATTGGTATGCTGTGATTTCATTAACACCAGTTTAGTTTAGATTATACCCAATGTCGTCTTAGACTAGACATCACTTAACTTTGACTAATTACTGGTGCATCTTCTTTAAAGGCGAGTATGGTCTGAGGAACAAGCGTGAGGTTTGGAGGGTCAAATTCACCCTGGCAAAGATTCGCAAAGCTGCCAGAGAGCTGCTCACTCTTGACGAGAAGGACCCCAAGCGTCTGTTTGAAGGTATGCAAAATTAATTAAAACGCAGCTTTAAGTGTTGTATCGGCCGGTGATTTAAACATATATTTTCTCAGACTTTCTGTGGTGTCAAGAATTCCTCGTCAATGAGGCCAATGTTGCCACTTGAAAACATTTTCCACCTGTATGCTTGGGATTGTAATATCACTCCTGTGTGGTTTCCCAGGTAATGCCTTGCTCAGGCGTCTGGTGAGGATCGGTGTACTGGACGAGGGTAAGATGAAGCTGGATTACATCCTGGGTCTGAAAGTTGAAGATTTCTTGGAGAGGAGGCTGCAGACCCAGGTCTTCAAGCTTGGACTTGCCAAAAGCATCCACCATGCTCGTGTCCTTATCCGCCAGAGGCACATTCGGTAAGCTCTAAGGCACCAGGGGCACAAACCTCAAATAATCCATGGGTCACAAGTTTTATGAGGGACTCATCAGAATCTCGATGCTTCCTCTTCCATCAGAGGTCCGCCAACTTGTAACGTTCTCCGCTGAGAACAGTTAAACATTTCAATAAGGTCAATTCGGTATCAAAACCGTATACCTTGTCGGTAGACATTGCCCAGAGCCAATCCTGCCACTGAGGGCTTGGACCGTGCCACTGTTGTGGCTGTCGGGTAAGATATGGGGGATTGCACCTCGGGCAATTGTCGTATTCCCTACAACTTGTATAATGTACTAAATACTCAAACTGATAACTTGTATGTTAAGATTTTCTGTAGTGTAAAGATTCCTCTCGTTAAAGCCTGTAGTAAATAAATGGCACTAGCCCATCTACATTAATGCATTTGGATAAAATGGAAAATCATTTTTTCCTCATTTGAAGTTTCCTTACAGTCTATCTATTTCTGTCTTGGCAGTGTGCGCAAGCAGGTGGTGAACATCCCCTCCTTTGTGGTTCGCCTGGACAGCCAGAAGCATATCGACTTCTCCCTGAGGTCTCCATATGGTGGTGGACGCCCAGGCCGTGTCAAGAGAAAGAACGCCAAGAAGGGCCAGGGTGGAGCTGGAGGAGCTGACGATGAGGAGGAGGACTAAGAAGGATGTCGTCCAGGAAGTGTTCTGATACTACCTGTGCTGTCAAATTTCAATAAAAATTGTTTGGTCTGACCAGAGAACTGAGTTGTGTTTTTATCTCAGACTAGTGGCTCTACTGAAGTCGATTATATAACCTTACAGACATACTGTATATAACAGAGTACAAGTTTAAATTGTTACACAATCATGGACATGAGTAGTTAAACAGTTAAACTATACTGAGAAAAGTAATTTCCTGTTTGATATACCAGAGGTTATAGGGTGCATTAGTTATGAAAGTCTGCGGTTAATCCCATGGACGATATAAAATTAATCCGTGTCATCTCTTGAGGTCGCAATGGTTGATCCTCTCCACTACATTTAGAGTGGTACCGTCCTACGTGACGTCATCGTTCTCGCATCAGGAAGTGAACGTATTGTGATTGCTAGCGGTGTGAATTGGTGGTTCGGTTAAATGTGCGGGCTGTGCCAGAGACCGGAGTTATTGAATCGTAGTGATTCAACAAGTTATTGTAAGTAAAACTTTCAAACTGACGCTTGCTAATTCAACAGTTGGTCGCTGAGGTAGCCATTAGGCTAATGAGCATTGTTTGGACCTTTTTAGTTAATGCTAACGTTTGCACCTCTCTGGAGACTGATGCTGGTAAAAAAAAAAAAAAAAGATTACCGTTGCAGTGGTTGAATCTCCGCCTTTAAACCATGGTCTGTTTTGTATCACAATTTATAAAGCAGTTACTTTCCTTTTCTCAGGCTGTGTTGCTAACTTGACGTTACCGCGTAAGCTCTCCTGGAAGTAGCTTTTAAAGGCTAGGGAGTGATGGTATGTGGTAGACACGTTTTAGTCTAGTTTTGATTTTTCAAGAGCCAAGAAAATGAACCTCTTGTGTAATCTGTTATAACTCCGTGCTGAAAGCGATCAAAGTTGCAGCTATTTGCCCCATTTGTTCTCCTGTGTCCGAATGACAGGTCTACTGTGAACTATGTCACAAACTCAGCTACTTCCTATGTTGGCCTGTGGATGAGTTCTCATGTGTTACTTCCGTGTTATGTAACAATGCAAATTGTGTTGTCCCTTGCACCGAAAATGCAAAATAATAGTACACGGTGCATGCAACATGGTGCGGATCACGGATATATCAGTCACCGGATATATTGTCAAATGTACCCTGAAGATTTTCTCAGTATTGTTCCTGTTCAAATTGAATCAATCTTATCACGACTTCTGGGCACATTTTTCTCACAATTAAGCATTGAAATTCCCAAGATAAATAGTAGACAAATTAGCATATTTAGAACACACTCATTTTTAATTAATTACTATGTTGTGGCTGCAAAAATATGTCCACACATGTCAAAATGGGGGGAAATTATAGGGCATATTCATGATATAAATACTAAATAGACTATGGGGCAACATGTCTTTGTAATTAAACAAATGCAAACCTAGTGACAAACCCTCACTTTTTGTATGTTACTTTTGGATGAAGTATTCCCTCCACTTTGCAATATTATGTGATGAAGCTCTGACAACATCCTCAAAACCTACTGTAGGATTTAATCAATATATCTGTGATGCGTTCTCAATAAAAATAGAAAAGATTAGTTTCACCAAGGTAGTGATTGTTTTGAGGTTTTTGAATGGATTGTGTTGTATTTCCTGCATACATTTGTTCTGTGTGCTGTTCCCTCATAATTATGGATTGTCTATTAATGATGTTTCATTTGTGTGGAGTTATTTATAAATGCAAGTTTAGGGCTGATCTGTGTTTCTGTGCCAGCAGAGCGATGTCTCCTGATGAGCTGGTGTATCTGGGAATACTTGCTGCCTCCATCCCTGTTGGATTCCTCTTCCGATACCTCAGTCAGTATTTTGGAACATAAAATAATTAATAATAATAGTAATACATTTATATTCGTCTTCTGACGAGGAACTAAAGTTTTGCAGTTGTTACAGTTTTGCATTGCGGCACAGAAAATAAACAAGGATTTATAATTTTTCACAAAGATGATAGACAATATTTCTTTAAAATTGTTTTTTCTATAACATAACATAAATACAATGCACAGTTATGGACAGATTGACACAAATATTATGATCAAAATGGATCAGCAGAACCAGAGATATCTTCTTTTTTATTCCACACATTCTTCTTTCCTGTCAAAACCTGGCGCCTATGTTGCCCACAACACAAGTAATCTTTTTCTGGTTTCATTGCTGCTGGAGAGGAGAGTAATATGTGGAAATATACAGGTTTTTAAAGACTTGATGCTGTGTCTCAGGTGCTTTTCCCATCCCATGCAGCTCTGTGATAGAGGGTTGTAGGTGGCTTAATTGTTTATCTTTGCTTTCACTTCAGGTCCTCCTGTGAAGCAGGGGGCGGCTCTTCTTCTGGGCCTCTCTATTGCCATCGCCACTTGTCACATCCACACCCTCCATTCTCTTGTGACGGTGGTTGGAATATGGATTATTATAAAGATCAGCTGGCGGTGAGGGATGAGCAGTAAAAACAAAGAGATACATGAATTAGATAAACAGTAAATGATGATGCACGTGTCACACAACAGGAGTCAATATGTGCAAAGGGGACAAATCTGTCGCCATGACCTGGACTGTAGATACTGTGCAGACAGAACATGTGACTCACTGATAACATTTGTCTCTGTCTACTAGGCATGCGCCAGCATTAAGTCTCACCTGGACCTTTCTCTACCTCCTCTTCTTCCGTCTGGTCACATGGTTCGGTCTGCCATCACCGACACCTTTTGCCAATGCCATCCAGCTACTTCTCACTCTCAAGGTACAGAAACATTGTCAGATCTGTGGACGCAACACCTGGTGACTTTACAGTATGGGCGTCTTTGTTGATGTCATTTTCTGCTTTGAACTCAGATGGTGAGTCTAGCGAACGAGGTTCACAGCTTCCATGTGGAGAAGAAAAGTGAAGTGAGCTCTTTTGCCAAGTCTCCCGTCATTGGTGGTCTGTCTCAGGAGCCCTCCCTCTACGACATTCTGTCCTATAGCTACTGTTATGCCGGTATAATGACCGGTAAGTGTGGAAACACTTCTCAGGATCTCAGTTGTGTCAGTTCTAATTTTATAAGTCAACGTTTAGAAATTAAACATGTTTGTGTGCAAGCGGTTTACATTCATGTGTGTTGTTGTTGCTTTTGCATGCATTTTAACTGTTGTCTCTCTTTGTCTCACTCTCCGCTACATGTCCAATATTGTGAGTCCATATTGTTTTTCATATTATTTAGAATGATTTCTGGTTTTAATATACCTCTACTCTGTTTGTTTTCCTACTCCCCTTTCCTCTACAACACCAACCTCTCTTCTTTTGAACAACACTGTCCTCCACTGTTTCCTTTTGTGTCTTGCATTATCCTTATTATCCTTATTGTCCATTTTTGCCCGTCACTGTCTTCTCAACACCGCCTTTATTCCTTAATCTCCTCCCTCCATCTCCCGAAAGGTCCGTTCTTTCGCTTCCAAACGTACGCTGACTGGCTGAGGCAGCCAAGCCCGCAGGCTCTGCCCGGCTGGGTGCCGTGCCTGCAGCGTTTAAAGATGGTTCCTGTGTACGCCGCTTTGTTCCTGGCTGTCAACTATGTCTTCCCACTGGCCTACGTTCGCACAGAGGAGTTTCTGGACCAAAACATTTTCTTTAGGTATTGTTAGTCTCTTAATAATACTAACAATGTCAGTAACAGGAGTTGTAGATTTATTATATCACAATTTAATGAATGCGTATTAATAATGTGAGCAACTGCATACAATAAAATAATGTAAATGCTAAGAGAAGAACGCACTGAATCAAAGCTACTAATATAAAGAAAGACCTTTAACTAGCTAAACAAACAAGCAAAAATGTACATTTTAAAAGCGTTTTTTACAAGGTTCTTTCATCTAATGGAGAACGTTGAAATGTGGTGAAAACATATCATAATATAACATAGAAATATTTCAGTATATTTTCTAAATTGTTCTGGTAGCCGGTTAACTTAAACTACAGTGTAACGATTGTACAATATGTCTCTACTCATTTCTTTTCAGGAGTGTGGCTGCTGTTTGTCAGAGGAAGGCAAATGAAATGAGACAAATGAATGAAAGCAAAGCACAGAATATCATTCACAGTGAGCTAAATACAACAGTGCTGTGGTTTAGGATTCTAGTGGATGGCCCAGTAGTAATTTAGGGTTGGATGTCTTAGTAAAATCCCTACAGTTGTTTGGTAAGATAGAGATGAATGATGTACTTTTCTCTCTCGGTCACCAGGGTTTTCTACATGGTAGCAGTGTTCTTCGTGTTTAGGATGCGTTTCTATGCAGCGTGGTGTGGAGCTGAGGCTGGTTGTATCAGCGCAGGTCTGGGCTGCTATCCTGAAAAGGCGCTGTCCAAACCTGGAGGAGGACCCACCATCAACTACAGGTACACAATCACAGGACTAACAAGTGTATCGAAAAACGATCATTATTTGTGTATTTTGTCAAATGTAATTGCATTCCTCTCTAACACCTCAGTGTGTATTAAGTTAATGTGAAAGTTTGTTGTGAAAGTTGATATTTATGCCAAGTTGTTTGTTTAATTGTTGTTTTCCCTTGTGGCCAGTCCTGATCCAACCACTGAAGAGAATTATGACTTCAAAACCATCCAGAACATCGACTGCTACAACACAGACTTCTGTGTGAAGGTCCGCCATGGCATGCGTTACTGGAACATGACAGTGCAGTGGTGGCTGCATCACTACATCTACCCGAATGCCCCCTTCAAAGCCTACGCTCTCAGGTATGTGTATCAGTTTCTACTTGTTTCACAGGCATGTGTATCCAAACTCATCCATAAATCTCTGTGTGGTGCGTTTGGGCATTCAAATAACAGACCTGTGCAATGAGATACAATTTTAAAGATGTTAGATGTGAGGTTATGGCAAGCATCTCCAGATTTAAAAAAATGTTTTGTAGTCATGGTTCTCTCTTGTTTCTAATCAGCTTTGATCTTCAAATGTGAAGCTCCCTCTCCTACACAAATATTTTCAAAAATTACTTTTTACCTTTTACTTTTATCTGATAAAGTAGAATATGAAATAGTTATTCTGTAGAACTCCATCCTACTTAATATACAAGTCTTTAAAATAGAGTCACGATTATATGAATCCTTTCTTATTTACATATTCATATAAACAGCTGGGCACTATAGTTTTTATCAAACATTACAAAAATAAATGGTGCATTTTTCATGGATTTAGTTCACCAGTGTGTATTTAAGGCAACAGGATGATGTAAGTCGGAGCGATTAATAGGATGATTGTTGGTTTTGGTCTCCTCACTGTATTTGTTGACAGTAATTCAAATACAGAATATCACCAGATTTATCCCTTAAATCTAATTTTACCAGATACAACTTATGTTATATTTAGTCCCTGAAAGATGGACAACATGTAGTGATTATTTCATATCCTACCACACACCTTGAATAATTCCTTTTTATTTTCTTTTGCCCGTAATCCCTCCTGATCCTGCCCCAGCATCTTCAAATTGTTTTACCTGAAATAAATGAAAGAACCCTCACAGTGGCACATTCGTATGACTTCAACGTCTCTCCTGTTTGTCTGTAACTCTCAGGGCTGGCTGGACCATGTTCATCAGCGCCTACTGGCATGGACTACATGCCGGTTACTACCTCTCCTTCCTCACCATCCCCCTGTGCATCGCAGCCGAGTCTGCCATGGAGGCCTCTGTCCGAACCAAACTGGGTCCTTTTGGTCAGAACATCTTCGACTGGATCCACTGGTTTTTGAAGATGAGGGCCTACGACTACATGTGCATGGGCTTCGTGCTGCTGAAGGCCTCTGACACCATCCACTACTGGACCTCCATCTACTTTATCATGCACATCATCGCCGTTTGCTGTATCATAGTTGGCAAGGTTCTAAAGGGAGGGAAACGGGAAGGAAGGAGAGGGGACAAGGAGGAGAAAAGAGAGGGAGAGAAGATAGAAAACTTGAAAACTGACTGAAAGGAGGAACAGAAAAGAACTGGGTGGGTACTTTTTTGTGACATGGGGAGGAGTCACTTTAAGACTAGAATTTATACACATAAATCGTACCAACTCTCATCTTCCTAGAAACAAACGTCACACAGGTCCAATAAGATTAATTGTGGGAAAATGTGAAAGTTATTAACAATGTGAGATAAATCAGACAAAAGTGCAACAAGAAAAATTTGGTAAAAGAGATTCTATATGTGCACATGTACATAATAGTACTGTGAATACTGGGAGAGGAATTTTTGAGCTTAATGAATGTTACTTTTATAGTGTGAGTGGCAACTGGGGGTAGTTATTAGTTAAACAGCATTTACTGCTTTTATTTCACAATACCATTCCCCGTTTGAAGTCTTTAAGTAAACTATATTACCGGTTGTTGAAATGTCAAGATGCTGTTTTAAAAACCGGCAGTATCGTTTGTCAAACAATAACCAAATCCTCATAATGGTCTTAAAGATATTTAAACGGGAATGTGATTCAATTGAGTTTCCATAACCAACCAAACATTCCAGCAGCACTCAGTATTATGTTACAGTACGTTTATACTGGAGTACAGAATGGATGGATTGTGATTGAAAAAAAACATCATAATGGAGTCATCATCAGTACTCAGATGTCATTTTTGTGTGTTTTCAAATTTCGTAATTTTACGTCACAAAATATCTCTGCTGCCATTTGGCGTCTTAGATCAGATCTTTGACTGTTTTTTGACCACAGTAAATTTAGTAGAATTATGTTTTTGTGATGGTTAAATGCTGAGAAAGTACAACGTAAAACTCACTGTGCACGGCCCAGAGTACATTTGTATTGCTGTCTAATTACATTAGGACTTCTTTAAGTGTTTTTGGTTTGGTTTCCAGCATAATAATGTTCCTCATTTTATTTGCTGAACTTTTCAGTGCTTTGGTTTACTTCCTTGATCCAGTGAATCCCAAATGTCTTTGTTTGTTTATGTTCTGCCTGCAACTGTGAGCATATCAGGAACATCTGCACTGACAGCTCTATAGCACTGTTGTACATGAGTGTGCCACATGTAAGATAGCAACAGTCCGTTCACTGCCAAAATGTCTGTACTGCCATCATGGACCATTCAGGATTGGGACCAAACATTTGATACAAAACATTGCAGGTTTCACGTAACTATAAGCTGCCAATGTAACTCATGAGAAACAGCACAGCTAGGGCCGGGCAATATGGTTGAAGTCACTGTCACAATGTTGATATATGTCATAATATCAAAAAACAAGTATGCATTAATGAAATAATCAAACTGATGTTCAATAAACAGTCCCTATGTGAAGCATTACATGTGACCAAGCTTATAATATCTACAAGACGAAAGGGTTTTAGTTAGAGCTTGCTCTGAAACATTTACTTGGACAGCAGAAATGTCTGCAATGATAACATTATGTGATCATATCAATCATAGGCTTCTGCTGAAAGTTGATGAATGATATTAACCTATTGCCCGGCTCTTAACCGTGATTAACTGTGAACAGTTGGAAAACACGCTGAGTGTTCTTTCACTCACTCCTGTCTGAAATTGTTAATAACTCCACTGAGTCTGTGTTTTATACGAGCATGACTCACAGCAGAATTGAAAGGTCTCGTCTCCCTTTGTGTTTTGTTCTCCACGTGTTACCTATCATTTCAATGACAAACACATTTTGTGTCTTGCTTTCTCCCTCACCATCTCTGTGCCAAAACTCAACCCTTGTAGAAATGATTTTCTTATGTTTTCGTTATTGCACAGGGATGGTTGTGACTTGTGCTCATCTCCACACTATTTATTTTTCAGTCTTTTTAGCTTCACATGCTGCACCGACTGTAACACTCCCTGCTCTGTAACAGTGTTACTTGTGGAATACATATCAGGATTTCCTCATCAATGTTACCGTCTTGCCTATTCTTTCTCTAAAGTATACTTTATATGATTATCTGTGAATTTGTTGTTTATTACATGGAGTCTATAACTACGCAGTAAGATAATGCTTGTAGAAAAAGGCTTTTATACATCATATTTGTTCAGTTGTCAGACTGGGGAATCATTAACTCTCCCGCATTAGTAAACAAAAAACACACCTGCTTAGTTACCTCACAACAGCGTTTCAGTGCTTTCTGTGAGCTACTTTAAACTAAGAGAAACTGCACACCTTTGTTAAGTCAAACATTTTGTAGTCGGTGAGTTCATATTAATGTGTAACATTTAAATTATACATTGCATTTGTTCCCATCACTGCCCACAGTTTAAATTCACCAAAATATTCCCTGAAGTTCACTCTTCTTTGAACTCCACAATAACACAAATTAATTTGAGTACAACCTGTTTTCTTGCTGTATGCTTCTTTTCTTCTGGCTGGTTCTTAGACCGTGCAAATTGTAAATGAATGGCAACTATCTCCATGGAAATAATGGGTTAAATCATACAAGGAAGTACCCGTGTGGTCATTTACAAAGGGAGTGAAGTCCGTGAGAGAAAACAACAGGGGAGGTGTTCCTGGATAGGCAGCATTTCCTCATGACGAGCTGGTTCACCATTTGTTTTGTTCTGGATTTGTTGCTGGTAAAGTATTTGATGTAGTTACAGAGAAAAGTCTTGAAAACTCGTTGTGTTAAACTACATTAGAGAAATGTCTATTGAACCACAGAGACAAGGCTCCAGAGAGGCGTATGACTACAATGAAGGTGTGTCTTTTCTTACCTCTGAACACATTTACCTCTATATTTGTTCATTTTAAACACTTAGACAATATCTCAACTCTCTAAATATCTAAATAATCTCTCTGCTGATATGGAATCATCTTCTAATCTGACTGAATTGTGTTGACTCATATTGCTTTGATCATTTTCTTTGCATTTTTTTCTTAACCACTCACAGGGAATGGTTACCGCAGTGACCAGCAGTCACTAAGGTTAAGACGGGTTTCATCTCAAGTGTCCAATCAAAACTATCCTCAGTACGACTTGAGCTCGACCCCCGCAGAGGAGAATGAAGAGGGCAACAGTGGACCGCCTCGGGACCTCAGGGCCATTCCTCTGCCCATGGCGCTGAAAAGAGCTGTGAGGTATGAAACATACTGCTGAGAGTTTGGTGGTGTACTTCTCAAATGTTTTGGTGAAAGATCCCCTCCAAACATGGTCTGTATTATAAAACACTTAGAAATATAATTTAAAGGGACTGTAATCCATTTTTTTATAATAACAACATATCAAAAGATAAAGTGAAAACAATGTTTCAATGTAAAAGGAGTCACTTGTAGTTCTGAATCTACAGAGAAAGATTTATATGGAGCTTTATAGTGAGTTTCAGATCATTTTTTGGTTTTACGCCCCACAACGTTAATGGTTCAGACACAGTTAGTGGAGCATTCAGCAGCTGAAGAGTCACATATTTCCTTTAAAGCTAGAGTAAATATTGGACTTGCATTCATCAGGTGGCCTGAAATTCCAGTCATTTGTACTTTCCTTTTATTATTTCATAGTATTACATTAGGTATTATTGCCTTTTATGCACAATTTATGTCTTTAAGTGTGTTTATACCTGTATTGAGACTAACTCGTTCACTTCTGCTGGACCTTTGGGTCAACTCCTGTTGTTTAAAACATAGAAATAACTGACTTGACTTGACTTAAAACATGACTCCAAATTAATGATAATGTTTCATTATAACAGCTGGATGTGTAAAAAGCATCTGTTTGCTGCCAAATTCCCATTTCAACTTAAAAGGTGACGATATGTCAGTTCAGATGCCCCCAAGTGGCAAAAAAATCAGTTATTGCAGGTTCAAGTAAAACCCCTATGTTCAGTTCTTAGTGCACTGTATGTGTGCTAGAGTCTTCAAGTTTCAACACTTAAGCTGTATTTCGGACCACAATTAGTTGCCAAAACTAGCTGTGATGTCACAAAATCTTGCTCATACATACACGTCTTAAACTCAGATTTAAGGTGAGCACAGACAAACTTACATCCTTCAAACTCATACACCCTTTGCACATTATTTTGCACAGTTATGGTCCAAGTGAAGTAACACTAAGCAACACACATTGTTTAGTGGAGGGGATCTTTAATTATTGAAGTGGTACACAGCTTAAAACAGGGAATACTAATGTGACAGAATGTCACACCCCTTAATTAATTGCAATAATTCATTAGAAAATGTACCAACTGAACACTTTCCCCATAGTTAAAACTAAATTACATATTTATTTTTGAAGAAAAGTCTGAGAACTTATTTGAGAGTACGGAGCCATAATATAAAGCGTTACCAATAATCATATTATATTATAATACACAGTATTTACTCCAGTGTCATTTAAGTGCAACTTGTCTATTACAGGCAGGTGCAGCAGATGCAGGTACCTGTGGTTTCCAGCAGGCAGTCCTGGAGACGGAAAAGGACCAAATCTCTGCATAAACTCAAAGAAAAAGCCAGAGAATCTCTCTACTTTTTCACACTGTGGAGAAAGTCTTTGCAAAAGATTGGAGGTACACATTTATTGGCTAATTTCAGGACTACAGTTTACTGTATGCTACATGCATAATATTGTCAACTTTTTGCATTTTTAATAAAATCTTTGGCCCTTTCCCCCCCCCAGGGAACTTCGGAGGTGGCGTCCAGTCTTACTTCCTGTTCCTTCGATTCTTGGTGGTGTTCAATTTTGTTTCCTTTTTGCTGATTGCTGGATTTGTCCTCATCCCCAGCATTGTCTTCAGATCTGCCGGGGCCAGCCTTGTTAACAGCACTGGTAATGTCTTGTTCAAGCTGCAAGTTCTTAGCTCACAACATTTCATTGAGGGTAACACATGGCCCTTTGTTTTCATGGTTCTTGATTTCTTCTTCTTTCCTGCATTCTGACGTTTTAGCACAATTGATGCAACAGTTTCCAGGCGACTGGGGCTTAGAGGCATTACAGCAGTACCAGCCGGGGTATTCCCCTCGGAAATATAGTGAAGTCACCGGTGCATGAGCAGAAGATATATTCCCAAAATGATCTCTAAATTAAAATGTAATTACCTGAGGTTCATCTATAAGTTTGTGTAAAATATAGAAGATATAATGTGGAAACATTTTATCATGCACTGCCAAGAACTTAAGCTTCTTTCCTACCGACTTTCCAAAGCTTAAAGTAATTTTATCATTTTTGCCCTCAGTCATTTTCACAAGAGAATGTGTCACAATTTCTCTTTTTATTTGATAAAACCCTTACATTTTGTTAAAGCCGTCTTATGTGCGTTATCAAGATGACAGTTTAGGGATTAAGACTCTCTGCCTCTGCTATCAAGTGAGCTACAGGTCTGCATCTAATCACCACTCAGGCTTTCACTCTTCTTCTTCTTTTCTGTTACTCTTAAAACATTAGGACAACTACATGACCTATATGTTCAGAAAGTTTCAGATATACTGTAATTTATGAGAATGTATGCAGAAATTATAAAGCTTTTTCCTTTGCTACGTTTTCCAGGTCCAGATGATTGCATGGTTTATGACCCTAATCCTCAAGGCTTGATCGAGTTCTATAATTACTTCCTTGATTTACTTTCAGGAACGGTGAGAAACTGCAGCATCGCACTGACCTTCAAAGATAAGAGACGTGCAGAATGTATACAGAGACAGATATAGTGGTTTTCATTATTGGTCATTGTGATTCTTTAAACCTTTGACTTTCTATATATGTCTAAACTGTCTAAAACAAGATTTGTAGCCAGGACATTAGAAGTACATGTGGCTTTTTTGGATAATGCTTCATTTCTAGACATACTTCTTACACGCTAACTTGAGGTCTCATTAGTTGCCAAGAGTTAGATGAGAAGATTGGTGACTCCCATGCCTGTTTATATTAAGTCTAAATGTTAAGCAACAGTCTGCAGTCAGTTAGCTTAGCATAAAAACTGAAAACAGGGGGAAACAGCTAGCCTGGCTCCGTCAAAACAATATCCAACTACTGGCACCTCAAGACTAAAAAACAAAACAACAGGTGTTTTTATAGACGTGGTGCCGAACTCCTTCTTGGATGGGAGCAGACAATTCTTAATATCTCATGAAAAGAAGGGGAAAAAAATTAGACAGTTAAAACGGTCATATACATGACAGAATGTAACATATTGGAGCTGAGGCCCTTATATACAGTCTATGACTGAGGCCTAAAATCAAAATTTTTAGCAAAAGTGAAAGTAACATAAAATAAAGTGGATATGACCTCAGTGATCAATAGTAATGCTTCCACATGCTCCTACTATATTCTGTCCTGATAAAAGTGGATTCAAACCACCACCCATGAACATTGAGTACATCAGACTTGCTTGGTGACTGTCCTCTACTCTCTGTTCAGGGTTTCATGGAGTATTCATACCTGTTTTACGGCTACTACAACAACAACACAATGGTGGAGGACAGGAACTTCTCCTACAACATCCCCCTGGCCTACCTCTTCACTGCCGTCTTCTACTTTATCTTTTGTCTCATTTGTATCATTGCACGGTCAGTCCTAGAACAAACAGACTCAATATTAACAATCAAAGTGCAGCCTGTGTGTATATGTGTTTGTATGTGTGTGTTCAGCCGTCTCAGTGAGGGTTATAAACAGAATGACATTTAAAAGCCTCAATCGAGAGTTCAGTCATCTTGACCTGCGTCTGAATCCTCTTCCCTGTCTGGCTCTTAATGTGCAGCATGGGGACCGCAGCTCGAGTTGCCGTGGCAACAGGAGGCAGCACCGTGGGCAACTACAGTGTGATAGTGTTCACTGGCTGGGACTACGGTTCCCAGGGAGACCAAGCTACCAAACTGAAGCAGAAGAACATCCACTACCAGCTACAGGTCAGAAGGGATCTGTCCCACTTAGCAGGATGAAAGAAAGTCAGGAAAAAGAGTTTTTCTCTGTGCAGCACAACACAGTTTTGCATAATCATGCTTTCAGATGACCCCCTCGTCTCGTTTCTCTTTCTCTGTCAGGTGGATCTGGAGGAGGAGAGCATACAGAAAAGGGCGGCCGCTCTGACTTTGTGTCAAAAAATAGTTTTATACTCTCTACGTGTTTTCATGTGTTTTGTTTCATTTGGGCTCATTATAGCAGCCTTCTATGGCATCTTCATGGCCACCAACTTCAGCCAGGTAAATTATGGAAAAGGTGTGCAATGATGTTGATGTGGTTTTGGGTCTGATAGTCTTCGGTGACCTTTTGTTTCCCATCCCTGACACACAGACAAGGAGTGGTGAGGAAGGGATCCTGGGTTTGATTTTTGAGTATCTACCTTCCATTGTCATCACCACCGGAAACTTTGTGGTGCCGCTGCTATGTGACCAGATCGCCCTGTTAGAGCGATACTCCCCCAGCACTACTGTCATAGTGGCACTATTAAGGTTCGTACTGCTGTTTCTGTGAGAGAGTTGTTATGTCAGAGCATTTGCATTTAGTCATTCATGTTTGTAAAGGGTTAAGGTTTAAGGCTAAAAGAAAATGTGTGTCATCTGAACTCAGTGGTGGAAGAAATACTCTTTACCTAAGCAAGAGCACCAATACTCCATTGCAAGTATCAGTCCATTATCCAAGTGATTCAGTTGTATTATCAATAAAATGCAGTTAAAGTATCAAAAGTAACATGTTAATGATGCAGATGCTTAAGGTGGAGCTACAGTTTATTCCAGAGACATATAGGGGCCCCTCCAGAAGCTAACAGGATTCATTTGAGAGGTCATGAGATTTCATGTAAGAAAAAAAACAAAACTTAATTTGTTAATTTTCCCTCTTTAGGGCTTCAAACTATTATTTGAATGAAAGCATTTAGGTTTAGAGGGTAACTCATCCATCAACCTGTGACAAGGAGCCACATGTTTTGTAATCTATTTAATAAGTTTACCTTTTAAAATGAAAAGTAATGTGTAAATTAAATAATTTCAGTCAATAATCTCTCTTTCATGTTTAACCTCTCAAGCTAAACCATGTAGTCGTTCAGTATCACAGTTGGTTTGATAATGATTTGTCTTGTCTGTTCCATGTTTAGGGCAGTGTTCCTTCGTCTGGTGAGTCTGGGTGTTCTTCTCTTCACCCTGTGGCGTCAAATCACCTGTGAAGGGAACATAAACAGTGAAGATTGCAAACTGTGCCAATACAACTATAAAGTCTACCCGGTAATTATACTTCTTGAGCACATGTGAATCCTTTTTAAATATGCTTCCTCTTTACAAACAGGATTGAAAGAGTCTCCAAGCTGCAAGACAACAGTTTAAGAACAAACTAGAGAGGGATTAACAAAAATGCAAAACATTTCTGCATTTGTTTTTCTAATCTAATTTATATGTTATGTTTACATGAGCAAAGAAGTCTGTTTGCAGTTTGCATCATTGCAGGCGCAGATAAAGCTCCAAGTTAGCTGGAGCAACTGAGGAGATAACGGCAAGAATGAGACACAAACAGATTGATGGCAGTTTTGTTTTGCCAAACACCTGTGAGTCACCCGAATAAAGAGAGAATATGACATGATTCTGCCTGAAGTATGTTTTGAATCTGTCACAAAGTCATAACTGGCAAAGATGAAGCAGCCAACTGCATACTCAATAACATGCAGTATAATCACAGCTTATGGTATAATAAGGAAATAATACGCCTACATTGAGCAACATAGTCCTTATTTATAGATTTGGATTAAACCCAGAAGAAGGTTAATTTAGGATGTTTTCAACATTTAAATACTGTAAGACAGAGTCATCATTTCATGTTTCTGTCATCATGTAGTGCTGGGAAACGCGTGTAGGACAGGAGATGTACAAGCTGACACTGTTCGACCTCCTCGTCAACATTGCTTTGCTCGTCCTGGTGGAGTTTCCCCGCAGGTACAAATCACTGTGTGATTTTGTCTGTATTAAATTAGATGGAAATGTTTTCAAATGAATACAGTACATGAAGATTTTGGTCATACGGCGCAGGCTGAAAACTCACCTCTTCAAGAAGTACTACCCTGAGCCTTCCACTCAGTACTTTGTATTCATACTAGTTTGTTGCACTTATTGTATTCATACTAGTTTGTTGCACTTATTGTATTCATACTAGTTTGTTGCACTTATTGTATTCGTATTGGTTTGCTGCACAATTGTATTTGTTTGTTTCTGCACTGTACTTTTGCTCTGGTTTATGCTCTTAGATGCTTGTGTAAACAAAGAGATGCACTTATGACTTCTGGTGACTAGTAGTTCTCTTGAATACCTATGTTGAATACACTTATTGTAAGTCGCTTTGGATAAAAGCGTCTGCTAAATGACTGTAATGTAAAAATGTAATGTAATGTAATTGTGCTGTGTTTTTGTGTGTGTGTCAGGATGGTGGTGGACAACTGGTCCAGTAAGCTGGCTCACTGGTTGGGTCGACAGGAGTTTGTAGTTTCCGCCAACGTGCTTGGACTGGTTTATGGTCAGACTGTGGTTTGGACTGGAGCTCTTTTTTGCCCTCTGCTGCCGCTCATCAACACCATCAAGTTTGTCCTACTCTTCTACTTCAGGAAGGTGAAGATGTTGCTTCAACACAGCTAACATTTTACTCAATGCCAGTTTGTTGGTTGAGTAAGGAGAAAGTTATTCACCAACACTCTGTTTTGATTTTGTTCCTAACCCTGTCAACATTGACACTTTCCTCCTCAGGTCACACTCTTTTATAACTGTCGGCCAGCACTGAAGACGTTTCGCTCCACCACCTCCACCTTCTTTTTCCTGGTGGTACTCATGTTTGGCTGGGGCCTGGCCACAGTTGTCATGATCTACAGTCTTGCTGAGTGAGTGCTGATTGCTGCCTTCTCCCCAGTAACAATCATAAGGTTTGGATAGTAATGTTTTCAATGTTATATTAGATTGTTGAAGACAAGTGTGTCCCTCTTTCCACCCAGGATAAAACCTTCTATGGGTTGCGGTCCTTTCCGTTCCATCCCAAGCATGTGGTCGATTGTTCCAACATCTTTCCACCGCCTCTCTACAATTACACAGGACTTTCTCTTCTTCATTGGTTCACAGGCATTCTCCATCCCCCTGTTTGCGTTATCTTGGTGAGTGAACTTGTGCTTTCTGTAAGATTTTTATTCTGGCATATACAGTACTGTACTTAAAGCCAAATATGGAAGGCAGCCTATATTGTACCTGCATAGTATGTGGTATTTAACTGTCCGTTTTATCTCCTCTTTCTCCTTGGCAGTGTGGTGATGTGCTATTTTGTGGCCTTAGCCTCTGTTTATGGGAAAAGTGTTGCCCTGCTAAGAGCTCAGCTTAAACTGGTAAGTTGTTGGCATTTACCTGAATAGTGTATTGTAATAGCAAAGACTTACATGGCATTGAATATTGACAATATGTAGGTAGGCCTATATTATTAATACTTACAGGCATTTAGTTTACTAATACAATAGTGGGTGTTTGGCTTACAGGAGGGCCGTGACAAGCAGTTCTTGGTGAAGCAGATTGAGAAGCTGAGTCGACAACATCAGATACTAAAACATACTGCGGGAGCACATGAGTGATCATAGCATAAGGACCATGTTTCAGTTTTACGACCTTCTAAACATGATGCAATATGACGAGGTGCCTGAAAGGACTGTATGCACCTTATATGTATAAGGCTGGGGTTTATCAGATAATCCTGCAACAAGATTATTAAAAAAAAGATGTGGTTCTTGACAGATCAGACAGAGATTGTTTTTCTAGTAACATGTAAACTTCTTAATTATTAACCTACCGAAGTAAGTGGTATGTATTAAATTACATAAATCAGGTATACATTATGCAAATGGAGTCTTTATTATAAATGTATACTTTTGTTTGTCCATGGAAATTGAGATATACTGTATTTTTCCCTTTTACATAACGTTAATAAAATGAGAGGACTTATAGCTCCCCCTAGTGTCCAAATTGTGGTGTTTTTTGTCTAATATTTACTTCCTGTTTGTGACTAGTAGTTCCTGTGGGCTACTGCAGCCGTCAGCAAGAGCGGCTCTTATCCCATCAAGCTAGTGATAGTATTTTAATCATTTTAGTTCCTGTTAAACTCTTGAAAAGATGAGTTTATCGTGAGGGAGCGAGTTAAATGTCTCACTTCGCAGCTGTGTCACTAACGTGTTGTGTTGAGTTAAGTTGGGAAGTAGCAAACCGTGGCTAACGTTAGCTATATTGCAGAAATGGAAGTCAACTGAAAAGCAGCACCAAAACGGTGGCATTTCTCTTTTTTCGGACGTCAAATTCGGCCAATTTTCAGCCCTACTCGTGTTCTCACTTCTTAATTCTACAAGCATTACGGTTTTATTAACAAAGTCAGTGTTTAACCGTGTTTATTCACACTTAAGTCGGAGCTAGCCTGCGCAGCTAGCTGACTGCTAACGTACAGTATCAACAGTCACCAAGGCAACAATGAACATCCTCCCGAAGAAGAGCTGGCATGTCCGCAACAAAGACAACGTCGCTCGCGTGCGGAAGGACGAGGCCCAAGCAGCAGATGAGGAGCGCGAGGCCCAGCGTCGCGTGGAGCGTGCCGAGCAAGAGGTGACCCTTAATTGTGTTGCAGACCTACAGTGTGTCACACTGAGCTGTCCTAAAGTCTGAGTCCACCTCCAACTCCGACCTCCGACTTACTCTTGTGCTGCAGTATTTGTATAGTATTTTTGTAGAATACCAAAATTAAGATGAAGGGCTTCATGGTTGAAGCTTTAGCCTGTGGAATAGCTGTGATATGATGCATTATAAAGAAGTCTTTATACACTTTGGAATAACGACTCTTCCTCCCTCACAGGCTCGTACAGAGTATCTGAGAAGGAAATCCCGAGCTGCTCTCCCTTCAGCAGGAGAAAAGAGGCATGATGAAGATGTTGGTGACGAACGGAGTGGAGGAAGTGGAGTTCTGGAGCATCTTAATCTTTTCCCCCTTGAGGAGTCCTCAGAGAAGAAGGGGAATGAGGAGTATCTCAAAGAAAAGAAAGATGAACAGGTGATGGTGCTACTTCTGTCACTCTCATGCAGTAATTATATATTAATAAAGTGCGTAAAGTGTGAAAACTTACATTAAATTCTGGTCTTGTCTTATAACAAGATACACTTGGTTTTTCCAGAGCTTTCAGCCACATCTTGTTGCCTTTATCAACAGACAGACTTTGCTCACTACACAAGTGGACATTCTTTGTCCAACTAGTATCTTCATGGTCAAGAATGAACCTTTTAGCTCAACTGACATTTGATTGTTGTCATTGTTTTCCTAATTTAATTTCTAGTATATCATCCACTCGTGTTGTAGTGATCATTATGAATGATAACAACATGAAAAGGCCTGTTTAATGTAGAACTACCTCTTCACACAAAGGTCTTTTATTAACTAACATGAGCAGGCATCTGTCAGCTATGAACAATCAGATACATTGAGCTTGTGTTGGGTTTGCCTGTGAAATGAGTATTATTGTACCACAGGAATTGAGCTTGTGATCACATTTTGAATAAACAGTGAGCCTGTTGTGGCTCGTTTAGTCATCCAGATGTTTGGGCAACAGCTACACTTGTGCTCGTAAACCCTTAATCATTCATTCATGTGAAGATGCTGGCATATTGAGTTGGATATTTAAAATCAGGGAAAGCCGTCACTTTCTTGTAGACGAAACGCATTATATATTCTGGACGGAGCCCAGCCACGTTATGCATACAAGCAGTGTAAAGAGATGGAGCGTGAGAGTGGGGGGGGGGACACTAATAATACCACAAGAAAACCAAACTGCAATTCCAGGGCAAAGTGTAAAACACAAGGATGTGATCCAATTTTATAATCCAATCTCAGTCAAGAGATTAGCCAAAAGGAAAAGTGAATACTTTTACTATTATTAGCATCTGTTAGCACTGCTGTCACCACACAACACATTTTAAAGACTGCTGTTTTTCCTTGTGTCTTTTCCAGGAGAAGCAGGAGCGAGCTATCGGCTTGCTGGTGTCTCTCGGACCCCAACCGGGGTCTGAAGTCACTCCGTGGTACATGAGAACTGGCAAAGAAGAAGAAGAAAGGAAAGAAAAAGAAGAGAGAAAAGAAAAAGATAAGAAGAAGGGAATAAGTGAAGAGGAGAGAGAGAAAAGAGATCGCAGATTGAAAGATAGTTTAGACCCGTTGAAAGAAATGAAGAAAGCTCTGGCTGTAAAGGACAGAAAATACAACAGCAGCAAGAAAAGGGAAACGAGATACAAAGGGGAAAAGAGGAGCAGTGGAGAGAGGTAAGAAAGTAAATTCCTCTTGTATTATAATATTATTATAACAACTAAGTGTGAATCATGAAGTATCTGATATGAGATCATTTAGTAGATGGATTTCAGTCCAGTACCTCAACATATTTAGACATGGTTTGCATGATTCTGTTTTTCTGTTTAGTTTACCGGTTTTAAAGTGATACTTCAACATTTTGGGAAATAGTCACTTTATTTTTGAGTTGGATGAGAAAATGATACCACTCTCACGTCCGTACACTAAATGTGTTACTGAAGCTAGCATAGAGTTAGCTTAGCTTAGCTTAGCTTAAAGACCGTAAACAAGGGGAAGAAGCTAGCCAGGGTCTGTCCAGAGAGATAGTTCAAGTCACGTGTCACTTTCCTGATAATTAAGGTATTGAGGGTGTGAATGTCATGGTATGAATAAAATGTGAAGATGTTTTAAAACTCTGTCTTTCTTTTTCAGCTCCATAGAACGGTTGCGTGCTGAGCGCTTACAGAGGGAGGCTGAAGAAAGGAGGAGAACACAGGCCCTGCTCGACCAGAGGAACGGCAAAGGGAAGGAGCCAGGGAAGGACGCAAATGAGAGGGAGAGGCCGTACAACAGCGCTTATTTCCCAGAACTGGCTCGAAAGCGTCAAAGGCGGGATCGAGACAGCTGGAGAGATGAGATATTAAAATCATAAACTATCTTTATTGGTCGAGTGTGATCCATGCTGGGTGGTTAGTGGACAAATACTGACTCCAGTTTTTCCAAAAATGAAGCAAATGTAAAATGTCCAGAGGAAAGAAGGTCAGATGGAAAGTGTGCCAAAGTAGATTTAGAGCCACATTAAGGACATACTTGTAAAGGGGACGGCTCGTAGGACACTTAATTTATTGTTCACCCAGAAGGTCAGTCAGTCATAGTCACCTGCAGCGTTTCGCTCGTGATCACGTCAGCGGGGCAGATGGTCGTCACCACAGGGGGCTTGAGGCTCTCTGTCAGCAAAGAAAACATAAAGAAGTCTTTCAGTAAAGAAAGATAAACTGGAGAGTAGAGCTGAAACAATTAGTCGAGGAATCAATTAGTTAATTGGCAGAAAATGTATAATTTCACTAATTTTTTAAGCTGATTTGCCAACAAATCTCTAGTTCCAGCTCTACTTTGTCATATATTACTTTAAGCTGAATTTATTTTGGTTTTGGACTGTTGGTAGGATAAAACAAAAAAAATCAGGCTATAGGAAATCTTGCACTTTTTCTGCAATATCTGATGTTTTCAAATGCCTATTGCATAATATACCAACACCAATAAGCAACACAAACGATTGATATTAACTTGTTTTTTTTCATCACTGTAAATTATTTTACAAATACATGTGAAAATACACACAGCTGAAATAAATACTTTCATGACTATGTTCAGTTTTTTGTGGTTCTGATAAGTTGTATTGTGCTGCACTAAAATATTTCTTTAATGTTGTCCTGCAGTCTCCAAATTGGCGATCAAGTTAAATCAATACTTTCAACAAAAGCTGAACATTATAACCTCCATGTATGTAGTATTTATTGCAGGGCTGTTGTATTGAACTGCATTAGTTTTGTGTACCTCATAAACTTGCAACTGACTAAATTATCCATGAGAACTTGATCTTTTCTTCTTTCTTTTTTTGTCAAAAGTGAGTCTAAATTTTTTTTTTAATTTAGTGCAGTTATGACCATTCAATGATATACCCAGAGAAGAATTAGTTTCTTTTTGGGGGTTTTGTTTATAAAATGAAGAAGGCTTGCACTCTTTGTAGGCGTGGTCAATTAACACGTATTTTATCATATTTAATATTTTTAATGGTAGTCAAATAATATCACACACCAAAATCCTCATCAATACCGAAGTGATGTTTTGAAAGATTAAAAATCCAATATGAGATCGATATAAACCCACTGCTAAGCACCACATCACACCCTACTACCTCCCTGAGGGAATATTATCACACATCTTTTTGGGCATCATTGTGATGATCAAACTGGACCATGACAATGCGCGCCGTGTGTGTCTGACGTAGGCTGGCGGAGGAGAAAAAAACATAGACAACACCGAGAGATAGAGGGAGGAAGAAATAATGAAATATATACCCTGTATGTGTATATAGAGCGGTTGTTTTCAGCAATGCTCCACACAGATGGAGGTGGAGCAGTGATGTATGTGCAGCGAACGTTGGCCTGAAGACGCACAATAGAGCATCGCGCACACCGTGTTTAATTGCGGATTAGAGCAGGGGGAGCAGGAGGAGGAGGGGAGAGAGCACACCGAGGAAGGCAAGGAGACGCTCTTTATTATTTGGGAGAAAAGCGGACGGACGGGGGGGGGGGGGGGGGGGGCACAGACAGCGTGAGCCCGGAGACGGCACAGACCGTGGCGGGGGTGACGGGAGAGAGGAGGACACCAACACCGACAGTCGGCAGCGTCGCTCGGATGGTGTTGTTGTTGTTGCTCCGGAAGCGGCGACGATGCGGCCACACTGCTGGGTGATGGTAGCGCTGGCGGGGATCATGTCGTACTTCAGCCCGGAGAGAGCCCTCGGAGCCCCGCAGAGGGAAGGTGAGCGGAGTCGGAGGAGGAGGAAGAGGGGGGTTTGAAAAACCTGTCAGTGATGCTGGAGAAAGGAAGAGAGAGAGAGAGAGAGAGGGGGGATGTAGTCAGTTATAAAAAGGCCTCTCTACATGGGGGGAAGTACTGTGTTATCAGCCAGTATGACTGAGAATAATGCGAATTATTGTTGCAGTGGTCGTGGCTGACTTAATCAAAACAGGAGCGAGGCTGATTTGGTGATGGGTAGGGTACCACATTTGCATGCAGTGATGAAAATATTAGGGAAGGGGGGGTCGATTTCGGGCCTCACATCGATGGCATTTAAAAACAGCGTATACTGTATGAATTGCAAGCTAAAACCGTCGGTCAGTGCGAGATATCGTCTATAAATAGCCTCCGCTTTGGCACTGGAGATTATTTAGCCTATTAGCCACTGCTGGCATCTTTATTTTTCCTCAATTTGAATGTGCCTTCTCCCCCCCACCAAGATCTGGCAGTGTTGTGTTTGTGTAATGTGTGCAGTCATTGTATTGTGGTGTATTGTTTTGATAAGAGCTGCTGGCACCGGGGCTGGTGGAAAGGGCCCTGTGTTAGGTTCCCTATTTATATGCAGTGTCTGTCTGGACATCTGTCTAGGGAAAGATGAAAGAATAGCACTGCACAGGAATTGTTCATCAGGATTGAAGCCACCGGTTATATGTTTGTGGTGCATATTTAGGGGAAGGCTTTGCCAAAAGGGTCATTTAGTTTTCATATTTAGCCCCTGTTTGGCAGGTGCAATGATCAAGAATTTTGACCAACAGCTTTATTTCTTTGTTTCACGGACTAAAACTCACAACCGATTATCTACAATTTATTGGAATGCAGAGTACCAATTTTCCTTTAATTAGCAAGACATTGGACAATTCACCAGCTTACAATTTGATACGAAGGTGGATTTATATGCTGAACACATCTGTACTTACCTTTGCGCAGGATGTGTGAAACAAGTGAAATCCTGTCTGTGTCGTAACTTTTTGTAAACACTAGAAATACAAGAAAACACAAGTGATAATCAAAATGAGGCCTACATGTTTATCTTGCAAAGAAAATAAACATCCCTTCATGTGTTATATTTTTAGTAGAATGCTGATCCTCTTTTTACAATATTTATTAAGTTGGTAAATTATAAAATATACTTTGAAATGTATGTATGCAGTGTTTACAGTATCATGACCTTGTGAATGAATGTATTTTTGTATTTGTATGAGGGACACACAGAATGAAATTGGGATATTTTAAGACAGCACAGGCTCATAAAACATAAGCTAAGTCATACATTTCAAGGTATGGTTTCAATATCATTGTTTATATAACCCCCTGGGTTATTGTTATTATTTCCCCAATGCATTTTTTTACTTCACATGCTTATATTTATTTGTGATTGTATAGGTTTTTTTGTGGTGTTGACAACTATTTGAAATGTGCTGTATGTGTTGTAATATCAGTGAACACAGCTTTAAAGGTTTGTTTGGAGAGTACACATAGTAAACTTCCTACTAAATACCTTGTGAATGCTATGTTATACAATCCCTGAGATGCTGCTATATTTACACTGACTTAGACAAGATAGGCTAAGTTATGGTTTGAATATTAATGTTTATATTTAATATATAAGTCCTTCACTTTGTTAAGCATGAGTTGGTCACCTTCTGACTTTTTCAAGGAGTCATTGCTCCTCTCTCTTGTCATCTTTCATAAGTGATATAATGTTTGACTTTTTTGGCTGCAGTATTTAAATGAAACCTAAAGAAAATACCTGAAGGGTATTTAACCACCCTGCCCTGCCCCTTTTCTTTTCTACAGATGGTTCACTTCCCACAATCGACTACGTTGAGGTACAAAAATCAAAATGTCCCGATTCCTCCCTCTCTCACCTGAGTAGTAAACCTTCCTGATTTGAGTAACTCTTTTCCAGTTTCCAACCCTTCCCAATTAGCGCTCCTTTTTACCTAAATGACAACCAGCCACCCCTCCCCTGCTTCTTAACTGTGTTTCCTGAGTGGAATGCCATTTCCAATATTTACCCTTTCCCCGTGCTTTTTTTCTTACTGGAATGGTATATTATCCCACTTTCAAATTTTAATTCAAGTCTCTACTTTCTTTTAATGATTCAGACAATCGTTTTTTTATCTTCGAGTTAGTTTCTTTTCCTGCTTTTTCCCCCCAAATCCCTGATGCAAGCTGTCCATTGGGGTTCTCCACTGTTTCCCCAAAACCTGCTGCTAAGAAAACGCTCCAATGGTTTCCCTCTTAACAAAACACCTGTGTAATAACATTTTACACTTTTCTGATTCAGTGAAGTCTCTCTTGTCCTTCTCACTGACTCAAACCTAACAGTGTGTACCCTTACATGTCTGTGTTAAATCCTTTCCTCCCTTGTATTCTTCTTCTCTGCCTTCAGTTTCTCAGACCAGAGCTGCATCCCTCTCTCCTCCACCCTACGTCGTCATCCTCATCTCTTGCTCTGGGCTCGTCTCTTTTGTCCTGCTGCTCCTGACCTGCCTGTGCTGTAAGAGAGGAGGAGTGGGGTTCAATGTAAGTCTTCAACATGTAAGAGATCTATTCACCTCTCTCTGCTTCCTTTGTTTTGTCACACCTTTTGTGCATGCTGGTATGGCTTTTTTTGAAGCTTGACTTGATAAACTGCAGGATGATTCAGTAGGGAAATGGACTCAATAATTCCAACTTAATGAAGTAGAAGTGGTCAATAATCATCTCTCCGTTTAATCTTGACTTAGCCTCCATCTTTTGACCTGACAATGTTGTTGAGCTTGCAGACAGGGTGTCATTTGTTCAGAGTGGCTGCACTCTCATTGTCTGTCCTTGTTGGTTCCTGCTAAATTCAACCGTACTATTAAGAACGCTTATTTCACATTTTCAATTATACCTGTGATGTGATATTTCTGTGCTGTTGTGACTCAACTAGGAGTTTGACAATGCAGACGGGGAGGAATGCTCTGGAGGCTCCAGTCCCATCCAGGAGGACAGCCTGTCGTCATGTCCCTCCCTCCCTGAGGTCTACACCTTGCCAGTCCGAGAGAGGCCCAACTGCCCCGCCCTGCAGGATGGAGCAGGTAACATTCTGAAACAGCTCTCCTGCTCTCTGACTCTCAAGTGAGCACAAACCCCTCAAGGAAGCTGAAGAACTGTCCTGCACTGAACTCCCTCACGGTCTGTTGCCTGAGTCACTGATGTGGATCCATTAAGGTCTCAAACTGAGTGTTCAACCAGTAAGCGCTGGACTCCCCACTGAAGTTCAGTGGAGTGGAAACTCTGATCTGAGAAAATTCTGCATCAGTACTCCGTATGAGCACGTCAAGTTGGACATCTGGCCACAGACAGGGATAGCATCAGCACACCTTATGAACTTTTGTCTCAGATGAAGTTATTATTGTGTCATTCATTCAAGTCCCCCTCTACTCAGAAACGTGTTTCGCTTATTATTACTTCAGTGTGCAGAGAAATTTGCACTAGAAGCCTCTTTTAACATTCATCTGTTTCTCTGTGCTCAACATAAATCTGAGTTTAAGAGCAGGATCTTGTTACATCACAACCAGTCTGGAAGCCAATCGTGGTTCAATATGCGACTTACACAAAAGTGATGTGGAAACATAAATACCTCAAGAACATTTTCACTAACAAGGACCATTCAGTGAGTTAGAAGCCTCGTTAGAAACTTTTGAAATTTGCAGATTAATAGATTCTGGATTTTTCAATGAAAACTAAGGAGTATATCTTATTTCTAATCATTTAAGGAGGCAATGTAATATGATTTTTGTGGAAAAACAATATCAGACAAATTATTGTTGGGTAATGTTTAGTTATAGTCTTTTTATATGTCTTAAAACATGTCTGGATGGGATCTTTAATGTCTTGGTGATGGCTATGGTAGTTGTGAGCAGCACTGTAATTAAATAATGTATTTTCCCTTTTTTATTTTTTTTACCCTGTTGTAAAATTGAATGTCATAAAATTATCAAATGCAGACATCTGAGACACTCTGATCTTTATTTATTTCTCTTTTTTTTTTACAGACTCCAAGTCTCAGTGGTTCAAAAGACACGCTTTAAACTATCTTCAGGAGATAGGAAATGGCTGGTTCGGAAAGGTAAGATGATCGCCTCTCACAGTCAGACATCACTGTAATTTCATGTTAATTATGACCCACATCATAGATTTTCTTTCTAACAGCAATGACAATTTATGATGTGGGTCATATTTCTCTGTTATATTAAATACTGGCCTCTGAACAGATAAGGAATCTTAACTCAAAATATATTTTTTTACTGCTGTTCTGCTTCTGCTGGGCACCCCTCCATGTTATTGCCCATCGATCTCTCCTAGGTGATCCTGGCTGAAGTGCTGTGTGACTGCAGCTCCTCTCAGGCCGTGGTGAAGGAGCTGCGTGTCAGTGCCAGCCCTCTGGAGCAGAGGAAGTTCTTGGCCGAGTCTGAGCCGTACAGGTGAGAGAAACTGCTGAATCTCGGGTAGCCATTTTGGTAGCAAGACAATGTAACTTTTGCTTAACAACAACTGTGGCCACATTTGATAATAGTCAGTTTAGCATAAAAGTAGCACAAGTAGAAAAGAAAATTTGAGTAATTGAAATGACTGTATGAAGTCCGTTCTAATATCTAACATTAGCAACCATGAGCTGTTCATACCAGACCAATTGAGGCTGTATTTGCATAACCTGAGCATATTTAGACGATGAAATTGGCATTATATTGCTTATTGATTCACTTCAATCATTGATAACAGGAGCAACAATATGTCTAGCTTGAATTGTACCTGTTTACAATATAAAATTGTTATGTTTAGTAGTTTATCTATTTATTTATCTCTATCTATCTATCTATCTATCTATCTATCTATCTATCTCTCTCTCTCTCTCTCTCTCTCTCTCTCTCTCTCTCTCTCTCTCTCTCTCTCTCTCTCTCTCTCTCTCTCTCTGTCTGTCTGTCTGTCTGTCTGTCTGTCTGTCTGTCTCTCTCCGTCTGTCTGTCTGTCTGTCTGTCTGTCTGTCTGTCCTGTGATCTATCTGCTCATCAATCTAGTTTTGTCCTTCTCCCTTCAGGAGCCTTAAACATCCCAACATCCTTCAGTGTTTGGGGCAATGTAGTGAGAGCATTCCCTTTCTCCTGGTTATGGAGTTCTGTCAGCTGGTGAGTACAAAGTGGCCATTTAAATATGGGACAAAAATGATATTGAACATATCAATATCATTAGAGGTGGAACTATTATGTTCCACCTCTGTTGCAGTTTTTCAATCTCATCAAAAGTTAAGGTTATTTTTCATGAGTACTTTGCTTCAGTTAATCCCTATTTCAATGTAATTTTATAGTTCTGCATATTATTTGCTGCAGGAATGATACATTATTGGAATTATAGATGTTCCAGTGTCACTGAAATCTGCTTTGCTTCAGGACAATCGGTTTGTTTTCCTTCCCTCTGCTGGCTTAATCACTGACTGATTAAGAAAGCCATATGGCTCTCAGGCAAAACAGAGACACAAGCAGATCAATTCCAGCAACACAGCGAGAGATGCCAAACAACACTGGGGGCCTCACTGCTATTTGATAAAGTCTCCTATTGTCCTTTCCTTGTGGTATATTTTCCATCCTTTTTTTATAGTCCTCATTTTATTTCCTTGCCCTTCCTGAAGCATAAATGACTAATTCAAAGGCTGCCAGCTCATGACCAATTCCCCTGCAGCTTTTGAGGCTCTGTGATAAAAAACGCCTAAAAAGGCACATATTTACTGCAGAGGTCATATATATTCCTGTATACAGTGTTGCCTGTAAGTTTTATTTCTGTTTTAGGAGATTAAAATACTCCTAAACTTGGCACGCACACTTAATGGCCCAACTGGCATTAATTAAGTCTCCATGCATTTCACTGCTTGTGTTATTATTGTGATGTACAACTAGGGTGACCTGAAGCGGTATCTGAGAGCCCAGCGCAAGTCAGATGGAATGACCCCTGACCTGCCGACCCGGGACCTCTTGACTCTTCAGAGAATGGCTTTTGAGATCACCTCTGGTCTGCTGCATCTCCATGAAAACAACTACATCCACAGGTCAGTCATGACTCTACATAATTAGAACCCACTTCTTTAAACAAGACTTTTTATTTTATCTCTCAGATAGATACAGTGTGTGTCTCTGATCACTCTGTGTCGCTGATGGTTGGAGGGTTTGTTCTACTCTCTGCAGTGACATGGCTTTAAGAAACTGCCTGCTGACCTCAGACCTCACTGTTAGGATAGGTGACTATGGCCTTTCACACAACCATTATAAGGTAAGTAGGTCTTTGCTTGTATTTCTTTATAAAATAAAGCCAAACATAAGTTTGAGATATTTTAATGTATCCGACCAGATTTTCTCATCCTATATTTTGAATTTTACAAACTGTAAAGCCTATGTTTTGTCATGTAAATGATGACATAATACATTTTTTCCTCAGTATAAAAATCATTCTTGTTGTATTTCATTGTAAAGGAGGACTATTACCTAACTCCAGACAAGCTATGGATCCCACTGCGCTGGATTGCTCCTGAGCTGCTGGAGGAGTACAGAGGATCTCTCATTGTTACAGATCAAACCAAGACCAGCAATGTGTGGTATGTTTTAGAGCTGTCACAGCTGTTGATATACAGCGCAAGCCAGACTGGTTATGGCCAGTTCACGTGGGTAAATCTATCTTCAATCTACCTCTGATGTCTGGTAGCCACCTGTTAAATCTAATACAATCAAATACAGAAATAGTTTGTTGTCTCAGTTAGAGCTTTGATTTGGCCCAAAATGTCAAATCTCTTACTTTTTTGAATCTTAAATTTAAACAGAGTTAAAGTAAAGACACAAAGTCAGCTGTTTTCAAATATTTATCTTAAACAAATCAAACCATGAATACTGACATAAGCCTACCTTTAAATATCAGTGTGACCTCAATTTTGCTGAAGCAGATTTTGGAAGTCCACCAGTGTGTCAGCGGGTTTAGTGCCATTGCCAGGCCCAGTAATATCAGAGTGAGTGATGGACGAACAAGAGCACAAGCTGGACTGAACCCTCAGTCTCAGATATTACAACTCCACTTAAATAAGTTTTGTTGAATAAAACAACAAGAAAACATTCTGGCAAAAAAACACCTAATTAGAGGAAGAGTACTTTTTCCTGTCACAGAACAAATGATGGCTTACGATTGAAGAAATATTTTAGATCTTATTACTTACCTCTAATAATATAATTACTCAGCTGTAATGACACATCCAACAGAATAGTTTTTTACCTGTTTTTTCTTGTTATGCCTCTCAGTCGTGTTTTCTTTTAAGTCAGAGCTCTGTATAAAACAATGTGTTGCTATAAAAGCATAACATAATAAGGTCTGTCACTACATCTTATTTTTCCTCCAGGTCCTTGGGGGTGGTTATATGGGAGCTTTTTGAATTTGGCTCTCAGCCCCACAGGCACCTGAGTGATGAAGAGGTGTTGACCTTCGTCATTAGGGAGAGACAGATCACCCTGGCCCAGCCCAGACTCAAACTCTCCCATGCAGACTACTGGTCAGTACTCATCAACTAAGTGGAGCTTTGCAGAAATTATGATTATATTATTGGAAAGTGACAATGCCCTAATTCTGTCTCTTCAAACTTAATTTTGTCTGTCCTCAGGTATGAGATCATGCAGTCCTGCTGGCTACCTCCATCTCAACGCCCCTCTGTAGCAGAGATATTCCTCCTCCTCTCCTCCCTCCTGGCTGCTGAGCGAGGAATGGCGAGGGGGAGTGTCGGGGAAGAAGATGAAGAGGATGAGGAATATGAGGAGGGTAGAGGAAGGAGAGGGGAGAGCGAGGAGTCGTTTGAAAGACGCTGGGACTTACTCCGTCCGCCTGCCTTCCAGACTGCAGCAAACGAGCGGAGAGAGAGAGAGTACGGCAGGGAAGACAACTCCTACCCCCTACTGGACCCTGTAGGGAACTGTATCACCCCGTCCTCATCTGAACTGGATGACATCCTGACAGTTACCGAAACCAGCAAAGGTTTGAACTTTGAGTATTTCTGGGAAAAGGCTCATGCCAGACGAGGCTACAAACCTCTCCCTCCTCCTCAGCCAATCCCCACTGCAAACAATAACCACAGACAGTCTTTGGACACACCCACTGTGGTCCCAGTGATAAGCGCCCGCAGCCCATCCCTCGCCAGCGAATACTACATCAGACTAGAGGAGCACACTCCCCAGGACAAGTCGCCAACTCTTAAAGGGAAGACCCAGTCCTCTTTCCGCTCTAACTCGATCTGCCCGGGAGACATGGAGTTGGTGGAGATTCGCAGTGGGATGCTGGGAAAAGAGCGGGTCCCTTACTGTTCCTCTGACAAGTGTGGAAAAGGCCTCCAGACCATCAGATCAAGCGAGATTCAACTCCAGGTGCCCAACACGGGTGTGGCTGAATTCAGAGACACTTCGAGCAGAGTGACTGACTTTTCAGTAGTTGATTTGGGAGACGATGATGAAGAGGACATGAAAAGGGGTAGTGAGGGAGACAAAAAATCTCATGCCCCGGTCCTTCCTCCCAAGCCTCGCTCTATGTCCATGTCGTCAGCCAACCACCTTTACTCGCGCCCCCTCCCCGCCCCCCCACTTGGTTATAGAGGACTGCCTCACTACACCATCAGTGGAAAAATCGAAACAGACCCCCATCACATGAGCAGCTGTCCACCTTCTACCTTTGACCACCTGGGGCTCCATCGGTCCCGACAGACTCTCCCCCCATCCCCGTCCCTCTCCCCCTCTCTTCCTCCATCAAGCCATCCAATTTACCCCCAACCTCCTCAAATGTGTCCACCGCCCCTCCCTCCCCACTCCAAGCCACAAAGAAGCTGCCCCAGCTACAACACAGCAGAGACTTATTCAAGATACAGTAGGCTGCAGATGCAGAGATCAAGTAGAGACCCATTATCCTGTGACTTGTCTGACAGAGAGGGTGGTAGCAGGCACTTAGTATCATTGCACAACTCCAGGGAGACTTCTCATTCTCGTGCAAAAGACTTTGACTCTCCCGTTCGTCGAGAAAACCCATTGCGTCCCATTTATCGCAATTTACCCCGACCTCAGCCCACAAACACCCAGATTGACGGACAGTCTTCATCCAGTCCCACCTACTCAGATGAGGATGACTCTCCCTTCACGTCCCCTGAGAGACCCAGTGGTAGGACTTCTGTCACTCACTCCAGCCTATCTGAAGATGCAGACCCAGCCTGTGCCGAGCTCTTCTCCAGGGGAATGAAACGGACTCAGTCACGCCTTGACACCATCCTGCCTGCCATTTGGAGGGAAGATGCTGAACTTCATGCAGAACGTGTGGCTGCTGCCAAGAAATCCCCCATGCATTTGTTTCTGACAGAGATATCTAGTGTGACAGAGTCTAGTGAGTCCAAGTCAGAGGATTCATGGGAGGGACAGAAGGAGGAGAAAAGAGATGGAGAGAGATGGGGGAACTTTGTGCTGCCCAACAGAGGGATGCGCCGCTCCCAGTCGCTGATCACAGAGCTGGGGTCAGCAGGACAGTCATGGGGGCCAGAGAAATGCAACAGGACAGGAGCTGAGGAGGATGATACAGTCACTAAAGAATCATTCCAGAGGGATCTTTTCCTCACAGAGATCGACACAGGAAGGATGCACCCGGATCTGAAGGGAGAATCACAAAATGATCCAGTAAAATACCTCTATTCTTCAGGATCCAGATTGCGGCCCTATGTCTGTGCTCCAGGACTTCCCTCATACACCGAGGCTGAGGAAGCCTATTCAAAGGGTATACGGAGATCCCGCTCTCTCCTCTCTGAGATCGGGAAGCAGGAGTCTGAGTTGCAGCAGACTGAGAAGGAGCCACGGAGAACAGAAATGACCAGGGAGGAGTTCCTTAAGGAGATCCAATCAGCAGAGACCTTTCTGACTGAAATCATATCTAGACAAAACACTACTGCAAACAGAATGGAAGCAGACTCATCTTACTCCCCTACTCCACTGTCTCCGGAATACGAGTCCATATGCATTGACCCAAGCTCCGCTCAGACCATCAGATTTCAGTCAGAGAGCTCTTTACGAGCATCCAACAAAGGCAAAGATGAAACACCAACTGAGGCCATCTACGCACAAGTGACCAAGCGTGCTAAAAAGAGTGAGATAAAGGTTTCTATGAAACCTGAGATCCCAGTCCTTCATATAGGATCAAATAAACAACCTGTTCAACTGGACAGCGAAGGAAGCAATGCTGAAAACTGCCAATCTGATGAGTTTGTGTTTTCAGAAATCATGCCCAAAAATGGTCTTCTGCACAACCAAACACTTGCATGTCGGAAAGAAGAGGAGGAGAGTTCAGATGGCCCTGCCTTACCTGCCAGAGGAGAGCAAACAGCTCACTTAGAGCACTCTCCTTCTGAGTCCACTCAGAGTGTTAGAGAATCCAACACGAACAAATCGCTAATCACAAATGAAACAGATGCTCAAAAGGCTGCTGTTATAGGGAATGGTGAGTTAATGAAAGAAGACCTACAGGGCAGCAGCGCAGAGAGCGGAGGTCAAACACCTGGAAAGACCGATACCACGGCATATGATCCTGATAAAGGAAAGTACCAAACTGATAAAGTTTCTGCAGTGGACTCTGAACACATCAAAGCAGCTGATTTGGAGAATTTTGGAGAACATTTAGGTTCTCAAAATAATGATGAGACGAAAAGAGAGAATTTACTTCAACACAAGGACACTGGGCAAGAAAAACACTGTCACACTGCCGAAAAGGCACCCACTCCTGCTGCCACTCCAGACTGGGACCCATCCTCTGATGTCTCACTCATCACCCCAACCGACTCGGGCCTGTCACCCATGACTTCCAACTCAGCCGACTGTCTCACACCTAGTGACTCATGGACAAGCGGTGAAGGAGGAGTTGGAGGAGGCGGGTGGCGAGCTCTAGGAAATGAAACACCACATCGAGACTCTGCCTATTTCTCAGACAGTGAATTGGAGGGGGAGGGGGTGAACAGGAGGAGCAGTGATGGACTTTTTGCCTCCAGGCCGGGCAATGGTCGAGGGGGGGATCGGGGAACACTGACAGGGATAGAGGAAAAAACTGAGGAGGAGGGAGAGATGGGAGAAAAGAGCCCCTTAAGAAAGAGCATACAGCTGTCAGATAACAAATGTGAAATTGGAGAAACCATTGAACTGTGTGAGGAAACGAGGACTCCATATCAACATGCTTCAGGAAATGCTGTCTCTAATTTAGGTGATGATAAAGATATTCTAAACAAAGGGCTAGAGTTAACACAGAGAGACGATTCTGGCATTTTCCAAAATGAAAGCAAAAAGTCAACACTGCTGTGTGATGATCCGCAGGCCAAGGACTGTGTTGACTTAATTGATAAGTTGTTCTCAAAATTAAACAACGAGCCATTGAAAGGACTCCCACACAGCGGTGGGTATCCGATTGACAACCACTTCAGAGAAGGCATCATCTCTCAGATAACAGATTGCAAATACCAGGACTCTGCAGAGAATGATCTAAATCTACATTCCAAGAATCTGGCTGAGACAAATATTTTGATTGAGTCTGTATCTGGCAGCTGGTCAAACGATTGTGTGTTGAGGCCCAGCAATAAAGAATACACAAGTGGTACAGAAACCAATATTGATCTCTCTGCACTGGACTCCCTCACATGTGGAAATGACACTGTTGAATGTGTAACACCATCCCAAGTTGACAACAGAGAGTCGAGATTATGTAAACTTTACGGGATTCAAACCAGTGAGGCCACTCTTAGCGATGACACCCCGTCAGTAGTCGAGCCAAGTGATGATGGTAAGTCTGTCTGTGATAAAGTGAGTGGTCCGACATGTCCTTCTTGGGCCGAGGAGGGTGTTGAAGAGCCTGAGGGACGTGAAGAGAGGCCTGGTCTAGACCACAACGAGTTGGGCCTGAGAAACCTGCGCTGCTCAGACGGAAGCGAGCACAAGAAGGTCACTACGGAGACGGAGAAACAGCTGGCTGCCGCAGAGCTCAGTAATGCCACGAAGGAAAAGTCGCCCTTGAGAGGAGCAGCCAGTCAGATGGACTGTGCTAACAATGCAGATAAAGACTCCTGCGAGGGCCTGGATGTGAAGACTAAAGAGTTATGGAGCGCTCTGGAAGAGGATGAAGAAAAAACAGGATCTGGTGTCGTTAGGGGAGAGTTTGACTGCCATCGTTTTTCACAGTCAACAGACTTACGTTTGTGGCCTGATGAAAATGACCAGTGGGCTTCCCCAGAGAGGAGATGCCAAGACATTGAACTGAGATCAGAATTTTTCTCTGGGTTCAGTAATAAGGCCTGGGAGGTGGGGGAGAGGCTTGTTGTGGGTCAGGAGTTTTGGGAGACTGAAGAAAACGACGAACTTGCAGGAAGCGAACCGCACCCTGCCATCTTGGAAGGCTGCGAAGAAACCTGGAACGATGAAACACAAGGACTTGCTGGTAAACTTGCCATGAAGGAAACATGGGACGATAACGACCAACAGGCTGTCCAAGTGTTAGATGTACAACAGGAGGAAAATATTGAGAACATAGAAGAAATTGGCCATTTTAACAAAGACCTAGAAAAAGAAACCCCAGATATGGAAGTAGAGAATATAGAAATTCCAGAGCAGGAGTCCTTGGAGAAAGGAGAGGGGCAGATTTTGTCATGCACAGAAACAGTCCAGGACAGGGAAGGTCTGCTGGACTCCACAGAAACAGAGGAAAATCTGAATTTTAACAGATGTCCTCAGAATCACCTCTGCATGATCCAAAAAGAGGGACAGACATCAGCTGAGCATATTGACAAAGAAACAGGCTCTAATTTAGAGAACTGCTTCAGTCACACTTTGGAGAGCTCAACTATAACTATTTGCATCACCGAAGCTCCTCGTGAGAACTTTTCAGACCTGGAAAATGTTGAATCAGGCGCAGATTCAGAGGCTGAAATGAGACCATGGCTTGCCAGGGAATATATAGAAGAGAGCGTAAGCATAATGGACGAAGAAGAGGATTACAGAGACATGCCACCTCCACCTAATCCAATCTCTTGTCCAAGTGACCTTGATGTGCAGGAGGAGATAGATCAGTCGTATCCACAGGTAGACAATTTCAGCTCAGTAGATTTTCCTAGTCCTCCAGCAAGCATAGACCTTGATGTGCAAGATGATAAATTGGAGAGTTTAGACGACTCTTTTCCTAGTCCTCCACCATCTGTTATAGAGGCAGAGGAGTTTATTAGTCACATTAATCTAGAAGACTTTATTGCTAGCACTGAGACAGAGTCGTATATTTCCCCAACTCACAACGCAGATGTCTCAGAGCCACCTCTGCAAGAATTACCACCTGCTACAACTCAAAGTAAAGGGATCTCAGCCAATCTGAACCTTCCCTCTGTGCACATAACCCCAGCCGATGAGAGCGACCTTGCATCCAATATAGAAAAACAGGATGAACATAATAATCTGTTCCAGAAAACATCATCTGCCTCCCCATCTTCGCCCCAAGTTCCCCTCAACAATCTCCCAGAATTACTGATTTCTGAGTGGAAAGATTTGGATGAGGAGCCCCTGGAGGACTTTGAAAAACTGGAACAACTGTGTTGCATATCTGGGGATGAGGAGGACTCTCTGGGCAACCTTTTTCTGGGGAACCTAGAGCTCCTGGAGTCTTTGAAGAAAACACCTGAGCAGCAGGGCAGCAGTGTTGGTGATAGAGATACAGGTGAAGAGACATGTTGCTCCTCTACTCCTGAGGGGAGCAGGGTGGATTTGAAGGAAGATCGGATCGCTGATAAATCTGACAAACTAGCAGAATCTGCACCCCAGCTGATCCTGGACTCTGAAGAAGAGAAGAATGACGGACAGAGATTATCAGGCCAAACCCCTGATGTCAAAGATCAGGGCTCTCTCTCTAAGATGACAACAAAGAATGGCCTCATGATGCAGGTGAGCATGTTTTTTTGTGATTTGTTTGTTGTAAAGGTGCTCCTTATATTACCTTCTGAATGTATTCAATCCTCTTTATTGTTTTGTTTTGCTACTTCAGGTGTGTGAGGAGAGGCTGCAGTTTTCCCTCAGTGAAAATGTGAAAACAAATGTGCTCTGGGGGTCGACTGTTAAAGACACAGTGACGCTCCGGCCCTGGGGGGAACAAATCACAGAGAGCAGCAGTGAGCTGGTCACTGTCTTAGAACAACAAGAGGATGAAAGGTATGAAGAAGTCTGAACTTGGAAATCTGAGTTTATGGTAAATGGTCGATTCACATAAATTACAAAAAACATCAGCACATATTTTCTTACTTTCCTCTAGTGGTATTTAATAGAGGGCGCAAAGTATTGAAACGTTTCTTTTATTCAAAAAAAATTATCTTAATTAGTGATCTCATGGGTTCAGTAGTGTGCAGACATACTGATAATTTTGGTTTTATTTGCCCAACTTTTGAGATATTTGTTTGCCTTTATGGTGGGGGTGAATGGATTTTAATTTGCAAAATCCACATCTCTCTTTAGAAGCAGTGTCCCTGTTACTTTGGATACTCTAAAAGACCACACTGCAACATATTTTCAGAGGGACTCTTTTTTTTTTTGTAGAAAGTAGTTCCATTGGAAACTTTTGACAACATCTGTGGATTAAACTAACGGGGATACTACATACAGTACTTTTTAAATGTATTTTCAAAGCTGTGAGCACAAAAATGAAATAAAAAAGGGATGAATAATACAAAACATGGACACATAAAAAACAAAGCTATCTGCATGGCGAGATACCACAAGGGGTAAGTGAAACAAATATGATATTTTGGTGATCTGCCCTTTTAATATTCATGTTTTAATTAATTGTGTTGTTGTTGTTGAAGCCAAGAGAAGCATGAAAGTTCCCCCAGCATTCAACCCCACACCGAGTCTGATGAAACTGAAGCTGAGCCGCTCACTGTGATTGAACAACCTGAGGTCACAACCCCTCAGCTGACTGCAAACCAGGCAATGAAAGGTACCTTCATGTTGTACTTATTGCTAATATTCATGACTGAGATCATTGAATAAAATCTTTTACTTTTTTACTTGTTTTTTTGATAAAGTTTGTTCCACCATGCCTAGCCACACACTAGTTTATGCTGAGGGTGGGAAACGCTATTCGAAGGGGAAACAGACTGCAGCAAAGGAGTTGTAATGACATACAGTGAAGAGAGATTGGAAAAAATCTATTTAAATTCATTTTGTTTTTTGTTTTTTGTTTTAAGACCAGGAAAACAATGCAAACAAAGAAAACTAAAATTAAAAACTTGAGTCCATAATTAAGATAATATCTTCAACCTAAAGAAACTGGTCTTCCTGTAGAGGGTCTGCAAACTTGTATCCAAATCTTTAAAGAGTTTTCTGATTGGAAAGAGGTGAACACTGGTCAGGTACCTCTGATATCTAAAGTCTCTTCCCTATTCTCATTTTCACAGCAAAACTAGCTCGTCTCTCTCTCACCCTCCCTCCTCTCGCTCTGACTCTTCCCCTCACCCCCACTGGTAAAGGAGGTTTTGGGGACGGTGCGATTGGAAATCGGATCGGAAGACGTAGATGTTTGCCCTCAGGAAGCGACCCTGACGATGAAGAGGAGTATGAGCAGGAGGACGAAAGTGCCCAGAGGATGATTGTTGTCACAGAAACAGATGTGGACAAACGTGTCGGGCTGAGGAGTCTGCTGAAATCACCCAAAGAGCCGATGGACAGAGAGAGGGACAGAGGAAGAAATGTGTCCTTTTTTGATGATGTCACGATTTATCTTTTTGATCAGGTATCTCCCGTTCTTTCAATGATTGATTCATAAGAGATTCTTTTTAATATCATAAATGGAGGCCTGACTGACAATACTGACTGTACTGTTTCATTACGACAGGAAACTCCGACCAATGAGTTGAGCAGTTCGGCGCCCACAAGTCCAGCCCCAGTGTCCGTCAAAAGCACCAAGCTAGATTTGCGTGGTAAGATCATAAACATTTTAAACATCTAATCATCTCACTTTCATGATGAGATGCAGAATCAGGAGGTGACATTTTTATGGCACTGACGGTCAATCGTCCACCACTTTTACTATTAAATATTGTACAGGAAGTCATGGTCCCCAGAGGACAAATCCTACTGACTTTGGTGATCTCCTGACTTTTCCTCTAGCACCACCAGCAGGTTAACATTTGTGTTTTTGAGCTAAATGACTCCTCCTCATCTGCCATGATGGTACACACGTTATGGATGGATCATCTCAGGTTGAATTATAATCACTCGACCTGCAAAAAAAAACATGATGTTACCATCGTCCTCAGCTCTGTGTTGTGTTTTGTGCTAATTAACCCGTGTTAGCGTGCTCACATGCTAAACCAAGATCAAGAGCATGGTAAACATTATTCCTGTTTAACATCAGCAGGTTAGCATTGTCAGTGTGCGCCTTTTAGCACGCCAACATTAGCATTTAGCTCAATACAGTGCTGGGCCTGAGTGCAGCATCACAGAACCGCTAGCATGCTATAGACTCCTCTTATCAGACTACAGATAATGTGCATAAGTCTGACATATGATTATTTTTATACTGCTATCACTCAGTCCCCACCTTGAGCCGGAGAAGGACGAAATAAAATCGGACAGCCACTAACTCATCCCCACCCGCCGAAATGGAAAAACCTCAGTTCAACAATCTCTTCTCCAAACATGCAGCCAAAACTAATCTTCTATAATTATCCCCCTCGACACTGTGACATGTAAAACTGAGCAGCGACATAAATCCTGCACTCAACAATGCAAGCCTAAGCTGTGTTTTCCAACACATTTTCATTTGCTCTCTTGACTTTGCTCTCTCCATTTTGGACACTGATTACCTCATTTCAAAGAATAATGAAAGTTAGGGCTGTGTGCACACTTACAGAAATGCAAAAACTCCAGAATTAGATGCTTTCATGATCTTTCGTAGCCTTAAGAGTTGAAACTTCAAAGCCTTGAAAGAAGAGCCTGTGTCCCTTTGAGTTATTTTTAACTAAAAACTGCATCGCTTCAGTGTGATTGTATTAATAGATATAAAACATTAGTTTATTTTCTGACTTGTCATTGGTTTGGTGCAAATGATACTATCTTACTCTGTTTGTATTGAAGAAATGTGCCGCAGTCATTTTTTTGTTTATATTTTGGCCTTTTTGCATTTATTCGATAGATAGAACAGATTGACTGGGAGGGAGGGAGTGAGAGGGGGACAACATGCAGCAAAGGACCACAGGAAGGACTGGTACATGGGGTGCCCGCTTTACCATGTGACCTGGGTGTCCCCATGTGTCTCAGTCATGATGGATTATGAGACAACAGGCCCCTGGGCAGAGACATGTAAAAGGTCCCCCAAAATAACATTTATTTTTACAATCAACACTTGAAATGATGAAGGCACTTACAAATGACACTGTAGTACAAGATGTAAGTCATACTTTTTTTTTTTTTTTTAAACCTGGATATATTCCAGACTTTCTATGGGTGAACCTGAACTCAGGTGCTGCTGTTGGTTTAAAAGCTGCACCAGAACGTGGCTATTTAGTTTATACTGGAGATTTGATTCTCGTCTAAATAACTTTTCTCATTTTACTATATTTTAAATTCATTTTATGCTGTGCAGCTGAAATCTGATGGAAAAAAAAGTAATAGTCGTATTGGATCTGTTTGGCAAAAAGAATGAAAATAATAATGAACATAATAATCATCATAAAAATAATGATTAATATTCTGATGAGGATCTGGAGCAAAGCAAACACAATCAGGACTTTCCCTGCTTTTAACTGAGTTGTAATGAAATGAAACTGACTGGGGGTTCACATAGTGCTTGATTTTGTTTTTTCTTTTCCATCAGGGCCAAACATCAAGAGCAAAGAATCAAAAAGGAAAGAGGATTTATCAATCAAACCGAGGTCGCCTGTGGGGGCCAAAACAGTGACATCATCGCGCTTCACTGTCAGCCCTGCCAACGACCCCCACTTGGTGTGATGTTTCATGTCGTGGGAACCTTTAGAGCTGAACCCTCTTGGACTGGCCAGTGAATTAACCACAACAACCAGCCATTCACCCAGAGGCTATTTTTTTATTGAAGAGGCATCTTAAAGAATGAGACTCCCGTTCTAAAAGCTGGACACATTCCAGGTTTTATCAGCGACAGGATTTTGTATGACAGGGGTTGTTGTGCTCCTGCCTGCCACTATTTACAGAGTTTATTCATAGCCTTCAGCTACAAAAGTCTTTGGAAAAGGCAGCATATGCTAGGAGAAGAGGAGCCCGGAGCTTTGTAAAATCGGAAACAGATTCGACAGCTATGCAGTGGGAGTCTTGCTGTGTACCAGCTTACCTTCTCTTTTTCTTCTTCATTCTGTTGTATTATTCCCCAGATGTGCGGGGAATGCACTTTCTTTGGTCATTCATCTGTCTATGTAAACACTTGGATTCCAGTCCTCTCTTTATTAAAGAAGTTCTTCATTGCAGTCAGTCAGTTGTTCTTGTAGGCAGCTGTTTGAAACAGAAATCGCTTGACTCCTGTATTTGAGAATACTCATTTGCATTTGTACAAATATCATAATACAAGTGAATCCAATATCATTTTAGAGCTGTTTACTTTTAGATGTATCCTTAGACTGCACGAAAAATTAAACAAGCTATGCTTCTTTATACTTTTAGTTCTAAAAAGATTTCTCTTATGTTATTAATTTAAATTATAGATTTTTATTATATTGTTTAAATTATTTATGTAAAGCCAGTTTTTATGCAATATTTTATTTATTTACTTATTTATTTATTTATTTATTAATCTGTTTATTTATTTGCTTTCTGCAATTAACATATATTAACTTAGCTATAATTTGTTTGGGACTGAATGCATCTAGGTTATACCTTCTCTAAGATCTTCATAACAAATAAATCAAAATATTTTCCCAAATGTGTTAATTGCTAAAAAGGTATTTTGTATAATTTTACTTGTTAATATATGCCGATCTGTATCGAACTTTGTCATGTAATGTGTCATTATTTTCCAATGTCTAGGAATTTTTAGCTGTCTTGTCATTATTTTACCTTGTTTAAAGACCGTTAATGTAGCTTAGCATGAAAAATCAAAGCCTTTCAACAGTAAATAACTCCATTTGTTTGTGTATCTGTTAATTTACCCCATTTTCTACTAATAACAGTTCATCCTGCAGTCGAGGGCCAACTAGTCCATTTGTTTAGTCTGATTAAATGTTGGTTTAAAACCTGTATTGTTTAAAGAACGGTTTTCAAGGGGTAATGTATAAACAAGGGGAAATAAAAACTACAAAATGTGAACCTCTTATTGAACTGTTTCATGAAAATAAATCGTATTGTTTTGTAATTGTAAAGAGCTCTATTTATAACTCAGAAGACTCATGTATCACCTGCTGAAATACCTATTTGTGCAGCTTATTGACTTTGAGCTGTCTGGGTTGGGGAGTGAATATAGCATCATTGAAATATATTTATGCATTGCTGATCTCTGCAAGAATTGGTTATGGCTGTGTGGTGTATGGTTCAGCGGCTAAACGTGCGTTGTCAGATCTGGATGTTATTCAGGCTGGTGCTCTGAGGATTTGCTTAGGGTCAGTGAAAATGGCACCAGTGTTCCTCAAGTTTAGCAAGGGGAATGCCGCTGTAGCTCTGCAGGAAACAGCTGATGGCCAATAACTGGATAAATCTAAGGGCTCACAAAGATGTCATCCATCTAAGAGGTCCTTTGGGGCCTGTTGGGAGAGGAGGAAAGTACAAAAACATGTTTTGGGTGGGTAGGCAGGGACATAGCAGAACAAATGAAAGTTAATGAAATAGAATTTTGTCTAATGTCAACCTGTGAGACCGGATTGAATGCTGCAAAATACTTGTGTGGATATGGAGCTACAGAATATCAAGCACAGAAATAAATCAGCAGATCAACTTCAGGAATATAACAGTTATACTGATAGACTGTACAGTGATTACATGCAGCTTTTTACAGACATCCACTCCAGGATCTACTTACAGAGGAAAAGAGGCCGCAGTAGACATAATGTCATAGGAAAACTAATCATTTCAGTGTCAAGAAACGACAGAAGAACACGTCCTGGTTTCATGCAGGAAATATAAAGACAAAAGAAGGTTTGTGGTTGTAGCACTACAGAGGAGAGGCCAGGGTAAAGATGTGATTGAGGATGGGGACATGGTGGAGGGGAGAAAATTTGTATTTTGGTTTTTGAAAACAACCGAACTATGGACAAGGCTGAAAGAAAATAAGAAGATTTGAAGATTAAATCCATTAGGAGCTAGTAATGCAATCTAAAGGATACCAGTAGTTGGAAAAAAACACAACAATGAACAAGAATACATGTTTTTTGAGGTGGAGGGGAATAGGAGAAGAAGCATCGTCTTAAAAGTTCCCAGTTTGTTATTTGAAAGCAGAATAATGGAAAGTGGGGATTTTGTGAAGAAGAAACTGTGGATCATGTTTTATTCTTCTTTCAGAAGTACGATTCAGCAAGAGACGTTTTGAAAAATGTAATAAGAGAGATTGGAGAGGAAAATATCAGTATTGTACTAAAGAAAGGTTTTATTGACAAATGGTGGAAAGTTCTTTAGAGTATTTAGGGTCAACAAGACTAATGGAGAGAATTTAAGATTTGTCTTTCTTTCATTCGTTTTCTTTAGTTTGGTTCATTATTTTCTTTTCTTTGTTTTGTTGTCGGAGTAGAGCGAGTAAGTCCTGAGTCACACTCCAGATCAGAGGGTGGCGGTAATGCACCCGGAAGCTGTTGACCAACCGCCAAAAGCAAAAGAAGAATAAGAAGGAGGAGAAAAGTATTGACTTAATTTCCCATAAAGCAGTTCGAAGGTTGCTACGTATATATTCTGCGTCAAACAGTTTAACCGTACGCCACAGTCAGACGAGGAAAACATCGTTAAACAAAGTCGTTTTTACCTTAAAACCGAACAAGAACGTGGAGCCCTCATAGGGCATTTTAAGTTTAGGGTCTTTGGGCAACCCGAGTTTGAAGGCTAAAGGTAAGTTTGTGTTTCTTATAAAGCGTTTAGTAACATGACCGACTTGGCGTCTAGCCAACGTTAGCTAACGTTAGCTAGAACATCCCCCAGTCACACGTTTTGCTCACTAAAAATCTCATTTGAATATTTTCGAATAGGTTATAACTACGATTAGTCACATTATTGATTCGTATTTGCCTGTTAATTCAGTCACCAACGTGGTGTAAAATGGCGAACCTGCCAAACGCAAATGACAAGAGTACAACGCGTTGTCTTGAATTGCTTGTATTGTTTTGTGAAGGCCCAAATTATAATTAAATCAAGTAAGGAGGAACTAGCACTTCTGTGCAGTTATGATGCAACTCCCAGTCAAACGGCGATTTCCCATATTTTTTGCTTGTTAACACTTAAAATTTAGCAATGTGTAGCTTAGTTGTGAGGGTATGGCCTTAGTAGTTAGCAGTACTTAACTTTGAAAATGATTTCACGAATAAACGTTATAAAAGGTCAGGAACAAAAAAAGAATGTGTCACAAATGTTATTTTATGTTGCTTTTATGAAATGTGTAATTTAAGTTATCTTATAACTGATCAGTGCTGTGAATAACTTAATTTTCCTCAGCTATAACAATATTACTTAAAATCAGAACAGAAAGAGCATTTGGATTTAATCACTTTGCTTTTTATTTTATTTTTATTTCAAATGCCATACAGTCTTGTTGTAAATGTTATATTAGAAAGATTACAACTGTGATACAACCAGTAACATTCAACACTCTGTCGATCGGATTCATTTTGGAAATTGATCTTGGCAGATGCATCTTATCCAGCCAGTTACCCTAAATGTCCTCACTCTCTGCTGCTGATTGCAGATGTCTCTGGCGGATGAGCTCCTGGCAGATTTGGAGGAGGCTGCAGATGAGGGGGATGATGGATTGTATCTGGAGGAGGAGGACGAGGGGGAAAGTGATGGCGAAGTAACACAGGGGAGGACAGATGGAGGACTGGAAGACATCCCAGAAGAGATGGAGGTGGACTATAGCAAAGCTGAGAGTGTTGCGTCCATCGCTAAGCTCCGCAATAGCAAACAGGTGAGTTGTATCATATGATATTCAAGCAGATCTTGGTAGAAATGCTTCCGTTTTGGTCTTTCCCACATAATCCTAATTTTTGTCTACAGTTTTCAGAGATTATGGACAAAATTTCAATGTATAGTGGAAAACAGCGCAAGCCCTCAGAGGGTGAGTATAACCTATTTACATGGTCTTTGTATAAGAAGCTCCTCACAGCATTTAATCACATTTGAATATAAACCAAGAGTCTGAATAAAGTTAAAATTATTTTTTGTTGTGTTTTTTGTCTTCTTTTAGACTCGGGTCCATTCGAGTCTGACCCAGAATACAGACTGATTGTCGCAGCCAATAACCTCACAGTGGAGATCGACAACGAGCTCAGTGAGTTGGGCGTTCTAGTTTGGTTGAATAAAATATAAAGGGTATAATGTTGTTCTGCTCCATATAACAACTTTTTCAAAAAAAAAAATATTTTTTTTTCTCTATCTGGTTTTTAGGTATCATTCACAAGTTTACTCGGGACAAGTACTCCAAGAGGTTCCCGGAGCTCGAGTCTCTGGTCCCGGATTCTCTAGATTACAGCCGCACAGTCAAAGTGAGATTAGTTGAAATGTTTATTATGCTTTTATACCAAATGTCTCTTTTCTAAATGAAAGTACGATGCCCAGAGTTGCTTTTGCTGCACTTTAGATTATTTGTATATTTTTATTGGACGGAGGACACTTTTTAGTTATAAATGAATGTATGGTTGCACATCTGCAGCAGGCCAATAATGAATTCTAAAAGGGTAATAAGTCTGTGACTTGAAAATATTGGTCACCTATGTCATGAGAAAGAAGTATAATTTTATCACAAGTGTGTAGTGTTGAAGAAATTACACTGATGACCTAATGGGTTAATACTATAATTAGTAGTCATGTTAAAATTTGAACCCACACAATTGCTACACTCTTGGATGTTATCATAATCACTTATACTTAGGAACATGTATATAATAACTAAAAAGGCAGACCTGTTCTATTATCTCAAATGTGGTTTTTGCGTCATATATATATATATATATATATATATATATTTATTTATTTATTTATTTATTCATTCATTCATTCATTCATTCATTCATTCATTCATTCATTCATTCATTCATTCATTTTCTCTCCATTTGTACTTCCTGCTCAGGAGCTGGGAAACAATCTGGAGAAATGCAAGACCAATGAAACTCTGCAGCAAATCCTCACCAATGCCACTATTATGGTCGTCAGTGTCACAGCCTCGACCACACAGGGGTGAGTCCACAGACATCTGGTGTAAAATCGGGTTCATCGCTCCCATCCACGAGGTGCCTGAGCATGATCGTCACCGTTTTGTTGACTTTGTGTGTTTTCATGGTTTTAGGACACTGCTGAGTGAGGATGAACTGAAGCAACTGGAGGAGGCATGTGACATGGCTCTGGAGCTGAACCAGTCCAAACACAGGATATATGAATATGTAGAGTCCAAGATGTCATTCATTGCCCCAAATCTGTCCATCATTGTTGGAGCGTCAACAGCTGCCAAGATCATGGGTGAGAGATGGAAAAAGATCAGTTTTAGATTGAAATGATTTAGATTGTCGCCGTTATCTTGTCTCGAATAAAATATTTATTTGTTATCGCGCTCACTCTCTGGTTTCCCCTCCGCTGCAGGTATCGCTGGCGGCCTCACTAACCTCTCCAAGATGCCCGCCTGTAACCTGATGCTGCTGGGAGCTCAGAGGAGAACCCTGTCTGGCTTCAGCAGCACCTCCCTGCTGCCCCACACCGGCTACATCTACCACTGTGATGTTGTGCAGTCACTACCACCCGTCAGTAACTATATCAACATAAACTTATTGCAGTGTTCTCTTTTTGTGTACATTTGAATCAGAACGGGGACTTTGTAGCTAATGCTCGTCTTCCATTTTGTGTCTTCAGGACCTCAGGAGGAAGGCAGCTCGTCTGGTGTCTGCAAAATGCACTCTGGCTGCCCGAGTGGACAGTTTCCATGAGTGTGCAGTTGGCAAGGTGACTGTGACATACACATTATTGCTAAATTTAAAATAAACCTTGTACAAACGGGCTAAATTCGCTAATATTTTCGTGCCCTCTTTTACATACAGTGCATCCGGAAAGTATTCACAGCGCTTCACTTTTTCTACATTTTGTTTTGTTACATTCTTATTCCAAAATGGATTAAATAATTTTTTTCCTCAAAATTCTACACACAATACCCCATAATGATAACTTGAAAAAAGTTTGTTTGAAATTTTTGCTAATCTATTAAAAATAAAAAATGAAGAAAATCACATGTACATAAGTATTTACAGCCTTTGCTCAATACTTTGTTGAAGCACCTCTGGCAGCAATTACAGCCTTTTTGAGTGATGCTACAAGCTTGGCACACCTATTTTTGGGCAGTTTCTCCCATTCTTCTTTGCAGGACCTCTCAAGCTCCATCAGGTTGGATGGGGAGTGTCGGTGCACAGCCATTTTCAGATCTCTCCAGAGATGTTCAATCGGGTTCAAGTCTGGGCTCTGGCTGGGCCACTCAAGGACATTCACAGAGTTGTCCCGAAGCCACTCCTTTGTTATCTTGACTGTGTGCTTCGGGTCGTTGTCCTGTTGGAAGATGAACCTTCGTCCCAGTCTGAGGTCCAGAACGCTCTGGAGCAGGTTTTCATCAAAGATGTCTCTGTACATTGCTGCATTCATCTTTCCCTCGATCCTGACTAGTCTCCCAGTTCCTGCTGCTGAAAAACATCCCCACAGCATGATGCTGCCACCACCATGCTTCACTGTAGGGATGGTATTGGCCAGGTGATGAGCGGTGCCTGGTTTCCTCCAGACATGACGCTTGGCATTCAGGCCAAAGAGTATTGTGTGTAGAATTTTGAGGAAAAAAATTTATTTAATCTATTTTGGAATAAGGCTGTAACAAAACAAAATGTGTAAAAAGTGAAGCGCTGTGAATACTTTCCGGATGCACTGTATAACTGCTCAACCATTGCTACATAGTTGTGATTACGCCTCTCTGACACTGTCAAGAAATTAACACAGTTTTTTTTTTTTAACGTTTAGCTGTTGGATGACGTTACATTAAAGACAAAAATAATTCATTTTTACTCCTCTGGTGTTAACCCTTTTTTTTTTTTTTTGTGTGTAGGTTGGCTACGATCTAAAAGAAGAAATCGAGAGGAAGTTTGATAAATGGCAGGAGCCTCCGCCAGTGAAGCAGGTCAAGCCGCTGCCAGCCCCTCTGGATGGACAGAGGAAGAAGAGAGGAGGAAGGAGGTACACATCCTGTCAGCTGCTCAGGCCACCGATTTAGAGAAAAGTGTTGTGCAATGCTTGAAGTATAAATGAATTGATTAATGCAGCCTTTTATTTCAAGTCAAACATTCTGCAACATCAGAACACTGAGAAACAGGAGTAACCTTACACAACTTGCAAAGTTAAGAATATCACATCAACTAAAAATGTTTATATAGCATAACCAGCTCCACTGCTCTTATCCCTTCTCCTGAAGGTATCGAAAGATGAAGGAGCGCCTCGGACTGACTGAGATCAGGAAACATGCCAACAGAATGACATTTGCAGAGGTCAGCACTAATTTCCATTTTATATCGCTCAACTCTTATGATCCATATTAATTATTTGGCTATCAAATCTAATACTCACGGAATGTTTTACTTATATGCTATACAATTAATTATTTATGATGTACTATGACTTTAAGGACTTTTTTTCCACATTATTCTACAACATTTTTAGGACCTAATATACAGCTTAATTTGTGTTGTGGTTTTTCAGATTGAAGACGATGCGTATCAGGAGGACCTGGGCTTCAGTCTGGGTCAGCTGGGAAAGAGCGGGAGCGGACGTGTCAGGCAGGCTCAAGTCAATGAGGCCACCAAAGCCAGAATCTCCAAATCCCTACAGGTAAACATTCATCTTCACTATTAATTAATATTGATATATATATATATTTTTTTTTTTCTACCCGTCTCTTAAATCCTTGTACTTTTATGTTGCTCACAACAGAGGACCTTGCAGAAGCAGAGCATGACGTACGGAGGAAAGTCCACAGTCAGAGACCGCTCCTCAGGAATCAGCTCCAGTGTGGCATTCACTCCTCTTCAGGTAAAAAGAGTTAAACATTCCTTTCACACTGTGCAGGTTTATATTAGTGAACTAACCAACATGCTCTTGTGTGCAGGGCTTGGAGATAGTGAACCCACAGGCTGCAGAGAAGAAGGTGGCTGAAGCCAACCAGAAGTACTTCTCTAACATGGCGGAGTTCCTCAAAGTCAAGAAAGAAGCTAAGATGTGAACACCGACACACATCATCACCCCGCACATGGACAGTTGCACTCAACACTGTAAAGTGATATATTTTCAGTCTCGGTCAACATTGTGCTTTGTCCTGTATTTTGTTTTTACTCTTCTTTTTTTTCTTTTTTTTTTTTCCATTTTAATAAAACGTGAAGCTTTCACGAAGCGTCCTGTCTTCCTTAGAGAAGGAAAAAAATGCTTTACTGTACAAGTAAATGCAAACATCAAATCTCAGTCCATTAGCTGGAAGATGATACTTGGCCACCGAGTCCACTCTAAACCAACAGTTTATCAGAACAAATTAAAGCCAAGCTCATCTATATTAGTGGGAAATAAGTGAATCCATATTCTGTTTAGGAATGACAGGACTTTACACCACACACTGACTTGTAATTTCTTAAAAGTATTTATTGAAATTGTACAATCCTCTTTATACCCCCGTTTTATGACATCTTCCATGCAGAACTGTGATGAGAAAAAAATTGTAAATACGTCTTGAAATTCACATTTTAGCAATCTCTTAACTGACCATCCCTTTCTGAAAACCTTAAAAGCCCCAAAAATAGAATCTATAAAAGGCAAATCTCTCATGACTTTGCTGTATTTTCCTTTTTTTTCACATCCTCAATCCAACCCCTCTCCCCTCCCCCACCCCCCTCCCCAAAAAGCCTGAAAACGAGCACACATGAAATCTTTAAATGCAGAACAGACCATAACTTTTCATGGTTGCTTAAATGGAAAAATCTGATTCAGTTTAACACTCTCCCCATTCAAACAGCCAAGAAAAGGTGTGATCTGTCCCACACTAGATTAAATCGTATTGTTCAGTGTAGCACATGAACAACCACGGCAAAGTAGACATTTCTTACGTGACCCACAAATCTACCAGCAGACTTTTAGGATTTGTGTTTTCACTCTACATGTAAACAGTTTCAGTGCACATTCACTGTATAGGGGTTCACTTAAAATATCAGGTGGTAAATTAAACAGTGGATTTTTAGGATGAAGTAACAGAACAGAATAAAATCTTAAAGTGGGAAGTTGACTCGAACCAATCTCAGATTTATTATCTAATGCTATCGGTGTATTTTGAGTAATTAAAGGTGATTTGGGTACAGGTACATTCACTACTGTTATCGTGGCATTTTGCATTGAAGATGATGAGAATTGTTCGATGGTGTACAAATCAAACATCACATAGATAAAAATGTCTCAAACCCTATTTTTAAGATTTATTTTACAAGTTTATTAATTTGTCACAAACATGAATGCGCCATAATAATGCATTTTTTTTTTTTTTTTTGACAGGTTAACTTAAAAACATTTTATTTGTAAAGAGAGGGAGTCGGAGACCAGTTCAATTGCATAGCAATTTAATCCATGTCCAATAAGGACTCTTTCCCTGTCACAGGGAGAGGCCCTGTGGTCACTCTCAATAAGCGTTTTAATCGACCAAGACAATATCAATAAAAACTATTGATAACCGCTCACTATCTCTAATAGTGACCATATTCAACAGGCATCGTAGGGTCTTAAAAGAAGCCAGTCCTACACACCATGACTAAATGTCCACTGTACCTCCCCATTCTACTCGACCAAATTACAGGAAATACAAGATGGCCAGTTTACTTAATCAAATCCAAGGTTTGTTTTGTGTCAAGTCAAAGGCTTCCAGGCTCATGTTGGGTAGGTGGTATAGAGAATCTTGTTGAAACGGAAAAGAAAAGAAAACATGAGAAACATGCATGGGGTAGGCTTTCCTAATGCCACATACTGAGTGTGCACACAGACAGGCACAAACGCAGACCTCTAGTGAGAACCCTACCAACTCGAGCAGCGTGATGCGTTTGATCAGGCCCACAGGGCATTTTCGTCAAAAGCAAAGCGCTACAGGAGGAGCGAGGACTTCACGTTGAGATGCAGCCTATACAGACACCAGTCTCCATTTTAGGAGAGGGTTTCTACTACACATCACAATCTCTATCCACAGTTTGAAGTTCAGTCTCGGAATGTCAACAGCAGCACGTTTTGTCTCTCTCTGTCCTTTTGTGTCACTCCGTCCGTCACTGCAGGTCTCGGTCCTCGAGGTACCTGTACTCAAAGGTGAACCCCTCCTTCTTCCTCTGGCCCCATTTCTCATAGTCAAAGTAAATGTAAGTGCCCTGGAGAATCAGCAGAGCGGAAAGAAGAATCATTAAAAACCTGAAACAACAAACCCTATACTTATTTCAAACTTTAAGAGAAAAATGTGTGCTGTGGTGAGTCTGCACCTGTTCAAATTCATCAGTTATAGTCTTTGGCTCCTCGTGCCTCTGGAACCACATCATGTACTTGGTGTGAAACCTCCATGACTGTTTTTTCAGAGCCTTGGCAGACAAATACTGAGCCTTGGTGCCCTGAGATAGAGGAATGTCAAATACACCATCAAGCTTATATCTTTGAGAAACAAGCAGAAAGGTTGTCTGGGAAAAATATTGAGGGGGTGGGTGGATTGTTTTACCTCCAGGTAGTAGAAGATGAAAAAGAGTGTTTCTGTGGACAGCCTCTGGTAGAACTCTATAGAGTCAGAGTGGTGCGGTGGTATCTGATGGTGGAAGGGCAAGGTGGGACACGGATTCCTCATCAGGTATTGCCTTTAGGACAGAAGCACAGACAGTTCTAAATCCATAGGGTACAACAGCACCATTAAACAAACCAAATCCAAAGTCATAATATAGTGCGTGGAAAAGTCCTTAAAAAAAAAGTAATCATATAGCATGTCGAAAAAAAGTCATAGTGTAGTACAAGGTTCACTAATAGGTCGACCGCCGTTCGGGTCCAGACGCTGTCGTCAAACATATCACGTGATGCTACTCAGCCAATCAAATATGTGTATTAATTATCGCCCTGTGAGTGAGTGAGATAAACGTGAGTCAGAGAAGTTATTTCACATGGCGTTCTCCAAGAAGAGAAAAGTGGACAACGAGACCAGAGCCTTTAACTAAGAATGGACTGACTCTTAAATGTTAATTCTTCCCACAGGCAGTTCAAAACCAGCATGTCCAGAGACTAACGATTATGTGAAGCGCCACTATGACAAAAAGCACAAATCTTTTGAGCAAACGTACCCACTCACATCCGACATGAAGGCACAGAAATTAAACCCAAGAGCTCAATATGATCACAATCCTAACACAAAATGTTTAACTGTCCAACAACGATGTTAACAGAGAGGAATAGAACTGAAACAAGTGGTTCAATAACCACAGATAAAGTCCCTGCGCACAAATTTCTTATTAGAAGATGAGAAGAATATAATATCGTGGCTTTTTTGGGTGAGGTCACTTCACACCTGAATTTAAAGCTGCAGGACTATTCATTTTTCTAAAATTAAGTACTTAGAAAAATGTCCTGAATATCACTAGACTCATTCTTCAAACAGGTTATTACAGATGTGCACATGTAATAGAGAGGAACCATGATGATGTACAGTAAAAAGGATATTTAAACTGGGATAAAAAAAAAAAACAATATTGTAAATCATTAACAAATTATCAAAGCAAGTTTGTGAAATTACAGATTTAAAGCCCAGCTCTTAGTTTATGCATCTCTCAAGTCGTGCCAAGTATGAAAGACGCATCATCACTGGTAAATGAAATATGTCGTCACCTGATCCTCTCAGAGTCAGAGGGGTGTGGCATGTGTGTCCATGCGGACTCCTGCATGGCCTGCTGGTAGAGCTGGTCTTTGGGGAGGGGGGTGGGGCCAAGTGGACAGACCCCGAGCGAGGGGGGGATGCTGACTTCCGACACGGACGGCTGAGGGGCGGCAGGTGTGCCGGGCGCTGCAGATGAACCAGAGAAGATATCTGCAGATGAAAAGAAAAAGTGAACGATTGAGTTGATGACACAAATACTGTACAGACTCCTCTGTACTCGTTCAGACTGCTTTTTGTCTTGCTAAAGGAAAAATATTTAATAAACTTCTTTCTGGAGCACTTCTATTTATGCGTTGTACAGCTGCAACTAACCATTTTCATTATAGACTACACTGGTTACATTTTGTTCAATGTCTAAAATACACTTTGTCAGTGTAGCTAACAAAAAGAATACTATTGATATGAAATTGAGAGAAGCAGCAACTGTATTTTTGAGGTTGTAACCAGTTGATATTTATGTGTTTACTTAATACCTGACAAACCATTGATAATTGGAAACTTAAAATCAATTTTCTGTCAGTTGGCAAATAGATTAATAGTTGTAATACTTTATGGTCATTTTAACATCTACTATTGCAGCTGTTACAATGTGCTATGGAGTAAAAACATCCCCTATTAATCCCTAAGTCATCTCCATTTCAGTAATCAGTCAGTATACAAATGACAGAAGGTTTCCAGTGTAAAAAGAGTCTGACCGTTCCGACCTCTGTCTGTTAGGTGCAGGTTGGGAATCTCTCCATCCAGGCCTGATCCCAGCGCTGCTCTCTCTGCCATCGCCTTCAGAGAACTGAGAGGTTCAGGGGCCTGAGGTGGGAACGAGATAACACATGAACTGGGGGGTTCATTGAGGAAAACCTACAGTTGTGGGCATTTGAGAACAGAAGGACAATGTATGGGAGCATTAGAGATGATATACCAGAGCAAAAAAATAAATAAAACCACTATTACAGCTGCTACATTGACCTACAACAGTCAGAGATGATGAAAAGAGAAATGATGCAACAATGACGTGTATCAGATAACGTATACTAGGCAATCATTTTATTATACATTCTGTACTGATACAGTGTACAACACTGTCTGCTTCGTGGTGTCTAAATATATCTTGACATGATTTCTATCTATCTAAGTGTACCACCGGGTAGATGTGGGCTTCTGTGTTCGGTATAAATGTGGCTCAGAACAGAGGTTCGTGGGCAGTCAGGGAGAGTTTAATGATGCTATTTACAATTTACAGCTGAGCTCATCAGCGTTCTCTAGTAATTTATCAAACAAAAGTACCCAGAAAACTACAAATACCAGCAAAGTAATTTGGTAATATGAAAAATAACTTTATCTCTGTATAATTTAGTTATTGTTTTACAAACTGTTAACAACTCTGTGCATATATGTATTACTTCTCATTATGCATATATTAGATCTCTTTTCAGTCAGTTTGCCCATTTGAAACACTGTGATTTTCTTTATATTTTTTATTTTAGCTGTCTAATTTAACTAACTATGCTATGCCTTTGACTGGAGCCTGAGATCTTAGATTTTCATTGACAACAACGGCTTCTCTGTTACTGTTGTGCATATAATAACTGAATCATTATTAGGTCTTAAGCATCCATTTGAATTACACAAAGAGACACTGGATGTGTTAATATTGACTCTTCAAGCACTGATGAGGAAACAGTGGAGAAGCACCCTTTTTTACAATGTGAGGGCAGATATACTGATTAGTGGAAAAAGCTTTTTCTCCCACAATCTGACATGCCAACCCATGCCACATCGCTATGGCCCCTCACCTTGAGAGCCTCAGAGGCCTGTGTGTAGGAGTGGGGCCCGTTGAGGAGACTCCCTCCTCCGGGTGTGCTGTCTGAGAACGAGGGGGACGGAGAGCTGGGAGGCAGGGTGATGGAGCTGATTAAACTGGGGCCATTGTCCATCCTGCAGCAAGTAGAGTGGGAACAACAAAGAGACAAGTTAACAACTATCACATAAAAAAAGAAGAAGAAGTGATCAAGTGAGCAACAATTAACTCACGGCTGACTGGTTGAAGAACTGAGAGATGAGGGTTGGCTGCTTTGTGACTGGCTCGGTGTGCTTAGAGCTGATTCTGTGGAGTTCTCTGCCACTACAGCACTGTAACCTGCAGGCAGGTGAGGAAACAAATTAGAGAAAATCTTTTATAAAGAAAGTTGACTTAAACAGATAAGTAAAGAGTCACACAAGGCCAAGCGCAACAAAAGAACGTACTTGTGCTTCCGTTTTGCTTCAGTCCACTGGGTGGTCTAGCAGGAGCAGCATTCAATCCTACTCCTCCCACCACGCTGACATTCCCCCCATTGCCTCCCATCATGCCAAGTACTCCGGGGGTCGTGCTGACAGAACTTGGGGGCAACTGAGAGGCACCTGGGTCTACATTTTGCCCAGGAACCAGTCCCAGAATACTCGCACTCAAAGAGCCGTGGGCCGGGCTGGAACCTAGCAAACCGAGCCCTACCACCGCCCCGTTGGTGGTGACTCCACTGGAGCCAGAGGTGGGTATGGAAGTGCTGCTCTCTACTGAAATGCTGGACTGGGTGATGCTGCTCAAACCTAAGCCTCCCGATGCTGCTGCCTGAGCGTAAGGGGCCGGTGTGGAGCCTGAAATGAGTCCTGCCATTGTGTTTAAAGGAGACGAGTGGACACTCAGGCCCAAACCAGACATTTGGTTGGCACTGCTGGTCCCCATCAGGCCAATTTTGCTCAATCCCAGCCCCAGCCCGAGTCCCAAACTGGATGTAGGGGTGGGCACAGATGTGAGCTGAGACTGAGAGTTGGTAGCTGATGAACTGGGTGTGCTGGGTGTGGGGAGAGAAGGTGCAGTTGAGACTGGGAGAAGAGGGTTGCTGGGCGGGCTGGGGGTGTTGTTTGAGGGGGCAGAGGGTTTTGTCTGAGGTGACTGTTGTTGCTGCTGCTGCTGCTGCTGTGGTTGGTTGGTTGGCTGAGGTTGCTGCTGCTGTTGTGCAGGTTGATGCTGATGTTGCTGCACCGCGCTGCTGAAGCTCCCTATGAGACTGCTGCTTGGGGGAACAACGGGAATGCCTCCGACAACACTTGCCATGGACACAAGGGAGGAAGATGAGGAGGATCCAGAGGTGGTGGAGGAGGAGGAGAAGGACGATAGCAAGGATGGGGTTCCGTTCTTCACAGGTGACTGAAAATGAAAAAGCATCAGAAAAAGAAATTTCAGACAAAATTGACAGCTGTACAAAGTGTGTGAGGAATAAAATGAGTGTACTGTGAACTAGAGACAGAAGTCTCCAACAATGGTTCCACAGAGAAAAAACTTCAGCCTTTGTGCCTCTGCAGGACCACGGGTGAAGAGCGCTGCACTAAACTGTTTATCTACCGGCATGGTACAGATGAGAGCCTCTCACCTGACCAACTTCACTGTCTGTCGATCGTCCTCTTTTCTTATCGTCCTCCGAGTTCTCCTATAGGAGGAGATACTTTGATATGACAATCCACTTTCGAAATGTTGATTCAGCAAAACGTGAGAGAGATTTGTGCAAAATTGTGTCAGAATGTACTTTTTCTACCCATCATCCCTTAAACACATTGCCCCCAGTTGTAATAATACAAACACAAGAACGTACAGCAGTGCAAGTGGCCGGGGATGGAGGAATAGGCGACGAGGAGGTTGTGGAAGTGGGAGTGCTGCTGGAGTGGAGAAACATCTCATCCTCGAGATTGCCCTGACCCGATGGAGAAGTCGCAACTAAGGCTGCAGCTACCAGAAAAACAGGGGACAGAGAAATGTGCAAGATGCTGTCATGATAATCCACCTGATGTCTGAACAAAAGCAGCATCGTAACACTCCACAGTGCTCTACTCACGGATGTCTTCCAAGTCTAAGTCGTCGTATATGAACTCGTTTTCTTCAAAGTCCGGGTCTTGGGAGGAATCAATGTAGTATTCAACATCATCCTTGATCTTCTGGATTGCGTCCACCGGTACCGAGTCATTATCCAGCATTCGTAAAATGGTCTCCAACATGAGAATGTGGAATCGATGCCTCTCAATCAACCGCTTCAGCTCCTCGATACGATCTTGCTTCTTTATGAAAGACAGAATACAAGCATGAGGTCTATGAAAAACATATTCACAGGAATTGCACAAGTGTGCAGAAAAAAAAAGACTATCCTTGAAAATAATAATGGTCGACTTACATCTTTATCGCCCTTCTTCTTTTTCGTCTGAACCGAAAGCGATTCAACCTCACTTTCAAACTGATCCACCTGCATATTTAGAGTGTCTATTGTATTCTATGGGTGAGGAAGAAGTCGGAAAAAAGAGCATTAATGGATTCAATCAAAAGTTCCTCCTGAAACACATTTTTTTTTTATCAAACTGCCTTATTTAATAAACCCTAAGTTATAAGTTATTCTTAGTCTATGACCCAAATGTTCACAACATTATCTAAAAAAATGCAGGCAAACCATAAGTACAACAGGTATAGATTATAATGGATGTATTACTGTTAGCCACTGTCCCGTTTCCTCTTTTTCCCTCTGAGCTGGATCCACTTTCTGAGCGAGCCCTAAGCCTTCTTTAGAGTAGGCTTTTGTTTTTGTTTCCCGTTCCACCACCTTGAACCGCTCCATTTGCTAAGGAAAGAAAAATCACACAAGCCTTGTTGAGTTAACAGTTTTGATGAGCTGATCTCCAAATGCTTTACTTTTTTAGAAACAAAAATAGACCTAAAACAAGAAATGATGGAGAAGCATACCGTCTCTATAAGTTTGCGGTTCTCGACTAGCTGCCTTTTGTCTTTGATCTCGTTCGAGGCCACCCATGTTTTTATCTGATCTCTCAATCGCTGGTAATAGGACAGAGAGAAAAATATAAGCACTTTCAAAAACACACATTGTTGTTGAAGAGCACACACATCAAAGGGATAAGAAAGATGTGCTTGGTAACTTGAATTACCTGTAGTTTTTTAATCTCTTTCTTGAGGTCAGCCTCATATTTTTCCTTCTGGTTTGCATTGGCTGCATTGTGAAGCTAAAACGTAAACAAATACATTTTTTAGGTCATGCCGCATAATTTTTTTTAATAGAGTAAAGCAGGATGCGAAGATCTTATACCTTTTGCCAGATGTCTTCAAACTGTTCTACACCTTCAGCTACTTTTTTCAAACATCTATCGATCTCACCTGTGGAGATAAAAGATGTGGTGCAAAATTATTACATAAAAATCTGTGCAACACCAAAAACTTTGCTAGATGAAGTCAGTCTGAGTCTCTCTGCAAGATGCCAGGCTGGACAGTGTGATGGATCCTGTGCAACATTACTGATGAATTACACCAACAGTCTTACCTTGTAGTTTTCTCTTGTCAGCCATGGCTCTGACTACGACTATGTCCACATTCCGTCTGTCACAAAGTTAACTATGTAAAGAAAACCAAACGTGCATTCAAACATAACACAAATCCCTTCAACAGAGCATCAGTACATCGGTTTCCAGAGTGGAACTGACGTTACCTGCAGCTAGCTGGCCAGTTAACGTTAGCTGCACAAATAACGTTATATATTCATGATTTAAGGCCACTTTAATCCAGAACTTTTGTATGGTGGTTTGTCTATCGTTATATGTACGTGGACAAAACTGATCTTGCCGTTACCAAAATGACTGACATGGTTATCTGCTAAAATTAGCATCCTAGCCAGCTAACGCTATTAGCCAGTATCTTAGCACGTCCACCTCGCTCGGCTACCAACTGGCCCCTTTCAAAACAAATAGCGTCAAGTATATTGATGGATGGGCGTTATATTCATTCATCATTATTTTGTGGCGCAGACAATCTTTTATATGGTGGTTTTGCATGGTGAAAGGCACAATATAACAGAACCCGTTCTAATCGTTAACCTGCTAGCTAATATGGCTACCTGTCTGACTAGCTAATGCATAAAATGCTAGCTAGCAGCTTAGCTAGCCAGCTAGCCAAATTGAGGTAAAAGGGAAACTGGGTCAACCCGAGCATCTAGATTTATCGTTGTTTACGACATTTACCTAGGTTATGGGCTTTCGTTTGTCTTTTTCAAATACAGCCAAAACTAATTCCAGAAAGTCTTCTTTACTTCCAAATTGTGTTTTCTTTTCGACAAGCTCGCTCACTGTAATGTAGCTGAAGATGGACGGTAGCTAAAATCCCACCTCCGCGTTTAGGCCCCGCCCTAAATTTAATCTACAAGATTTAATTGGTCAGAGCTCACGCCTGTCAATAACAGACATCCGCTGGTATGGGGTTCGGCCATTGGCTCGGCCTTCTGATGAAGTATGATGGACACACAACAAAAGCTGCATCTAAAAGAAGACATTCACAATATTCATTTTCGGAAACATTTCTGTATAGTTTATCTTTATTAACCCCTGACTTCGTAGTATGGATATTTATACTACAATATTATAGATTTTTATTTAGGATAGATATTGAATTCCTCGTTATTTCATAGTGACAAGAAATTTATAGAAATTGATCTCCATAACAAAGAAAAAACTAGCAAATAGACCTACAGTTGAGATTTTTAATTCATATTATTTATTTTTTCCTGCCTGAAACTGATTTTTTGGGGGTTTATTTTTAGAAACATAATGAATACACAGTTTAAATTGTTAATGCAGATGTGAACATTAATAAAGGTAGTTGTCAGCAAACGTAAAACAAACAAAACAATAATTTAAAAACATTTCATAATAAAGTCTGTCAAATTGCAGTATATTTCAGCATTTACTGAAATAAAATTGTGAATCCAGGAATGTGTTGGGAAAGCCAAAAATAACACAAGTTTGCAACCCAACAATCATTTTATTTAGGTTGCCAGATATTTACCAAACAAAGCTATCCCTGACAGTGTGCATGGTTTGCCACTGGTCATAATTACGTTTTATCATCATCAGTACAAAAAGCAACAGAAAATAATATATACAAAACAAGTGAATAACATCTAATTTTACCTTACATTAATTAATATATTCACAATGTTCAAGTAAAACTACAAACAGTGCAACACCTGGTTGAACAGAGGCAAAGTATCTACTGAACAGTTAAAGAAACTAGGTTGTCCTTCATCATCATCATCTCCAGGGCTGCAATGCAAGTTTAGATTAGTGAGACAGAGAAGTTGGGCTGGGCATTTCTCCAAACTGTGTCTCTGCCAACACTGACATGTCTGGTTCAGTCTGGTAAAAAAAACAAAAAAAACAGAAAATCAATTATCCTTAAATCGTTCGCTCGCATGCACGCACTAATACACTTGAATAGACAACAGCAGTCCTTCCCCTACCTGTTGGTCTTTGTCCTTTTCTTGCCGTGGAATTCGATGCCTCCTCCTCTTCGGTCCGGCAGCATGAGGCATTGCTGCAGCCAAAGTGGAACCAGACACACCGTTGAGCCGTTCATCCTCCACTCCAGACGCAGGATCTAAATGGGCTTCGGGCTCATCCTTAAAAAAAAGAAACATATGCTCAATTTATATAATGCCTTTACATTTTTAATTTTTCACCTGTTATTATTATTGGTACATCAAACAAATCAGCAGACCTGCTGGGTAACTGCCCATGTATACTTAGAGGACCCAAAGCCCCAAATTAGCTGTGTGTTTGGTCATCTGAACTCAAATATTAACTAAAGCGATTCCTGCATGATTTCCTGATTTTGTTTCCCTGTCTTGTACAAGAGTTCTGTGTCAAAATCCAGATTAAGAGCTTAAGTTTACATTGTCCTTGCATGCCTACATTTCCACCCATGATCAACCGCTGTAGTAAAACAAATTAATACAATCTTATCAGGCCTGAATTTAGAGACTATGCAAAATTTGAAATTTTAATTTTTTTTTTCTTGAACTGGGGTGATAAGTGCATTCTTTTTTTCCTTTAAATGTCTCACATATGGCCGCCCTCTCTGTCTAATTCTCACCTCTAGAAGTATAGTGAGCTGGGCGTTTCTGTAGTCATCCCCATGAGCATCTAAAGTCTTCATGAGAAACCTGCAAGATTAACATAATAGTCAGTTGGGCCATCAAGTGGGAAATACCAAAAATGCAGCTACTGTTATGAGGTTTAGTACCGTCTTTCCTTCTTCATGCGGCGTGTAATTCTTTGTACTTGATGAAGACGACCTAGAATCTTCTGATTCACCTGAAAAAAGACACAAACGGAAGTGAGAGAAATTAGGAACTAACTGACAATAAACCCAAACATAACCCATATGCCAAGCCTGACACACGTATATGCATGCATATGCAAGCTTGCACACACCTGTTCAATATCTTTACATCTCCTGTTCAGAGCCAGACATTTTCTCTTATCCAGAGCTCTTCTCTCTTCATCCTCCTGTGCTGTACTCTCCAGCAGCTCATTGCTTCCAGGGCCCAGCTCCACCTGGAGAGACAAAAAACAACAACAACCTAGTTTCCATTTTGTGTTTGACCGTCTGCGTCAGTGTTCTCAGTGTGTTTCAACAGTTGAAAAATGACCTTTAACCCCAGCAGATCCTTGCTCCATCCACTAAGCTACATATAAATGACCACAGAAGTAATATTTTGAAAAAATGGTGCCACTTGTAGATCACATCCATGGCATATGTAAATAGATAATGAGTGTGACTGCAGCTTCTTTCTTTAAAAGACAATGCTCATGACTTAGGTGGTGTTAAATCTGGTAATAATATTTGGCACAATTAGCACCAACATAGCTATGCACAATGTTTCACGTGACTTGGACACACTGGGAGCACTGGCTACTGCCTGTTCCCACTTCCTCTCATCCACATAACCATTACCATGATCATGATCATTAACATTACCTCCCCTGGTCCCAGCTCCACACCACCAGGCTCGAGCTCTGCCTCCAGGATGTGTCCTCCAAATAGAGGAGGCAGAGCCAAACCAGAGAAATCCTCCATCATCTGGAAAGACAGAAGATTCTTATGAAAAAAAACTTTTTAATAATATTATTTATGCACATGTGGTATATGTAAGTACAATCTCACTATACCTGCAATGGCAATTTTGATGATAATGGAAATTTATAGTGTTAGAGTAATATTGCAGTGTAAAAAAAATACCCCTGCATTCAAACTCTTCCTTAAGTAAAAGTATTGAAGTAGTGAGTACCAAAAGTAAAAGTACTCATTATGCAGAATGTCACATTTCAGAATCACATCTTTATATTATTGGATTCGAATTAGTGATGCATTAATGGCTATGCACCACTAATGATGCAGCTGGTAAAGGTGCAGATTTATGTTTTGTATTAATAATCTTAATCTTTAAAGTACCTAGTAAAGCTATCAAAGAAATCTAGTGAAGTAAACAGTACACTGTTTGCCAAACGTAGTAGTGTAAAAGTATAAATTCGCATAAATTGGATACACTCAAGTAGAGTAACATTACAAGTACCTAACTGACAATCATTCTAGGTCTCAGTATATACAGTACTTACATTTCTTAATGTCCAAACACAACCGTGTCCTGCGTGTTTAAAACTCCACAAACGGTTTCTAACGGTCAGTCTACTCTACAGACTGTATTAGTCTAGAGTTCACACACACAGCTAGCTTAGAGCATTTACTAACATTACATTTTGAGAGAGAAAAGCAAATGCAGCTTCTCTGCCAGTCTCGTCGACTACCTAATGTTTTTTTTGCGACGGGCGCAACAATTATACGTCACATAGTAGTTACTACATTATACGTCACATAGTAGTTACTACATTTCCCATGAACACCCGCGGGATTGAAACTACATAAGACAACATGGCGGGTATGTTTTTATATATTCATCTTTTGGACAAACATCCGGTGAAATTAGCTGTATTACGACCTCCAGATAGCATAAATAAATACTTAAACATTTGAAACTACGCTATTTAGATCTCAGAGTTACTTTAACACATTGATATCCACTCGAAATTAAAAGAAAAACGTGACCTTGAATTAGTTGCTAACCGTGGCTAACGTTAGCTAACCGTGTGTTCAACGGTCAGCTGTGGAGGATTTTAACCTGTCCTGTTTGTGTTTCTGCAGGAATAGCAGCGTTCCTGAAGAATGCATGGAATAAGGAGCCTGTTATCCTGACAGCCTGTGCTATCGGACTGCTAGGTCAGTAATCAACCTCCTACACTTAGCACAGAAATGTGTGCGATAGAATGAGAGCACAACATTGTGCTTAATAATGGCCTTGATACTAAAGCAACATTTGATATGGAAGGGAATTATAAGTATTCCAGTGGCATGTATTTACTGTAACTCAGTTCAGCGCCATTCAGTTTATTATGTAACATATGTGCGTTACAGTAAAAGAGTAAAACAACTAGCCGTCCTTTTAAAAACACTATTTTTTGTTTATCCATTTGTCAAAATTCTTATTTTAAGATGATTTGGTGATCAGATCTAATCTCGAAATTGAGCCAAAATTTCAGCATGAGATCATATCTACATGTAATATATTACTGCTATGCTACTAAAAGAGTACATGAGACTGAAATGATAAGATTAGAAAAAAAAGAAAGCCAAAAGCACCTCAGAAGATAATGTCCTGATATGTCTTTACATAGTTATGCAATTGTATAAGACCCAGTGATTGATTCTAAATTTCTCTCTCTTTCATGTAGACATAAAGTGTAATTAATATATTGAATGTAAAGTTAATACAACTATGTATGTCCTCAGGTGTTGCTCTTCCATTAATCAGCCCCATCACAAAATATACAGGAATGATCAATTCGTCTGTACCATACAACTACCCAGGTAAACACTGTCACTGATCATTTTACAGCAGGTTCGTGTTTGAGTGTCACTGAAATTTGCTACACAATGCTGATGCCTGTGACACAGCTCTGGGTATTTCAACCACTTACTTCTATACCTGTCTCATCAATTATTAAAGCTCCTCCTCCTTTCTTTCTTAATGCAGTCCCTGTGCGAGATGATGGAAACATGCCTGATGTCCCTGCTCATCCGGGTGAACCAAAAGGAAAAAACTTGGATTGGCTTAAAAACTTTTAACTTCATATTTGCATGATCAACACATGTGCTGTTCCTTTTGTTCCTGTTGTTCATGTGGGTCTGCAAAGCTGCTCCACCTACCAATGTCTCACAATAAAGATTTATTTACGTCTACGTTTGTTCCACACTTTTTGGTTTGCTACATGTTGCATGTTTTGGTACATCACATGAACATTTCAGGAAAAAAAGTCTATTTACCTGAGAACAAGGCTTTAGTCTTTTTGATTTAGCTCTTTACTATAACCAAAATCTCTTAACACCAACAAATGTCAAAAGAATACATTTTTTTTATCACAAAACATGACCCGGCGTTGAGATTTCAGTTTTATTTTCTAGAGCAGATCATGAGAGTTTTGAAACTAAGCTTCAACACAGCCCTGATCCTTTTAAAATAGGCTTAAATTGACGAAGCTGAAATCAGATTAACACTGTTTGAATATGAACTCCTTGTTTCATACCAGCATTATTCTACTTGCATGAGTAAGAAAGGAAGTGGGACAATATGTGGAGCTGTGCTGCATAAAGCCTTTAAAAATCCAGACCCAGCTGCTACAGTTAAAATACGAGACTGTATTACTCAGTAAGATGTAATGCATTTTAACACCTGTTTGTCTCAGTTTGTGCATGTTCTGAGTACTCCACCCCCATAGACAGACTCAAAAATATACATGCAGAGCAAAAACGATTTCCTTCATAGAACTTTTATTTCACAAAACTTCAATATTCAGTGTTTCGGATAAAGAATGTCTTCCTCAGCAGTATTCATCATCATAATATCTTCTGCAGTCACCAGGATTTGATGTTGATGCAATTCAGAGAACAGACTGACAGGTCTGTCTATGTTGCTTCATATTTTTCACAGAACCTAGGAACTGTGTAAAATGGGTGTGCAATATTAAAACAATATTTCACTTTGGAAGAAGAGTTTTGGACTTTGCATAAGTTCCTGTTGCATAAGGTTCCTCCATCTGCAGTTGACAATGCACAGATTCCAGGTTTCCTTTAGACATCTACACACATCATTTCAGTATACATTTCCTGTTGTTACATATTCATTATATTTTTTAATAAACTAATGTATTTCTTACAACATATTACATACTTCAGATATATTGATATGTTGTACATACACTACATTTCTCTGTGTGAATTTCTAAACAATTTTTCATTTTCTAACGGCAGAATTGCATGTTTTATAATAAATGCCACTGTATCACTTGCCCCAAACTCCGCTCATGTTTCATTCTATTTTATGACTCACGGATACACTACAACCAGTCACTGTGACTAAAACATGTAAGTCTATTCTAATCAGTATTCTGAGTTTAAAACGCATTCAGACCAATATAGGTGAATAATATCTTATTCTATATTATCATTGTGTCATTTCCTGTTCAGAGTCGGAGAAAAAAGGTTGATTGCTAAAACTGACATGCACAGGCAGGTTTACTGCACATGCAGCTTTTACAAAGTCAAAATGTTCTACCAAAGTAAAATATTGTATAAAGAAGTCAAATAAAAGTCATACAATCACACACGTTTTAAGCCCTATTTACAAGCATGAAAAAGCATTAGCTCTATCATTCTGCGGTCACCTTTATTAATGATGCCGTACTTCTTAGAGTAATATATTTGCTGTTAGAGAGTAATTACTTCAAATGTTGTTGGCGTTATCTTGACTATTCAAGGAGCTAAAAGATCACAGAAACTCAAGGTAGTGACAACAGGAACGTTAAGCATTTCAGTTTGTACAAATACAAAGTTTTCATCTTAAAACCACAGTATTCTAGAGTGCGACTACAGAGCTACAGAATATTACTTTGGATATCTCTAGTTTACCATAAACACTTGCTCAGGACGTTGGTCAACTTCCCATATACTTTCTTCATCACTTTCATAGATACATTTCCCCTTTGAAACTTAATCCTATCGTCTGTCTCGGCTTTCAGATCTCTCTTGAAGATTCTGCTCAGTCTGATTGGTAAACGTACAACTATAATGAACTAGCCTGGATGTTGTCTAGCTTTAGATTTAGGACTGAATAGGAATCAAGAAGACATCAAATCCAAAGACTAAGCACCCAAATCTCTCATTCTTAACACTTTTAACCCTCCACAACATGCTACTTTCTAAAAAAAAACCACTTTCTGTAATAACACTGTCCAAACGTTCAACTATTAACTCTCACAGTTTGTGTCTGTGAAGCTCATAAGCTTTTCTGTTTCTGTGTTTTGTAGGACTCTCCCTGTATTAAATAAGTATTCCACTCGAAAGCCAACACTTCTCATTGAATAATCAAATTTAAGGTAGAGTTTGTTTTCACAACGATTTTGAGTCCAGGTAAAGAATTAAGCTGATCCAAAAATCTACCTCAACCAAACAAATATGGAAATTTACAGCAGCAAAATGTATAATGTTAACTAGTATAAACATAAGATCTAACAGACGCTAACATTGCTTTGCCCATGTTCAGTAATTTAAGGTTAAAATTAAACAAAAATAACTCACTGTGCCAATTTCATTAAATTATGCCAAGTCTCTCTCAACCAAACAACCACGTTTTAAAATATAAAAGACACTCTGAATAACTTTAAAAGTTCACCTTCACTGAAACTAAGAAACAATCTGGCATCTTTTCTAAAAAATATAATATTGTAATAGCACTTTTAGAGTAGGAGCCTGTCCTCTTTCCATAACACTTCATTACAGTGAAAGTAAAAGTTCACAACCTGCTATTAGGAGCCAGTCCCTAGATCAGCCCAACAAAGAAAACTTTTTTGAAAATGGCACAAGAAATAACTACAGCAAGGTTATGTTGAGAAAAAAAATCACTGTAAAAGCGGCATCTTTCATTGGCTGGGAAAAACCTAAAAATGTTAGTTATTCTGAACAATACAGTGTGTCGATCTCAATCACTAAACTAAGTACAGTTAAACACCTTACTTCTGTTTCATTAAAACTAACCAATGTCAGTGTTTTACTCACACAGAATTTTAGACATTAAAGTAGTCTTGTTTCTAGTTTTTTCCTATAGACTACCTTAAAATTGAATGGATTGTAATCATATTTATAACAGGTCAGCCTTTACACATGATATATTTTCATACATTTATACTTTGATTTAAAGATGTTCTAGTCCTGCACAAAAAACATAATCTGAATCTAATTAATTTGCGAAAAAGAACATCCAAAGTAAAGAATCAACATCAACCAATGAGCTGTTTCCAGGATTCAACCTGAGGTTTGATGGACTGACAAACCACAGAGAACAAGGTTGCTGCTGTGGGAATAAATCTCTTACTCAATGATGGGAGCTGAGCGATCGTTGGTGACAGTTCTTCTGAGTCGGACGTGGGCAAATGGATTGGCCCTGAAAGGAGGAAAGAAGAAAAATTAAAGGTATGACAGGTACACATTATATAAACTGGTGATTAAAGGGGAGATTTTGCAAATAAGTATTGTACATGCAACAGTAGGAAATGCAAGAAACAACTAAAAAGAAACAGGAGTAGAAGATGTTTAGCAGGTATAATGTTAAGCATGTTCACCATCTTAGTTTAGGGAGTTCACATGTTAATATTTTCTATTGAACTATTATTTATTGCAATTCATCTTATGGGGAACTTGAATACTTGTATAAAATTTCCTTAATAACCGAAAAAGGCGACCTCATGGTAGCGCTAGATGAAAAGTCAAGTGATCACCAAAGTCATTAGGATTCATCCTCTCGGCACCATGAATGTCTATACAACATCACATGGCAACTCATCCAAGAGTTGTTAAGATATTTCATTTTCCACCAAAGCAACAGACCGACATTGTCATGCCCAGAGCCATGCCGTTAGCTTAGCTAAAAAACTAAATTGAGTGCCAAAAGCACTGGATTCTACTCGTCCCATGAAGTATTCAAGCCCATAGCTTCTTATGTTAGACCCTCCTTGCCTGGTAGACGCCCTCGTCTTTCAAACTTCAAGCTCCTAGTTTGTAACCCTACCTTCAGTTTGATATTGGCAATCCCCAGACGTGACTAGTAAATTGATTGTGACATATAAAGTTGGTGGAAGGTGCTAAAAGTTACCTGGTTGGAGAGGGTGGTGGAGAGACCAATTCTGCGGTGATCTGAAATGTGAAGAAGAGATAATATTAAAAGAATGTTTTGACTAAATCTCCATTATTATGAAGCATCTATATCTCCTCCATTAACAGTGAGGCTCAGTTTGGAGAAGACATTGACCTTTGACCTCCCCCCAAAGGTTTCATGTTTCTGACCTTGTTGCTGTCGGCCATGCTGTACGGGCGCGGGCGGAAAGTGCTGACCCTCTGGGGAGGAAGAGAGTGCTCCTCCTCTGATTCGGGGGTGAGGGCTGGGAGACCTGCAGACACCAGCTTGTCGAGTTGGCCCGTACTGGTGCTGTTAGCCTTAGACAAGAAGAGAGAGCTAAAGGGAAGGAAGAGGAAAGATTATACAAGGAAAAAGACAAAAGGAAACATGAGTTGAGAGATGTTGGTTTTGTATTAATTCATCAACAAAGCTGTTGGCGTTGGAAGTGACTGTATGAGGGAAAGGGCGGTGGAAAGACTGAGAGGGCAAACAGTAAGTGTCATTTTCCAGTTTTATGAGCTCCTCTGCACTTTCTGGGTCCGGCTGACGATGTTTGGATTTATTGAAAATACAGATGGAATTGGTAAGGGTGTCTTATTCTTTTCCACATGAAAATGACCCCATTAAGTTTTCTGTGAATAAAGCAATGGTATAATTTCCTACTTTTTGCTGATTGCTGATATAATGTGTAAAACAACTGAAGGGAAGAGAAGGAAGAAGTTCTGTCACTAACAGTGTCAAAGTTCATCAACAATCTCTAAACCCCCAGATTTGAGTATTTGTTCTTTGACTTACCTCTCGAGGTGATCCATCTTACTGTGCTGTGACTGAGTGTAGGAGAAAGGGAACCAGCCTTTCCTGTGAGGGAAAATTTTACTCCACTGATGAATAATATAACAAGAGTATAAAGCAGCAGGTCAGGGGTGTGTGTGATGAAGAAAACTCTCCATTGTCCTATATGAATATATTTGTTAACCTGGTGACAGAGAGACGCTTGCACACAACATGCAATGTGAGAAGTTGTCTGAATTAAGAAAGAAAAAGTAGTTCTACTCAAACTTGAAAGAAACACAATGTTAAGGGGAAGTGGTGTCCTTGATTTATTTCGGCTATGGTGACCCCTGAACACACAGCCTTGTCTTACGCCATGAGACATTTCAGAGTCTTCTAATTTTATGCATCACACCAGTGCAAAACATTACAAAGCCCTCTCAAGTTATACAGCCGATCATTCTGTGGTTTTCTACATCAATGTGAGATTTGTAAAACATACCGTCCAGTTCGTTCATTTTGACCGTAGTGCCACCCGTCTCTGGGCTCAGAGATAAGCAGGGTGATGTTGTCACCAGGCAGGAAGTGCAGTAAGCAAGCCCCGCCCCCTAAGCCGGCACCCTCCGATGCTCCGGGAGTGTGAGCGAACATGGCTTCCACACGGGAAGGTCCAGATAAAGGCAGCATCCTGGGGAGACTGGAGCCTAGGGAGAGAAGAAAAAGGAATACAAGTTATAATACTTAAGACAAATTGTCAGCCAATATGGCTGACAGTCTCTTTATCTCACTGATATCAGCTTGACTGTTTAGTTTTCACTTTCCTACAGCTGTGTCAGAAGTGTATTAAGTTACTGCTTATGAAAACACAACATTGACTTATGCTGTGACTCATCACATCTTACCCTGAAAGCCGCCCAGCCTCATTTCACTGACAGGTCTCTTCGGCAGTGGAAGTGTAGCTGTTGCACACATGTCAGCGGTCTTCAGCAGCCAGGGATTATGTGACGGTGATGAAGTATTGCTTCCCCCTGGTCCCACCTGTTGGTGCAGTAGCTGCACAGGAGTCATGGCCCTGGAGAGAGGAGCACTGTGGGGCAGTGGCGGACTGTGAGGAGCGCTGTGGGTGATGGGGAGGGTCATGCCGTGCAGAGAGATCCCGGCCGAGGAGATCTGGCTGAGCGACATCACCGTGGAGGGGATGAGGCTCGGGGAGAGGTTAGATGTGTTGGTGGCCAGGAGGAGAGAGCTTTGCTGGGCCGAGCCGCCGGACGTGGTGGGGGTGGACGCAGCCGGGCTGACGCTGCCACTGGCACTGCTGTCGGGGAGGGGGCTGGCTGATGCACTGAGGGGTGTGCTGGTGTGCTGAGGAGACGCTCCTCGTGATGAACCTCCAGCAGCTCCTCCAGTGGAGAGAGAGCAGAAAGTCTGGGGGGAGCCCTGAGGAGGACAGGCTTCACTCTGAGAGGAGGAGGGGAGTGAGCGCTGCTGGGAGCGACTGGAATCTCCATTCAACATTGGAGGGACTTCTTGAACAGAGAGCCTCTGAAAAATTAAGGACAGATACGGTTAACTATCAGAAATTAGAAGCCACTGTTAAAAATCTAATATTGTGAATGTCTTATTAAAGTTTTCAGTGTTAAGTTTCCAGGTACCAAAAGTGTGGACTCGAGTCACCGGACTTAGATTTGAGTCAGACTTACAAATCTCGTGACTTTAGACTTGTCTGGGCAAAATCAAAAAGGACTTTGTCACTTCCAGTTTGACTTCTATTGGACTTACAGACTATGCATCCAAGATTTTAGAAGCCTAAATGTTTTCTTTTTGAATCAATTAAGAATCAGCAATATCTTAGCTACGTATCTGTCATTGATGGGTTACTGTTCTTAATTCTATAATGACTAATGTAGGAATTAAATTGTGACTCGACTCAGAACTTCCTAGCAAAGCTTGAGAGTTACGTGTAACTTGTAAAACAATGAGTTTGTCCCAACTCTCTAGATGGTTTTGTGGGTTTCAAGCCATCAACCCACCATGTAATCCTTCTATGGAAACCACACACGATGCTGAGATTAATATTAAGTCCAAAGAACACATCAGACATCTGACACGGTATAAATAAAAATGATCTGACCTGTTCTGGCAGAGCAGAGCCGATCTTTGTGTGGCGGAGAACCTCGGCTATCCCAGCAGCCCCTGAGCCTTGAGGCGCAGTGTGGCGTAGCAGATTCAGAGCGCGCTCTGGGAGTTTTGTGGGCTGAGAACATGACTGCTGCCAACAAGAGAGTTTCTGAGACAGAAGCTCTCTCACCTGGAGAATATTCAGAAGGATAAGAATGTTAAAGGAGAAAACTTTGTCTTATTGTAAACAGAAGAGGAGACCATAAAAACAAACAATGTGTTAGTTTGTCCTTCAGTATTTTCCAACTTCCCTGCCCTGTCTGAGACACTCAGCCCGTAGCTGATTGAATCCTACTGAAGATGTGACGCTTCAGAATCAGGTTACAAATATTTAAAAAGTTCTACATATATTCCTACAAAACATCCAGTAATTCCCTAAAACACCTGTTTTTCGCAAACATTGCTCAAACAGGAGTAAATAGTGCATTAGTTGGGGACTATTTTCAGCTCTGGATTAATACATCTAGATTTCAGAACGTTACCTGATGAATAAATAACAAATGTGAACAGATCACCTTGGAGTGATAGTTGATGAGCAGTTTGGTGACACAACACTGTCTGTCCACCAGGAAGCAATATCGTCTCCTTTCCTCTGTGAGCGCAGACTTGTAACCCGAGGCCACCAGTGCGTCCAGCTCGCCTTGGCGACGACTCATCAACTCCACAAACTGAAGGAAACGCCAGAGAGATTTAACTGCAAACCTGAACAGCCTTAAACATGCACGTACAGTCCTGCATTCACAATTACATGCATACATGTAGCACTCAGAGACGGAGTGACCTTTAATGCACATTGTACGGAGAGAGGAATATGTGAGGTCATATCCTGCCTGTTGCACAATGATAACCAAATCCAAATCATAAATCTCTATACTTTTGCCCTGGTGACCTTTTTGATCTGACATAACCCTCCAAGTGGCTAAACCCTTTCACCCTGTTATATCATTCATATTCCTCCAGTAAAGGCTTGTGCACTAAGTTGCTCTGAGGAATCAGCTGAGGCAGATTGTTCTTTAATCTTATTCACACTGGCCTATTTCTTACACAAATGCTCATACACATTTTTTTAATCTGCTGTTATGCTGAGTGTTTCTAAGTTGTGCATTTTACCTAATTATCTGTGTTTTAAATATGTATTTCTTTCCACCACCCCATGTGGAGCTCGGTGCTTCACTTACCTGCATCTCTCTGTCTCCATATTTGTTCGGGTGGCGACTGCCCTGGCTCTTCCTGCGGAGTTTCTTCAGCTGAGATTGGCAGCGCTCGATAGACTCAGATTTAGACCTCCGCTCACTCTGATACTTCTTTAGAGTGGCCTGAGAGGGAGATTTATTCAATAAGTGTTGAATGAAAGCAGGCTTGACAAAGCGAATATTTGAGATTTATGTGTGGTGGAGTCCACTATTATTTATTAAGGTGAACTTTCTTTTTTTTTAACCATTAATCAGCTACATTTAACACAATTATCCTTGTGTATTTTCACATGATTTATTCAATAATTTCCATTATGAATTCAATATTAGCTACACATATAAACTTGCCTCCCACTGCCTTTGCCTTTCAGCCAAATAAATTAAACTAAACATTTCATATATCAAAAGTGAATGGATGTTTTAACTTACTGTGAGGTATTTAATATCCAGTTCCAGCTTCTGCTCCAACTGGGCGAGCAGCTCAGAGTGAAACAGCTTTAACTGTTGATGAAGGATCCATATGCAGAGTTTTAGAGGATACTGACACTGTGACGTCCACTAAAACACCTTTGCAAAATTCATCCAAAAAAAATGTACTCCTTCTGGTCACTATATATTTCAAAATGTTTGCTAAAATAATAATTTGCCGATAACATGAAATTATTTGTGCACACAGTCTTACCACGTCTTCCAGCTGCACCTGAATCTGTCTGTGGACCTCGGCCATCTGAAACAGTGTGTCTCCTGTGAGCAGCAGTAAAACACAGGACAGTGAAGGTAATCAGTATTATATGATTTAGATCAGCTGCGTTTATTAGCTACAGTGCATCATTAACCCGTGCAGAAAACTTTAAATCTGTGCTCTAATAATGGCTGTTCACAACAGTGTCAACATCTACAGAGATGCAGGACAACGCATCAGTAAAAATGTCATAAAACTTGCTGTTTTAACACAGTTTCTCATTTACAAAGTGGCGGTCAGCTGTGTCCCTCCCTCGGTCACACAGCTCTGTAGTATGTGGTGGCTGGCATCTCGCCCTCCGACTCTCCTGCCTGCCTCCCCCGCTGTTTTCAGCATTACAATGAGATCATGTGGTGTTGTTAATCTCCCAACAATGACCCTACTCTCTCCCTTTCCCTCTGTTCTCTCCCTCTCTCTCTACATTTCCTCACTCCCTCTTGTCTTCATCTCCTCCCTCACCAACACAGACTATTTTCAACTTCTCTCCAGCTGTCACATCAACTCTCTTAACTTTATTAGGTCCATCACAATCTTATTTTTATTTGCTCTTCAACCCGGTGCTTCTCTACCAGCCGCCCACTCACCCAGCTCTTTGGAGCCTTGGCTGTCGCTCGCCAGCTCTCCAAGTTTCACCAGAGCATCAAAGTATCCTTTTGCAGCTACAGTTACTCCTGAAGAAGAGAGTACATATTAGGGAAAACTGAAAGACATACTGTTCAGTGATTCAGACAATTCAGTGTTTGACTAACCTGTCAGGGCTTTCTCATAGTGTTTGCCCATGGTCACAAAGTTCTTCAGACTGGGGTTGAACTGGTCCAGAATCCCCTGTTGACAATGATACACACAAATAGCAAGGATAGTCAAATTATGACAAGCAAATCAGATTTCAAATCAATTCTCTACACTTCATTAGGTTCAATGTTGGTGCAGACAACAAATAGAAATAGACAGAGGAGACATACCTTATAGACGTTTTCTGTCATCTTGTTGACCTCTTCTGTTCGAGACATGTTTCTTGTCTCAGTTATATGCTGCCACAATGTAATTTTGTATAGTTTAGTTATGTTGTTCAGGGCCTTAAGCTTTACAGAAGACAGCTACCCCCTAAAAGAGGAAACACAAAGAAAAGATACAGTGAGTGATGATCTCTAACAATGACCCATACAATTTACCCAAAAACGTGATGAGTATATCCAAATTCAGGTGTTTTTATCTTCATGTCAATAGAGGAAAGAGGCTATCAATGCACTCATTTGTGTTATTTTATATTTCACAGCAAGTGTCAATTTTTGTTATTGTGCCACGTGTAAAGAGGACCTCCTGAAACAACCGCATAATAAAATCATTGGGAGGTTTCAAGTAGAAGAACTGTCTGGAAGTTTCTCTTTGCTCTTAAGAAGAAACTAAAAAAATCTTAAGGCCATCGAACCATCACAATAAGGGAAGAGGATGTCAGACCGTCTTGTGTTTTGTCTGAGGTCAGCAGTGTTATTTTCACATGGATCTCCTCTGTGTCTCAGCTGCCAGTTTCTACATTATCGCTTCGCAACATTACGGCAACCTAAATATTTCTCCAAGATTTGTGTGCCAGACGAGTTATACCATTTCAGATAAGAACAATGAGCTCCTCCAGTCCGAGTCACAGGTGTCAGAGCACTGAATAAACACGCGACAACAATGTTTCCTCGGCCGAGAGGACGATCAAGGGGGGACCGCTGCGGGGTCGAAGGATTGCAAGTCTGGATTTTATGGCAAAAATGCTCATTCGGTTTTCCCTGTGCAGTCCTCCTTTGTTATCACAGCGAGATTACAGAGAAAATGTTGACCCAGATCAACTAATGGTATATGACACAAAGAAAACATTTCCAGTCTCTTGCTCATTAAGGCCACCCTGGTGTATTCTGTAATATGTCAGAGGAGCTGTATTAGCTAAGACAGAAAAGTGGGAGCTTTGTCCAAACTTTGCCTGTTTTGTTTAGTTTGAAAGACTTTAAAGCATTGCACATCAATTAAAATGATTAAATAAAATACTGAAGATAAATACAATGTGTGTGTGTGTATATATTGTATCTTAACGTGGTTTAATTCTAAGACAAGTGTTGCTTGTTTCAGGATGCAACAGGAACAGTCTGCAGGTGGTTGGGAAACCGATACAGAAGATGCATTCATGCGGTTTGGCCTCTTTAAATTTCTTCAAATGGTTTGGAAGCAAACATTGCATTTAAAAACCATTAATTAACCATTAATCTCACGTGAGTCTACAACAAAAGAATAATGATCTCCAACCATTTTGATAATTGATTACTTGTTTGAGTCACTTTTCAAGAAAACATTTCCCTAAAAAAACTTTGTTGTGAGGATTCAGGATTTCTCTGTATTACATGATGGTCAACTGAACATCTTTGGGTTTTAGAACAATGCTCAGAAAAAAACAATTGATTGTAGAGCAAATTAAGGTGACTTTCTTTCTATTTTTTGACATTGCTGAACCAAAAAGAAAATTGTATTTAAATTATTTATGCAATAATTAAAAGTAACCGTGCATTTTGGTGGTTTTGAATGTATCTTGTCTTGTTTCTTGGTTAAATGATGCCAGATATTCATGCATCTACTTCCTGCCTTTCTCTAGAGAATTAATGGTGCAACATTGCAGCTCAAACAGTACACCATCACTAAGTGAGCCTATTCTTCTGCACCATCTCATCTTATTTCAACAAGTACATCAAAGACTTTGGAAATACTGAGGCCAATGCAATATAATCCACCAAAAAGCACAAGTACAACATGCTAAACCTGCGTGCCTGTGCATATGAACATAAATAAATAAGTTGGGTAATTACACAGTGGACGTTTTTCCTGAGTATTTACTTAACGCTTTTTCCGGAGCACCCTGTCATTTGTTCACACGGTGCAGCGCATTAACAGCTACCTGTTGATCTGTCAGCTCCACTTCCATTTGTAAAACAGTAACACATAATTCAGCTACTTTGAAATTTTTTTTGTTACATACCTTTTCTGATCTCATTGTGGGAAACGATAAATGCTTCCTGCGCGTCTTTGAGAGCTAAATGAACAGTACAACACCCCCTCTTTTCTTCCCATTAGGCTACTTTCCCTCTCGGTTAGTTAGTGGGGGGTTGTTTCATCCAGCAGAGCACTAAATCTCCCCTCCACCCCTTTTTCACATGGCCCTCTCTCTCCTTTTCCTCCTCTCTCTGCCGCTCTACTCTCAGGAATCGGGGTCAGATATTTGGTGCCGTTCAGTACCTCTCCTCATTACTGAGCCGATTACAAACATGCCTCCACGCCCGCACAAACCGGCCAGAAAAAATCCACCGACAAAACCCCCCGCCCAGTACAACCAGCTCCCTACGGTTGGAAACCACAGTCAGCTTCCCATTCTGTGTCTCCCTCTCTCTCTCTCTGTCACTCGGGCAGAATAACAATGAGCCAACGGGACCTCGTCTGAATAGGAGCAGGAGAATAATGACTTGAACTTTTTAAGCCAAAGACAGAGCAGCACATGCAGGCCTATCGCTGGCCTACATACACCCGGACCTTCACATATTCCTGCTCCCCATTCTCAAAGGGGGGACACAAGTAGGAGGAGGAGGAGGAGGAGGAGGAGGAAGAGGCCCTGCGTGGCCCTTCATTTACTGCAATAAAATGCTGAGAGGATTAAAGGCTAATGTATAAATGAAGGTGCTGGAGAGGTTAGAACGGGGGAAAAGTCTCAAAAAGTTTAGGGTTAATGGAAAGTAATGATGATTTACCTGAGTACTGTAATAAAGCACATTTTTTAGGTACTTATACTTCACTTGAGTACTTTAATTTTTCTATACTTTTTACTTCTACTCCACTACATTTCAGAGGCAAATATTATACTTTTCACTCCACTACATTTATTTGACAGCTTTAGTTACTTTGCAGATTAATACAATAAATAAATATTCTCATAAACGATGATATACTATTATAGTTTAAGGGTTAGGGTTTCGGGTTAAGGGTTAGTATATAAAGTAATTAAAATTAGTGCCACCTTTACCAACTGCAACACTAAAGTGATGCACACATTAATACCAAAATAATTTAAATCCAGTAATATAATATATATTATTCTGAAATGGGCCATTGTGCACAGTGAACCCTTTTACTTTTGGTACTTACCAGTTTGATACTACTAATACTTTTGTACTTTTACTTAAATTAGATTTAGAATTTCAATTTACTACAGAGTATTTGTACAATGCACTATTACTATTACTTTTTCTTCAGCAAAAGATCTGAACATTTCCTCCACCTTGCTTGTAGATGATAGTTTTTCACCCAGTGTTGGAAAGTATATTTACTCAAGTATTCAACTTTACAGCTGTAACCCTGAGCTACTGAGGTCACTCTCACAGGCTGGAAATGCTAAACCTTTTTATTTATTTATTATTTTGTTGGTCTTAAAGTAGTCTAATTTAATCACACTGAGTCAAAACCACCGGAATCAGTTTACAATATAAGCACCATGTGTTTAATTTCAGAATTGAAATCCCCTCCAAAAAGCTAAACCCCACTAGTTTACTGAATTGATATACAGTAGGGGGTTGTGACATCAGTGTTCTCAATAGTAGGCCTGTACTTGTATTTTATGCTACTTTGTACTTTTACTCAACTATATTTCCGATTGAATATTGTACTTCATTGCACTATATTTATTTGACAGTTGCAGATTGATAAAGTTATGATATAAAATATGACAAATGGTTATCCAGTAAATTCAATTACCCAACAGTATATAGAATACATGTACTATAACTGTCAGATAATTATAGTGGATGAAAGTATTTCCATCTAAAATGTGGTGGATTGGTCTCAAATACAGTGTCGGTGCTTTACAACTGCACATTATGTGCATATGTACATAGAGCCCATAAAGCTAGAGTGGTGGACATCACTTGTAGTACATTTAGGTGTCTGACTGAAGCTGTCTTTTGTTGCAGTTGCAGATTTTCCCCAGGTGGTGGCGATAGTGTGACATAATTTCCTGCAGCGCCTCCCCTGCATTAGACCAACAGCTACAGTGGTGCAACACGTGAAGACTGTAGACATTAAATCTGTATCTTTAAGACCAAAACAGGCAGGTAGAAACAAAAATACACCTTTATAAACACATGTAATTCATAATGTTGAAACCAATAATGAAACATTCAGCACAGCTACCATGTAAATATGTTTTACTCAGGTGTTACTTTACAGTCTTCACTGTCCAAACCTCACATCAGCACTGCAGCTCAGTGTCTCTCCACACAACCTGCACTAACATAGTATTTTGTATGAATGGACACAACCAGATCGAATCAAACCTACATCAAAAAAACAGATCAAAGTGTCTTTACTCAGTAGCAGGGCGTCCAGGACCTTCTGTCAATTCAAAAGACGAGAACTCATCTCTTTGCTTCATCAGAGTAGCCTCCAGTCTGCCAGCCACAGCAGATGATCTTTTGGGTTCTGGGTCACCTCGGTGTTCAGATGAACACATTGGAGTGTCTGTAGTCTGCTGTCCTTGGACCTGAGCCGTAAAGCTGTTTGTGTCGGCTTGCTTCCTCTCTGGGCCTAATTCACACGTGATAAGGAGATTGACAGACAGGAGAACCCAACTCACACTGACTTATTAAACAATACAGATGACTCATACACACCTCTCACATCTATCTATGTCCAAAGAGACAAAGACAGGTGTCAAAGTATCACCACACATAGAAATAAAGCTCTCTGAGAGGTCAAAACCAGTCCAAAACATACCTGAAAAAATATGTCAGTTCTAAAAGTACAACTAATTTGCAAAACTCACTCTCTTCCGGGCACCGATGAGGGAAATCCATGTAAAAGTCATGATCCCATAGCAGACCACCTCAAGGTGTCACTCAGAGAGAACCAGGACATTCTGTTGTAACATTTCAAAATGAAAGCCCTTCAAAATCTCATTCACGAGCCAACATCAAATCACATTCATGAGACATTTGTCTAATTTCAGATTTGATTTTAGAGGAAACCTAAATAACAAATGAGAAGATGTAGGTAAAGGTGAGATAAATAAGGATTTAAACAGTTTTAGATAACTGAGATGGTACGATACTTTGTACGCTGAGTACTGAATGCGCAATAGTAAATAGTACTGTTGTGACAGTATTATCTGAATATTATCTTATTTATCTGGCATATTAAATCTAAATATATAAATGACGTATCTCTTTTATTTGTGTTCACATCATTGATCTGATGAGATGTGATACGACTATAACATATAGACAGTCCAAACTAACACAAAATACATCAACAGTTAAAACAAGACATGTTTTATGCTCATTGAATTTTCACATTGATACAAAATATGACATTATAATAATAGTTTTATATTATGAATACAACAAATAACATAAATATCAAATATATGTTTGCAGGGTAAAATTAGTAAAAGTAATACTAGTTTTTCACAACATTTACGTCATGTTCAGACATTTCTGAGAAACTTAACTTTGGTAATTAAGATGTAATTACACATAAAGACACAGTCACAGAGCCAGGGCACCAATTTAGACTCTTCACCTCTTTCCCTCCTTTTAATCCTTGATACTAAACACGTGCCACACGCACTGAAAGGACGTCTCTTGTAGGCTGTTCAAGTGCACTTTTGTCGATCTGCTCTGATCAGCAAAAAGTCAACTAGCAGCAGTCTGACAAAACAATCTTAACTTAAGGTCTACCTTCTAAAAAAGACTACCAACAATTTTGAGATAATGAAGAATAAAACAAAGTGACTATCTTTCAAAAGTGACCATGCCTTGAATTGTGCCACCAATTACTTTTGCAATTATTCAGGTTCTTTTATTAACAAGGTTTTAATACCCAGAGGCCCGATGTATGCCATTGTGTCTCAGACCTGTTGTCTGTCCTGTGATCAACATGCTGGCTCCATTAGTTGGTGTTGTGTGATTTTCTTTGACCTTAAATCAGCCATCTGCTGTCCTGCCTCTGCCTCTCTGGCTGTCAGTCAGACTGGAAGAGACGAGTAATTAATCAGGTCAATTACTCCCGTGCTGAGATCTAGGTGAGCTGTGTGACGTCTCGCTGGAGGAGCTGAGCCAATGATTGTGTTAGAGAGGATAATTGTACATCAGAGGTCAAATAAAAATACAAAAAGTGTTCATGTAGGTTGTCAGAGAAGGATAATATACAACCAATATAAACACATTTCCAGGATAAATAAATATAATAAATGAAGACGATGGAGCAGCGAGTAGGATGTCAAAGAGGCAAAAGAGTCTGGAAGGAAAAGAGGAGGGATCTTCCAAGTGAAACACAACAAAGCTGAAGTAGGGGAGGAGAGGAGGAGGATAGAAAAGAGAGGTAGAGACAACGAAGGAGGGATAAAAAGAGTTGAGCTCTTCTCTGGAGTAAATCTCTCTCAATCTGATCAGTGTGTGAGGTGGACTAACTCACTACAGTGGACAAAGACTCACAGGGACTCACAGGTAAGGACGCTTTCACAGTGCTGATTTAACTGAAACAGTGTGTTAATCTTGTCTTATATTAGTTCAAGTATTTCAACGAGGTGTAACAGAGGACAGTTAAGAGTCGTAGTGTTTACCTTTTATCATTTAGAAGCAAAGAAACATAAACCGTTTTTCAGTAAGAAATATGAACATGTTGTAATTAGTCAATCATTAACATATGACATGAAACAACTTAGATTAGGAAGAAAGAAACATGAGTTTGGGGATTGTTGATGTCAGTTACTAAAAGCAACTGCGACTAAATGTAACTGAAGTTATCTCAATACAGTTGAGACATCTCCAATGATGTGGCTGTCCGTCACATTTACATTTAACAAAACACCTTCCTAAAAGAAATGGGTCACAGAGCGATGGATCCTTTCATGGTAATGAATTTATCTCTATTCAGCACTGATGGAAAATCAAGGTAAATTTATATATTTTCAATTTTCTACAAAATAGGATTCTTTTAGTTTTCAAGGAAGATTAAGTGTAACTCTTCCATTTACCCTTCAGTTAACTTGTTTCAAATTACTTAAACACATTTTGTTTAATGGATGTTGAAGAGATCGGCTGCAGAGTTTGTTAGATTCCAACTAAGGGGCGATAAAAATCTATTATAAAATACACATTTTCACTCACTGTCTTAATACCGTTTGTGTAGCAGCATGACAATGAACTAGAACGAAGGTGGAAGAGACAACAGTTTCACTCTGTTTCATAAATGCAATATAATAAGAAAAACCTCTGATGCCCATATACTGTATATCCTATAATGGACGACGTGACAATGTATGTTAATTAAGATACAAATTATTTACAGCTTTTTTCATAATTAATGCTTCATTGTGCCTTATCTTTAATGTTGGGTTATATTGTACATGCTCCAACTATATTGATTCATTATTCAATATTTAATAGAACATACAAAATTAAATATAATGTAGCAGTGATGAGGAGATGCTCTATATGGACAGTAAACTTCCAAATCTGTTGTTTTGGCATCTCACAGATTTAAGTAAAAACACAAGAAAGACTATTAAGTGGATGAAGCTCCAGCAATGAGACTTTAACTGGATGTGATTTACTCTGAGGAAGGCTTTTCCTAAACTTAAAAAAAGTGTCTCAACAAATCTTGGGAGAACCACTCACCAGAGAAAATGATGTTGACATTGATCTTGTAATGCACTGGGATGTTTATAGTTTTAACACCATCCAGTCTCTGTCTAGAAATAATCAGTTTGTTTACAATTAGAGAGTTCTTTATTTTGTTTGTCAGAGTCAATTGTTTTTTTTGATCACAGGTCTAACTGATGTTGTCAGTTTTTAATTTGGGACTAATCGCACAACTTAAATATCCACCTTGACCATATGGTGCAGGGATGTTGCACGAGCCCACTGCTCACCATGGATTACCCCCTACAGAAGCACGAGAGCCCACTTATCTCTGGTTAAGGTAGCCAACAACTGTGTGCAATTAGGTTAATTGGGTGACTTGTGGTAATAAACTCAGGGCTAAACTGTGGTGATTGGTTGTGACACGGTTTTGTACCTCGACCATCTGTCTCTCCTGTAAGCCCCGTTAATCACAACAGGGACTGCAGAGACAGAATATATTTAAGTTCAAAGGCTGTTTTCTTTATTATAATGATAAGTAGATAATAACAAAGATGATTCTCAAGTAATCAAAACAAGGAATTATTTCTAAATTAATTCTGAGGCTCAATATCAATTTTTTTAAATCGGCTTTTGTTATATTCAGGCAGAAATGATCATTGTCATACAACAGACTATGTTTGTAGGTATTTTTCCACTCTGTTTCATTATTTATAAAGTACAGTGAATCATGTATGAACTATCAACACACACACACACACACACACACACACACACACACACACACACACACACACACACACACACACAAACACACATTGTGGAGACTGGTCACTGTGAGCAACAGGTGGTCAGTGAGGTTTAGCTGCCACATCACGTGTGTGCCATTTCAAAATGTCGACCCTGTATAATGAAGGACATGTTACGGTGTTCAGAGGGGTCAGTCAGGCTTAATGATACAGACATAGGGAATATAATGTGTAATGTTTAGGGATCATTATGGGATCTAGATTTTAAACAATGTACTGCTTTTAATCCTATCCTCCAAGTACAAGACTTAAATAACCACCAAATTAAATTTGTGAACCTATATCATGAAACAAAAGATTGAATAGGTCTCTGCGGCCTTCCTTTTGGGCTTTAAGGAAGTCAAAACCATCAAAGTATGTTCACACTAAAGGTACCGACAAAAGTCTCGTGACATTGTCTGGTCCAGTCAGGATGTCACACTTGTGATTTGGACTAATCCTTGTCTGAACAGCCTCTGGTAGTTTGGGCACATGCCCGTGTCATGTAAGGTTAATGGTCAGACAGACTGCAGCTAACTGGTGCCAGAGACGTCCCACTGAGGTGTTCATCCACCATCACTTCCTGCTGAGAACAGAAGACTGTTCATATGCGCCAGCCTGGTCTAAAAGTGTCTCTTTTTTGTTTGAGGAAATTGACTAACTAGAACAGCACAAATAAACAAACGACACGTCTGTTAACTTGTAAATACAAATACAGGACTCTGGGACAAAAATATCAGATAAATGAAAATGTAATGCAAACCAAAACAACATCAGCATTATAATTGGAAATAAAGCTGAATAAGCAGATCCCTGACCCAATAAAAGTCTTGATGAACGCTGCCTTTTAGTACACATGATTGTGCTATTGTATCCCTTCAATTTGTTGATGCTACTAGAAAACCATAATCTAAAATCTGACGTTTTGTTTTACAGGTTTATTCCATTCTTCGGTGACGGTGGGAGGGAGGAAGCATCCAAAATAAAAATAATTATAACGTGTGACAAAGAAGATAAAAGACAAAACTGTGATTTCTAATTGTTATGCGTGGATACTCTGTCGATGGAGATCATGCTCCCTAATGTCTCCTCTTCGACATCAAAGAAGTCAACACAACCTTTTCTTTAATTGGCATCACACATTTTGAAGTGAAGCCAAGCTCCTTAGACTTACCGGCTGAACTGTGGATGGAGAATATGAGGAACTCTCCGTCTCTACACATGTTCCTTGTTCCCATTGGGATTTCTTTACTTTCACTTCTCCTTTGTCCTTCAACTGCCAGCGCAGGGTCTGACTATGACTATGGAGCCCACCCACGCTTTGTTTGCACCCCTATTCCCGTGGACGCGGACCCTGCCTGCTTCCCTACAGGGGGTCCAGGTGTAGGGGCAGCAGGGCCCGGTGGACCAGGCCATCAAAGTGCACCTCCTGCTGGCTGGTGGGGGGCGAGCGAGGAGGCCAAAGCCACCATCCTCCACCTCAGGGAGAGCAATGTCCAGCAGAAGGAGACCATCCTGGATCAGAGAGAGACCATTAGAGAGCTGACGGCCAAGCTCATCCTGTGCGAGGGCCTTGGACGAGGCGTGACGCCTCACGACGAGTTCCACGGCACAGGCTCACACTCCCAGCAGGCGGGGGTGGCCGGCCATCACACGTACACTGACAACGGGCACTATGGCAACCAGCAGGGTCACCATGGAAACCTCATACCAGACTCACCGCACTACATCTCTATGGGGGGGCAAAGAACCGATGGGGGCCACGGCATCAACCACCAGGGGAAGGATAAACATGTGACACCGGGGGACATCACATCATCACCAGAGCAGACGGAGAGGATGCTGCAGGCGCTGAAGGAGAGGCTGGACAATCTGCAGGTGAGCAACAATGGGGGGGAAACTTTTTCAACTTAGTGCTGGCAAAATAAACTAAATGAAGAAAGCAAAGGTATGGGGTTAAAAGAAAATATAATACAGTTGATAAATAGGAAAGAGGAAGTAGAGGGAGGCTTGTGATGTGCAGCGTGCCCTTATGTGTCTTTTCATTGTTTGGACACATTAATGCTGTCGTCACCAGATTGCTGAATAATCAAGTCCCAAAGTAGTATGCCCACTAAGTACTTTAAAAAAAAGGAACAATGAATTACTTAATTGCATAAAGCCACTCACCACATTGGCAAGAGAGTCACTCTGATGTCCCTCAGTGGGCCCCTCAGAGCGGCAACAGGCTCAGAGGTGGACGTCACTGATGTAAGATACTCTTGCTTAATTCACCTAAGCATTGGATTGACTGGGGACATTTCATTTCAGGTGGTCCTGTTTTTCCTTTAGTTACTCACTGTTTTTACTCTCTTGATACATCTATTTGTTCCTTTTCTGCTCGCTCTTCTCCCTGAATCGTGATCACTGACTGATGTCAGGAGCTGTTGAGTGTGTAGAGGAGATGGGGGGTGGCAGCACGAGTCTAACATCCGCAGCAATTATTGTAATCTCCCTTGACAGACTGGTAATCAGGGCATGCACAGCGACAAAGCCTGGATTACCTGAGAGGAAGAGAAGCAGAAGTAGATACAGGAAGACACAATTAATATCTGACTGTTGCTTTTGACATTGAAAGGTGAATAAGGAATGTAAAGAAACAGAAGTGAGAGACACACAAGTGTTCTCTTAGACTTGCAAGTGACAGACTATGACACATGATTCCTTGAGGTCAGTTTGTGTCTATGTCAAAGCACCACTGATGCATTTGTCTTCACTGTTGTAAATAGGAAGCACAGGGTAGGAAATACTCATTGTTACCAATGCTTCACCTATGTGTTCTTCACCTTCCTCAGCAGAAGAGGAACACATCCATCACCTACTCTAGCTCTCTGAAGGAGCTGCTTCAGAGGAAGATCAGCGCTCTGGAGCAGCAGCTGCACCGTCGCACCTCCTCCCTCAGCGGCTCGGACCACCACGAAGAAGACAGCAGCCACAGAGACGACGGAGACCATCATGATGACGATCACCACGATGACGGACACCACGATGACGGACACCACGACGACGATCACCACGATGACGGACACCCAAATGACCACAAGGACGACCACAACGATGAAGATCACAGTGACAACAGGAACCGTACTGACCATCACGATGACAGCCACAGTGATGACCATCGTGATGCAGACACGGACCACGATGTCGGCCACCACGATGATGGCCACCATGATGATGAACACCCCAGCAATGAAGCAGATCACAGTTACCTTTCACACACAGGGTACAGAGAACCAGGGCCGCGGACTGGTTTCCACTCAAATAAACTGGAAGCGATGCTCAACCAGCTGCACCTCACAGGTACACAACCAGGGTGGTAACTTTTTAACATGCAGTCACTCCTAACAGATGAGATTGTTTTGTCATGGTATGATGTTATTTCTTTTCAAAAACAGGACCCGGCAGGACACATTTTAAGAGTCCAGATGCCTTCCAGATCAGCTTCCCCATGAGAACCAACTACATGTACGGGCGGGTGAAGAGGACGCTGATGCAAGAGATCTTTGCTCTGACTTTGTGTCTTTGGATCAAGGCGGGCGTGGGGCCCGGCCTGGGGACGCCCTTCTCTTACTCGGCACCCGGACAGGCCAATGAACTGGTGCTCATCGAGTGGGGGAACAACCCCATGGAACTGCTGATCGATGACAAGGTGAGGGAGGATATATAGAAACATTGCAGCACCCAATAACTGTCACACATATAATCCTGAACATTTAATGTTATAGGAAATTCCTTTAAAATGACACACATATCTTAAAAGACTTACCTGCTGTCTAAACAGCTTCACACCATCTTAAGTGTGGCATCTTAAGTGTGGTTGTGATAAAAAAAATGTTTTCTTTCTTCTGGACTTGTATTACCCCAGGATGTATTTATATCATTGTCTCACCATCCCCAGGCTGTGACGCTCCCTCTGTCCCTTGGGGATGGAAAGTGGCACCACGTGTGTGTGACTTGGTCAACACGGGATGGACAGTGGGAGGCCTACCAAGACGGAGTGCAGAGGGGGTCCGGGATAAATCTGTCCCCCTGGCACCCTATCAAACCTGGAGGGGTCTTCATCCTGGGACAGGAACAGGTAAAGACAAAGACATGTATTCTCTGTAGATGCACATTGCAGGAAGGGAGCCATTGAATGCAGAAAAATTGTGTATTTGCTAAATATTAAATAAATACCCAACATAGAACTCTGAGCTTGAAACATTTACAGTTTTGGTTCTTTATGATATGAAGTGCCTGTATTTGTGCACAAATTGAACATGTTAAATTCTTGTTTTGGAAAGCAATGATTACTGCTAATGGCGAATGCTCTCTTTTTCCCCTTTAGGACATTCTGGGAGGCCGTTTTGATGCCACTCAGTCATTTGTGGGTGAGATGTCGGACGTGCACATGTGGTCACATGTCCTCACTGCCAGTGACGTCTACAGCCTGGCCTCCTGCGGCAGCCACCTCAGAGGAGACATCATTGCTTGGTCCGAGTCAGAGGTGGAGCTTTTTGGAGGCGTCGCCAAATACCCATTTGACCCCTGTCACTAAAAGCCCATAACATGAGAACATTTATCATAGATCAAAATGTGTGAGAAAAAAACAAAAGTCCCTTTTGGCTTTCAGGTATTTTTTAGGATGATCACTCAGCGGCACCAACTCAATGCCTTCCTTTAAACTTAAGAGACTTTTTTCTTTAAAAAGAAAAATAACAATAAGTCTTATCTGCGTTTACAGAGACTTTGCAGGGACTTAGTGGACTTTGGCCTCAGGTTTTGGGCTCTACTGTAATCATGAGCTAGAGTTTCATTTTAAACAGACAAGTGCTGTATGTGACATATTGTCATATTGTTAATAATTACTACTGTGGGGTTTGTGATGAAATTAGCAGACCTTACATGTGTTCTGTTGTGGTGACAAACTGATAGTTTGGATGATAGTTATAGAAATGTGTTGAGAAATCAATGCTTAATCTGGATGCTCCTTTTTAAAAAAAAAAGGTGTGCCAGAAGATACAGCTAATTTACCAAAGAAAATGTAGAATTGATTTGTGTTACACAATGTTAAATATTTGTATGTGTCATAGATAGTTTTATTTTGGGAGAAATATTGCAAAGCTTGTCAGACTGAACTAAGAGTTTCACAGCCTTGTTTTGTAAACAAAACACTTCCCTATACTCTACAACGCATCTGCTTGTTCACTTAACACATCTCTGACATTTATCCCTTATTTTCTCCCAATATTTTTGATTTATCCATTTGAAATTGTGTATTTTGTGTGATCAGGTCATTGCACTGTGGCTTCTTAATTTCTTACATGATCTGGCCTTGACTGTATATTTGTTAATGTACTGTATATAAAACACTGAATTTAGGCCAGGTTATATTTTTGACTTTACAAATTGTGTGTGTGTGAGTGATTTTTTTTTTATGTTATGAAAATATAAATAAAAAGTTATAAAAACAATTGTTTGTCATCACTTGAGGAAGTCGATCCCAAACCTGACCCAGGTCAACTGGCAAAATGACAACATATTACAATATTATTTTAACTCCAAGCTAAAATGTTCTAACAAGCTCACATTGATAATGCTTACATGCTGATGTTTGGCAGGTATAACATGTATTTCTATGTTCACCATCTTGGTTTGTTAAGAGTGCTAGAATGTCACCAAAGTTAAAACACATACAGCAATCCATCATCATCTGTTTACCATTTATTGTTACACAGTAGTTTACTGGCACCAATGTATCGTTTTCAGTTTGCTACATTTACAGATGATCTATCCATCTTCACCTCACAGTAAATAAAAATAAATAAATACAAAATTAACACTTTCTGAAAAGGGTGGAATCAGAAAAAGAGGTCCAGTTTCAATCTGATCATTTCAGTGTTCAATATTTAGTTTCAATGGAAATATTTGTTGTCCCATCAGTTTTTTTTGGCAACTTTGCACTTCAAGAATACCCAGAAGGTGAAGGCCTACTGACAGTCCATGCTTTGTGTGGATGCACTCACATGGAGGTTTAAAGTTAGGCCTTCTGTCAGTTTGATGAAGTAGGAAAGTAAAAAGCAATCCTTGATCTGTATTTTAAAGACTAATCACTTGCTGTGTCTTTAAAACAAGCTCTACATGTTCTGATCAGAGAGAAAAGACCTCATTCCACTTCAAACAACATGATCTTTATCAGGTGAACAAATACGGTACATGTTGTTAAAAAAAGAAACTGCTGAAGCTGGCCCTGACCAGGTGGTGGCGTTATACAGTATTTCTACACAGTTCATGGTTCATCCTTCATCATATTGCAGTGTGTGGGGTCGCCAGTAGAGGGTGATACGGAGTATTGTCAGTCAAAGTAACAGCATTTTCTCCAAAATGCTAAAAATTGATAAAGTGCAGTAGACAAGTATTTTCACTACTATTTAAAATGCCAATTCAACAAACTACTAGTAATAAGTTTATGAACTGGATGTCAAGCAAAGCTATCACTGGACACAAATCTAGACTTGTTACTGATTCATTACATCTGGAAATTGTACTATTATATAATGAATCAAAGCTTTGTTAGTGTTCCTTGTTTTTCTTGTCTCTTCATTTCTAGCACTGTGGTATGATGGAACATTTGTGAACAGCTTCATCACACTTCAAGAGGACACTGAGCAGCCAATGAAAGTAAAACTGGATGATAGTTTAACAGAGTGTGAGACTCATTACTGCTTGTGCTTAACAGAGTCCAGTTTACTCCAAAAACCCACAGGTGGTCCAGAGATAAAACAGACTACTAAACATCTCCTAAATATCTTCTTATTTTCCTATAAACTAATATTCTAAACAATTTACTCTACGTATAAATCAACCTCCATATCAAATGCAATTCTTCCGTGTCAACAGGGAACACTAACACTTTTCAAATCAGTGCACTAGCATGATCAGCGACGCATCAGTACCTACGACCGACACATCAATTTATCAGCATGCAGTCCTACAGTAGCTCGTACAAAAGTCAGATTTTAACAAAAGATAAAGAATAAATTAAATCATTTCTATGTGTATCGTAAAGAAATATGCTAACATCTATTTACAAAAAGTATACATCGTAATGAGCTGCCTTTGTGATTTCTTTAAAACTCACTCTAGTGGACAGACCGGGCTCTAACAGTTGAACGTCTGACAGAGTTATTACTTTTGAGAAAGATGTCAATGTTCGTCGGCGAGGAGGAAATGATTGGTGGTGTGCGAGAACATTACATACGAGAGGATCGTTGCTCAGTAGAGTGTTGTGAAGGATTTGTAAACAAGCCTACGGACTGGATCTACAGTTTACTCTGCTATTGCTCAAACATGTAAAAAAAAACATGCTGAAGAACACATAATATATATTGTCTCAGTAAAATGAAACAAGCAGCTGTCTGGAAGTTGAGGAGCAGCTGTCTCCGTTAACTCTGCAGGTGAAGCAACCTTTCTGCCTCGAGAAACGACCATATTTGAAGATCGACAGTAACGTGGCGAACAGTAATGAACAGTGACATTTTCCTCACATAATGGTTTCAGTATCTAAGTGTAGACAGTAGCAAATTGTGTCAAAGCCAGTAGGAGTACTATAGGAAGCAATGGACTCGTCTCTAATCTGTAATCATTAGTTGCTTTGACGGATTCCTCTCTGACCAACATTGACTAAAATTAAATCTTGTTAGTGTTTGAATAGTGCGTTCACATTTTTTTCTGGGGTAAGCACCATCAAAGAAAGGCAATTTCTCATTCAGGCAGCGTCAATACGTGTGAAAGACGACTTCACAGGAACTGAAGCTGCTTGCTCCCCTTAATAAGACCATATTCACACTAATGCAGATAGATGTCAAAAAGATACATCATTTCCAGATAGTCTAAAAGTCTGTCGTGCATAACAAGTAGTATTAAATTAATAAGCATGCACAACCTGCTTCAGCCAGCAGCATCACATATTTCTGCTGTTCTTAAAGTTTTGTTTGTGGTTTACGGAGAAACTGTGAATGAGGAAGTAGGAAGGAAAAAGTAAGATTCTCACAATTAAATTCAGAGACCTAAAATCATGAATCCTTCATTTCCTCAGCGTTTGCTTATTTGTCCACGTTGGGTAAGCAGGGCTGAGAATGCTCTTTTGAAATCACACACACACACTAGTGTGGATATGGTCGAAGACACATTTTACAGTTTACTTAAATGCTGAACAAGAGAGGAATGTGGTGAGAAGACGGGACAGACGGCGCTCTGGCTGTGTAGAACAGCAGTAGTGTAAGAAACAAGATCACAAGAGGCAGCCACAGTGGGCCAACGCTTCACTCTGGGTGTGGCTTTCAAGAGTCTAGTCGAGAGGAGAGCAAGGAGTCCTCCTATCAGGGAAAGGATGCATTCTTGGGACGGGGGAAAGAAGGGTAAGTAAAACGGGTAGTGAGGAGCAGGGATGAAAACCTGTGTCCAGGGTTGGAAGGAGGGATGAGAAGGACAAAGGAAGACAGTGAGAGGATGAAGGGAATACTCTAGGGTTGTTCCTCCTTCTTCTTCAGAGATATACGTTTCTTCCTGGCAGCGAGCATTTCATAGAAGGGATCAACACTGACAGCAGATCTGTATAAGTGACAAAGAAACACTATTGAATTGTGTGGATCATGAACATACACAGTTAAAAAGACCAGACAGCATTTAGGATGTTTAAATTAGGACCTTAAACAAGAGGGGACCTCTTCTTTGGCTAAAATGTCGTACTGCTCTACCACTACCCCCATTTTTCTTGTGACATTATCCTTCATTTGTATTTCCGTACTTGATGCTGTGGATCCATTCATCCTTCTCCTCGGGTGTCGGGGCGGAGATACGATACACATTGTGGTTTCCTTCCACTACTCTCCCATCGGCCTCCGTCTTACACGCCTTAATCAGCTGACCACGGTTGTTGGGGATGTACAGCTCAAAACAGTTCTGTTGGGAGAAATAAAAGGGAAATTTGATTAACAATCACATACACTAAATTTGTAAAAAAGTACATTTATGATAATTACATATGGCGGTAAAAAGAAAACTTACAGGTTTTCTTGGGTCTTCTACCTCCCGGATGCTGAGGTTTTCCAAGGGAATGATACCTCGCGGCTCCTTATCCTGTTAGTGAAACACAATCACAGCAGATTAGAGCCGCAATAGTTATTGCAACATTCAAGTGCCTTCGTTTAAAGAAAAAGATAATCCTCTATTAGTCAGACAGCGGGAACATTTGCAGAATTACAATAAATAAGTACTCAAACAGTTAAGATATAATAAATAAGTAAACAGAAAAAGTTAAATAAGATATCCTCCTGGAATATGAGTTTGTTACAACATTGTTATGGTAGTATGTTTGTGATATGTTGTCTCTTGTGACCAGTCTGACTTGCGTCTCTTTTGTTACTTTTGTGTTTGGGCTACCAAACCAGCTTGCCCTCTAGGGAATAACACAGTTATGCATCTAACCCTGGAGTTCAGTAACCAGACTTCCTTACAGATACAGTATAGTATTCACCCGTAGGCCTCAAATAAGCTTTAACAGACAATCACAATTTTCCAGCGGCCTTGCAATCCTAAACATCAGCACATTTTATTGCAAGATAACAGAACAATGGCACTAATTATTTAGCTTTTCTTGCTATAATTAGAAAAGCCAATGCCCATACAGCAGTAACATCCTGTTAGGACAGTTTAATTCACCAGAAAGAGTGGCAATTAACTGAAATGTTGCATGTGCACACAAAGACTTACTGTGGTGTATTCAAAGTAATAAAGGCAGTTGTCTGTGAGAATGAACCATCGTCGTTTCCAGGTTTTCACTCGTCCCCCTGAAACACAAGAACACAGTCATGTCGAGGAGTGAGAGGATGGAAAAAAACATTTCCTTTGGTGGTCAAAGTTGAAAAGATACTATTCTACAATTTCTACATTCTTACAGCTAACTACGTGGCTATTTATTAAAACTACAACAACTGTAAGTACATACCTCCTGAGAAAACAAGCAGCGGCAGTAGAGGGTGGAAGCAGAGACAAAGGGGACCAGAGTATTTAGAGGAAGACAGAGGACAAACAGAGAAAGAGAGACGGACGGGGAGGAGGAAGAGAAAGAGATTAATTAGTGACACAGAGATCACAGGTCCCGCCATGCAAAAGAAAATCAGATTTTGCCATGACGGAAGAAAGCGAGTCTCTTGTTCACCATCATGCCACAGCACTGTGAGCTGTTAATACAAGTGGAGGCAAAGAGCCAGCAAACCTCAGACAACGGGGCTGGTTTCATCATAGCACAAAGCCTGAAGACAGGACTAGCATACAGAACATATCACTGTCTTTTCTCTGTGGAAGTTTACATTCCTGACATCTGGAACATTTACACACTTGATTTGTTAAATTGTAAGATCAGTGTCCAACTCAACATGAAGGGTAGAAGTACTCTCACTGGCATCATCTCACCAAGTTTCAGAAGCCAGCCCTCTCTGTCCGGATTGAAGAAGGTGTGCGTCAGGTCGTTGCCGTCGTCTTCTGGGATCTTGAAGGGCTCATTTTTTATGCTTTCGTAGAGATTCTGTAATAACACATAAGATGGTAAAATATCTTCACTGGCTACATTTTAATTGTCACTTATCCATCTCCAAAGAGAAAAATAACGTAGAGCTCATCGTACTCTGAGCAGGTCCTCGGGCAGGTCTCCTCCCTCGTTGATGCCTCGGTTCATCGAGATGAAACGGTCCACTCCGGGTTTGTCCCTCACGTTTGGGTTATGGAGGCTTGTATTCAGCATAATGATGGCAAACGACAGCACATAACACGTGTCTGCGAACAGGAGAGACATGCACGGCGTTGAATTTTTGTTCTGCACAAAAACTAAAAGTATATAGCTGAACCTCATCTCAAACAATTTAAGGACATGATTAATGAAAACCACAAACACAACTGATAATGGTACAACTGAGAAGCCATGTTTACAAATTGCCAGACTCTGCATGCTTTCATATCTGGTCATTTCTGGTAAGTTGTTGTTTGTGTGAGTGCACGCCTTATGAGAAGTGCCCCTTCCTGCAATACATAACAGGAAAATAAAGCTGGATTCAAGGAGACAGCTGCCAGCCACACACAGAAGTCGTCCCACATTAGGTTGGTAACAGACTAGACCACATGAAATGCATTGTAACGGGTTTGTGTTTACCGGTGCTCTGGAAGACACCGGGGTTGCAGTGGCAGTATCTCTGAGCGAAGGCCTCCATCATTCTGTCGATCTTCTGCGCTTCACCAGGCAAACGGAAACTCCACAGGAATTGTCTGCAGAGAACAGGTCGGGGTTTAGGTCAAGTCAGAGAGAACAAATTTGGCAATCAACACAAAGTTAGACAGTCACTTCAGCTATCTGGTAAAATTTTCCCCCCTGACCTGACTGAGGGACAATGAGAGTGGAACTTTCCATCACAGAGAAGGTTTGTTTATCAGTCAATGCCAGGACACTAATCAAGAGATTCCATACACACAAAACATAGTTTACCTGAGGGCCTGGACGAGGTTGAGATCAGTAAACTCATGGAGGTCAACGAAAGCCTGAAGAACTTTGATGTTGAAGTCGTCCCTGCAGAACAGAAACAGAGATCACAGTTAAAAATGGCTGATACAAAAAAGAGAAAAAGGACAGGTGATATCGACCAATCACCTTTCTCCGAGGTAATCTCCTATAGCGGTCTTATTGAGGCCTTCTCCTTTGTAGAGAAACTGGGCAATGTCCTCTGAAGTATGTCTGAGCAGCTCATTCTCCACTAGAAACACAATGCCCTGTAGAGAGGGGAAAGAGTCCGTCACTACACAGCCGAGACAGAGTGAAGGCGGAGGAGACATGTACAAGTATCCAAGAGTTTTACCTTTTTGGGGTCCATATTGAATTTCTTCCTTCCCATTGCCACATGCCTACTTTTCTGAAGAGTTTTACTGCAGAGAGCGAAACAAGTGAAATATAAGAAAGACTGGCCCTCATAGCATTCATGTTACATCTTCTTAACAATAGTTCTAACTGCTCGGAATAACAAATCATTGAAGATCACAAGAAAATGAAACACCGACGTGGGCGCTGGGCTTTGTTGGCTTGATAATATCCACAACAGTGAGAGAAACTTTCAAGTCACATTGGGAGGATGACAAGTTCTAAATCAAAATAAATGTGACCAATCCCAGTAGACAAAGTGATAAAGTTGACCAACTGCCAGTGATAATGAATTTGGGAATGGGAAATAAAAACCTATGCACACTGTGTTGATCAAGTAAGACAACTCTTGTCATTTTGGCCAAATCCGATATTGCTTAGAGTAGCAATGTTACTGTGAGCATTTTTGTCTTACCTGCCCTCTGTGCTGGTCTCCAGCCCCTCCACCTCCAAAATCGCCTCTCTTAATTCCTCTCTGAGCCTCTGGATCTCCTGCAGCAGGACGCCCTTCCTCCTGCGGATGTCCTCCAGCTCAGAGCGCTCCTCTGGGCTCAGGTCTACGGGGACTGGAAGGGAAGAGAAGAATGACTCCATTACTGCTGCTGCTGCTGCATAACACATGGTGACTGTGCCCTAACAACATAACAAGGCAGACTGTGTCTTTATTGGTAACATAAAAAAAACCCATCAAGTACAACTATTTTGAGAACTGCATTGTTACTCTGTCTATCAATATAGAGGAGTGGAAGAAGTGGGTAGAAGCAGTAGTAACTTAGCAGAGGTGAATACAAAACATACAGTGGAAAGGAACTGGGCGAGGACACTTTTGTGAGGATAAAATTGCCCCTTAAATTTGTAATCAGTCACATTACTACTTCACCACACTTCCAAACATTTTGCCTTCATCTGTCCCTTTCTTGTCATTCCTACTCTTTCCCTTTCATATTCCCTTATCTCCCTATTGCACCCATTTTTGCAATCTGTGAAAAGAATACTGAAAATCTGCAGTCTCCTGTTCTGTCATTTCAATAAAATGTATGAGAGCATTAACACCGTCTACTGTCTGAGCTGTGATACACTCCACTCATAGAGCATACAGACACTTCATGGACTCAACAGACACACAGTCAGTGGCATGAGGCTCCTTTAAAACTCAAAGTCAGAATTTAAAAAAAACTTCTCCCACAAATACACTTGAATGAGAAACATCTATGTTTTGGTTCCAATAGCCAATATCAGCTCATCAAATAAAAAATATTGCTCATCACTATCGGTATCAAGGCGGGCAATTAGTTTAAGTTGTATTTACTGAGTGATGAGACATCCTCTCGGAGATTTCAGACACCACCCAATTAATAATTATAATTAAGGTGTATATTAAATAATTTGTATTTGTTCTGCTCACTGTGAACTGTTTTTAAAGCAACTACTTCCTACTGGAGAAGGAGTCCCTTTTAAAAAAATGTTCAAAGTGTGGTACTGTAATCTATGTAGACTGAATGCTGCTCCATCATTCACATGATCACATTTTAGATGTGGGCAGTATCAGAGGTCTCCAAACAGGCTAGTGCAACACAGTGCCACACCGGTAAAACAGCAGTTTATTTAGATGATGTCGACTGAAGGATTTTTATGGCATTAAAACCTTGACACAATCAATTCTATCAAACCAGTTATGAGGGATGTAGCTAAAGATAACATTAGGCTAAGTGATACATCGACATCATAATAATCAGACATCTTCTCAGGAATTTCACCAACTGTAAAATCATATTTATTTTTCATCGTTTCGAAGGCTGTTGTACCCAAACCATGACTGCTTGTTTGGTCAACGTATCAATTTATATTTCTCAAAAATTGCTGGCAACTCAAATAAACTGGGATGGCCTTGTAAAACCAGTTGCCAGTTTACACCTAGATCAAATGTAGGCAGTCTAAAAGGTCAGTGCTGCACTAAATTCCAGTTTTTCCATAATAAATATTGCAATATTCCAGGCCCTGTTAGAGAGATGCTGATTAATCTGTACTGTCACTTTGCAGACTGTAGTTTGAGGATGTGTGGTATATTGTGTAATGTTGTAGAGTTTTTACTATTGTGTCAATTATTGTCAGTGATGGTGGACAAAATATTAGAAACACATCAAAGCATAAAGCAATACAAATTAATACAGACTGTAGTCTCCGAACCATTAATCCGTGACTATCAATTTGAATCAACAACTCGAGTTTCAGTTGAACAAAACGCAACTTTCATATTGCTTAGTTGGTGTAATAGACTTTAGCTAGTGTAACATATAAACTAGCAACTGTGTGTAGTGTCTGAAAGCTCTATTATAAAGTTATAATTTTGCACAAAACATTGTGATGATTTATTTTAAACCAAACCACCCAGATCAAGAGCTCAAAGTTGCACCCAAAGCCTCCCAGACCAGTGTGTTTACTCTGCTAAACAAACAGCTGCTCTAAAACAAAACCAACCACGCCCACAGTCTGGATCAACAGGACGGTCTGATTCATACTACAGTCAGGGTAATGATAGGAGGAGGATGACGGTTTCATTAGTAAAAAAAAGGCCGAATTTAACATGCTCTTGTGCAACCTGAAGGCTGGTCAGGGTGTTAGCACGTATGCCCACCGACGTTAGCTAAAACGTTAGCCCCGAGCACAGTGAAACAATCAATATTTAGTTGGCGTCAGGCTAAGCTAATGCATCTGTGTGAGTTATTTTAACCAAGTGTGTTTTGCGTGTACAACCATACTTCTCGGAAAAGATTTCAAAGGTAGATTGTTCATCATGTAACGTTAGATGTTAGGCGGAATGATCTCCGTTTCACACCTGAGCAAATAAACTGAGCCTTGCTACAACTAGCCACAGTTAGCTAGAGGTAGCCTATGCAAATACAGCTATTTAGTAACGTTCAGCCCACTTACTGTAGTCCAGGTCATCCATTTTTGGCGCTTTACTTTTAGGCATCAATATTTCAGAGTCGACTGTCATTCAATATCAGAAAACTAGGGATATATGTATAAATATATCCTAAAAACTAAAGGGAAAAAATAGACAACCCCCGGTGTCGAAATGTTGGGCCGGAGACAAAGAAGGTGGCGACACCGGAAGCGCTGTCTGACTGTCGAGGAGGGTTCTTCCGGTCAGTTGCTTTTCAAAATAAAACGCTTGAAGTTGGACATACAATATAATATAAATACATTAAGTAAACTTTTACATTTTGTAAAAAAAACACTCTGAAGTGTCTGAGTGTTTCCAGCTAGCTGCACACAATGGGCACTAAGAAGATATTTTAATAATGATATAGTTAGATTTCATAGTTTTGGTATAAAAAATTATAATTTAAGAATGAGGTCATTCATTGTAAAGAAATACAAAGTTCCAATCACAATGCCCACTCAGTAGCGGTTCTGGTGCTTTTAAATATACCAGATTGTCCTCTTGATTTCCTCTGGGGCCATGGGACCTAACATGTATTTACTCAGGAGACTTTAATGACAGGCCTTTTCCAAATGCCACTCAAGTATTACAAAAATAATCCCCACAAGTCACAGGAATAGTAAAACTGTACTCATATTCATCGCCATTGTTTTTAAGTGTACTGTGATTAAGAAGAGTGGAGACAAACTATGTCTACTTGATCAATGGCCATTAGATATATGTGGCTGATAAAAGCAACCTCCACCTCTTTATATCACATGACCACTTCTCACTGTATTCAGAATTAAAATGTCAAATGAATGTGACAAAAGTACAATAGATCTGCTCCAGAAGAAGTTACATTTATTCAAAACCATATAACTATTAACTGTACATTGTGTATTTAAATATTTCATATATTCATAGGATTTTAGTAATAATTACAATTTCATTACAGGCAGCCCACTACAGACAACTTAATGGCATGATCAATTGAGGGGCTAAACCCCAACATTGTGATATCAAATTGGTCTATAACACCATAGTCCACGCTATCGCCATCAATGACAAAATGTTTAGGAAGGTAAACTAGTCAATATTGCGAGTAAACATTTTGGCAAAACAACTCCATTCAAAGTGTATATAGATCCTGCTATTTGGAACTGTTACAAGCCTAGACTCAAAATGTTGCATTCACATTCTGTAGCTGTGTAAGCACAGTGTAGTTGTGGTAGACTAGCTGCATTGTGTGCTCGATGGGAAAAAAAATTAAAGAAGCAAAATAAAGGTCTGGTGAGCAAAAAGTTTTACTCCATTTTCTGCAGCCAGGTGTTTAACAGTTCATTATCAGCAGCCAGAATTTACAGGCTTATTATACAAAGGCATTGATTTGTCCAGGCATGACCAAGACATACAGTATGTGGATGGCGACCCAAGCAGTCGGCACAAAACTTTACTGAATGTTACACTGTACATGCTAATGATTTATCCTTTGTCCAGACCAAATATATCATCAGGTTTTATTATAACGTTTCCACAATTCCACAAAAACTCCTAGTGCGGGCTCCAAGATCTGCTGTTTGATTTTAATAAGGAGCACATCAACAATCGGAAAAAAACATTAAGATATTTTCAATTTAAAACCCAATTTATCACTTAATTTAAGAGATCAGTTCTGCTGCTGGATAATGTCTCAAAGTGAAAGTTATTTTACCTCCAATTGATTAATATGATTGATCAAAAGTCTGATGACAGCACAGAGCTGCTGGATTTAGTAATGTGCCCTTGTTTGTATCTACGGCAGGATTTTAAAGTTTAAAAAAATGTTATATGAGTGTTCAGATTGAGGCATTTAATTAATTTAAGGCGAGGAATGTAATATGATCCATTTATTATAGTATCTGGACTAAGCTATAAATACTAGTGCATCCATTTCTAGAACAAACATTGCATCAGATTCTTCGTTACTCTGTGGATGTAAAAGTTACAAAGCCTTCTAGTGTTGTGATTTTCTGTGCTGCCTCAACTCCAGATACTGTGCAACATAAATGCACTACTTACTACTTAACAGAGGCATGTGAAGTGCGCTACGCTTCCATAGTTGGTTACTCAGAGATAGTGATATTTTCTAGACATCTAAGTGATCTGAAACATTTCTTAAACCACTGACCAAAGAAGCTCGCTTTGTTCAGATTATTTTATGTTCAATATGTTGCAAAGTTTAAAGTCATCGTCGTGCGGCTTTGAAAAACAGGCAGATTATGTAAAAATGTCAGTAATGGTCACCGTTCAACGGTTCCAATGCTCCTACTGATGTCATGACCCTGAAAAGCTTGATCTAGCTGTTCTACATTGAGTCCCTTCCATGAAGAAAATGGTCATTGAAGCCACTGATGCTTAAAACAGTGGAAAATAGTGTGCTCAAAGAAAACAGTAAGTAGGCGGGTCTACCAGTTGTCTAAGTATATAAGTGTAGCTTTGCTTTGATGTAGTGGACGGACACTATGACAGGTGGACAGCAACTCATGTTCAGTTCACACCCCGAGCGACACAGGAACAATCTCCATTTTCATTGGAGGCCGGTGACGCCAGACACGTCGGACGTGCAACTAAAAAGTTGAGCTGGTTTCTACTTTTTTTCAGCGCCCTAATAACACAACAAAGGGTCAACCAATTAACTGCATCAACAAGTGCTTGAGCAACACTTCAATGCCGACTCAGCGATAACGCAGCTGCTCACGTTTGGCTGTTTTGTTGATTCTGCCGCTCGTAGTGTGAACCCAGCACAGGAATATTTGGGTTTCTTATACATGTAGCAGGGCAAAGGTACAACTGTGTCAGATAAGGCATTCCTTTCATGGACGGAAGTTTTTATGCTCAAACATTTAGACATTGGGGGGGGGTTGAAGATAAAAGGTTGGGGCCAATCTTAATGGGGTTTTGGTCCGAGTGAATCTCAATGTATTTTTATAGCATTTCAGGTTTACACACATTTCTCTGAATTTAATCTGATTTCCTTCCATCTTATTAAAAGGCAAAAATTCAGGTAGTGCTTCTCTGCATGCATACTGCTATGTATACATCCAACACATGCACTATCTGCACAAAAAAAAATTCCATAAACATTCGATTGTTCTTCCCTCTAACTATCCTGGGCTGTGCAGTTTTCATGCTTCTCAGGGTACGCTTTGCGTAATCCAACAGCTGTGCAATGAGGCGCATTTTTCATCCATTTTCAAATTCGCTATTAATCCCTGCAGTCACGCTCCAATGATGCGTGGCTTGGTGGGTTATCCCTTTCATTAAACCCCAGAAAAGCAGTTTCTGCATTCCCGGCTATTTTCAGTCTCTCAGATGCCCCGCCCTCTTTTTCAGAAGGAGAGATGACGACAGAGATTACATAATTTAGTAGAGTGCTGTATCTGTCAATCAGCTCAACCAATCCCTGATTAGAATCTGGTAATCTTCACTCCGGAGTCACCAACGATGAGACGAGCCAAGGAAGGATGAACCTGTGAAATATGGAGAGATCAGAAAATAAAATGATTACCAATGATAAGTCTCACATCCACTTATTAACATAACTCCACAGCATTAAAACGTAGCACAAAATAGATACAAAAGTAGATGTACCTGTGCTTGAAGAGGTCCATAGGGCACCAGTTCTCCATCCACAGTGAGAGTCCCCCGTGTAGACAGAGGCTGCAGCCTGAAGGCCTTGCAGGTAATATGGCTCACATACGGCGAGCTAACAGAGTGGTGGTTTCCTCTTTCCATGGCAAAGAACAGTCTCAGCAGAGTGGCTCTGGAGATCCCCGCCCGCACAAAGGTCAGGTGGATCAGCCCATCATCGAACCTGGCCTGGGGTGCAGCATGAAGATCAGCCCCAAGGTGGGTCTGATAGAGGGCCAGCACCAGGACAAAGTCCCCTTCAATGGTGATCCAATCTCTGGTGGGAATCGGTTGGTCGAGGGGGGGTAACAAGTCATCCCGAGGGTTATTCAAAAGTGAGATAAAAGGACGGTTCTTCAGCGGTCCTGCTGGCTCAGTAATGTCAAAGTTAAAAGATGAGGACGGTGTGCGTAGAGATGGCGAGGGCGACGTGGAATTTGGGGTATTGGGACGGGGGACGAGGTAGGATGAAGAGTGTGGGGAGGCACATGAAGGGGAGGATGGGGGTGTGGGAGAAAGAGACAGGGAGAGGGATGGGAGTTTAGGGGGTAGGGAGTTTGAGTGGGAGTGCTGGAGGAGAGAGAGGGGCCTCGGACGAGAAGCATTCTGGTTTTGGTCCAGGGTCTTGGGCTTGTAGGAGAAGGGAGTGTGACGAAAGGGAGAGGAGATGGTGAGAGATCGCTCACGAGCAACATCCAGTTGGTAGGGTTCCTTCTGGTAGTAGGTCCCATTCAGATCTATGTCCTCCACCCCGTAGGAAGGGCCCAAATCTGTGTCAGCCTCCTGACTGAGAGGCTGGTTGAAGAGAGTGTTGGCTATCTGGCTTGAAGGTGCTGAATTCTTTCTCAGTGCCTGTCTGGCCCCCTGAAGGCTTTCTTCGCAAGTGAGACAATCCTCTTGCTCTTCGTCTGCCGCTCGTGCCACGTCGACCCCACAGCTCTCTTCCAATACTCTCTCCCCCTCTGCAGAACCACCGCTGCCTCCCCCATCCTTCCCCCTATCCTCCTCCTCCGTCTCACTGGAGTCTTGCTCTACTCTTCCCTCATCTTCCCTTTCATCCTTGATCCTGGCCAACCTTTCTACCCTTCCCATATTGCAGTCTTCCCTTTCAATTGATTCTGAACTTTCCGAACATGTCCCCGACCTCTCCTCTTCTGCGTCCATCTCCACCTCCCCCTCCCTCTCTCGGTCCTCTGCCAGGCTGCTTGCCCTCACTACACCACTTCCTCCTCCCCTAGCCCTCTGCCTTCTTCTCTCCCTTTCTCTCTGCCTCTCCTCTTTTTCCCTCTCTCCCTCACCCTTACGCAGGCTCCTCTGTTCACTGATGCCCATGTCAGAGCAGGTGCGATGGATGGGCGTTCGACAGAAGCCCTCCAGGCCTTCTGTGATGCTGCGGGAGAGGGGTCTCCTCGGCAGAGGAGGTGTGTCATCTGGTGATGTGGCGCTAATAGACGGAGGCAGGTAGGACAGACGACCCTTGTAGGATCGAAGAGAAGCTATGCGCACCAGGGTGCCCAGGGTGAAGCGAGCAGAGCCCAGGCCACGGTACCTGGAGAAATAGAGTAACGTTTAGGTGAACCAAGCCAATGGTGGATGTTCGTACAGTCTAAGCAACTACACACCCACCTCTCACTCTCAATGTCCACATCGGACACAAAACCCCAGGCAACAGAGAGGAAAGAAAACAGTCTCCTGGGTGATGCGGGACGGCTGTTGATGGCGGGAGGAGGGCTAGTTGTCACAGAAACCACGTCCATGGGTCGGACACCGCCTCGGCAGAGCAAAAAGCAGCAGTTCAAAAGGAGGGGCTCCCGAAGGCACATGTCATACCTGAGGGAGATACAAATAACAGCACATCCTGTGAGGAAAGATAAGGTGAGAACTGGGCAAAACAGCAGGTCAATACAGAGTCCTTCCACTATTTAGAGATATCTATGTCAAGATAACAAGTTCAGGACGAAAACATCAAGGAAGAGCTGTCTGTATGTATGAAGGTATGTCCTCCGGGTATGTTGACAAGCGTTCATCCTATCTACTTCACACTTGGCAAGTGTGTTGCTGTGTATACAGTGTCAAGGTTTGTGGTATTGGACAAACAATATGAATAAACTGATTCTCGCCTTTATAGATATGAATGAGACATGCTTACCCTGCATGGTGGTTGATGGAGCCAGCCAGTGCATTCCCAGAGCCACAAGGAAGAATACCGACGGGCGTTTTTATTGCTTGTTCCCAGTCGGGACGCTCCATCAGCCCATTAATTACCTGTAGGAACACAACACAGACATTTTTGAAAATCATAACATATGTGGTACTAAAAACAGACAATAAATATCTTCACTGTCAAACCATAACCACTAAATTCTACCATGCTTAGCCCAACAAAAACATGACTCACCTCGTGCAGCAGGCCGTCTCCAGAGACAATGATGATGCCATCCCACTCTGGGAGCGATATCTCTCTGATGAGCTCTCTGGCATGGTTCTGACGCTCTGAGACAGATTCATTAAGTTAACACCAGTTATGTATGTATGTTATACGTGAATATAGTATCTGACATGTTACCTGTCTGTATAAGGTTGTAGCTGATGTTAGCCTCTCTGATCATTGGCAGGATGTGGGTCTGACACCACTGCATTGCCTGGCCCCTCCCACTGAAGGGATTGACCAGTAACATTAGTCGCCTGGGACGAGGTAGCAGACTTCTTGAAAATTCTGTTTGAAAAAGAAAGGGGGAGGAGCATAAATAAGTAAAAACTCACACAGTTCTTGTCCAGAACAAAGAAAGGAACTAGAGGTTCACTACAAAGCAAGCCTACAGGGAGCTGTCAGTACAGTGTTGCCCTAACCTGAAGTTTGAGAGCATTCGACCATTTGGGCCTCTGTTATTTCACCTCACAGGATCTACTTAACACGGCATAATACTACCACCCGACAGCGCGTCTGTCAATCATTTAAATTCAGATACATGGGAAAGGACACAAGTACCATTCAGAATATAGGAATGAAATAAAACAAGGTGGTGAAATAATAATAAATCATTCATTATCTGTCCAACTGGACTGCAGAGGCAACATTCCGCTGCTCTACTCTTTCATCAGCCCAGGTATGATGCTTAGAATAAATAAAAAAGCTCTGAAAATCTATCTAAGAATTAGAATGGTACAGATGAGTGCCAGCGGTGCAGGGAAGGAGATGCACTCACTGATAATCCTAGATTATTAAACAAAACAATACTAAAGAAAATCAACAGAAGACCCAGCTAACCACAGCTATGTTGTTCGTAAGCATAAAAACTCACAGACTCAAGACAGCAAGTGATTCAGAAATGGACTGATTGGATAAGAGAAATATAACGGAGAGATGAGAAAGAATGAAGGCTATGTGAGCAAAGTGGAGCAGACACTAGGGGTGAAACAAAAGGCTGGCAACACTGAGGACTGTAACAGAGTATGAATGAAACAGGAGCAGACAAGGGGCAAACAGAGGCTTTGGGTAAGAAATACAAAATGATTGACAGTTTTACCTCTGTTGGGGGAAGGAGACAGTGATGTGAGAGGTAAAGACTGAGGAAGACAAATTATGGAAAGTATTAAGAGTATTATATGTTAAAGATTAAGTCTAAAGGAAAGGAAAGAGACAGGAAGAGATAAGAGATTCCAGCTAAGTGCAGGACGCATACAGTAAGTTATGGTGAGAAAAAGATAAATAGACACAGAGAACGTAAACACTGTGCAGGGCCTTACTATCTGTTTGATTATTGAGGAAGGGGTGGCAAAGCTGCCCCACCCTCTTTGTCTCTAAATTTGACACTGAATGATACGGACCGTGTGTGCAAGCCAGATAAGGAAAACAAACAAAGAAGTATGAGTTAAAAGTGAGATGAAGTTGGGTGAAACAAACATTGAAATCCAAACTAAATATTCTGAATAATAAATCTCACATCCTCTTAGGGTGTATTAGTGTTAATCCCCCCATTGTTTTGTTCTACATAACCCCAATAAGTACTCTTGGTTAAATGTGTGTTCTCTGTGATAAAATATGAATGCTGTACATACAGAAAGGTCTTGGGTCACTGTGATATTAAGCTATACTTAGCAAGCATTTACAAAGGAGGCATAAATCAAGGCGGCATGAGGCAGCATTGTGTGGTTTCAAGTAGTAAACAGGAATTCAAGACTTATTCATAGACACAAACAATGAGGTAAGCCAAAGTAAATCACACATCTACGGCAAAACTAACAATGTTTACCTTTTGATAAAGCCTTTCACTGTAACTCCACTAAAAATCAAAGGCCAGGATTATTAATAACTAGCGGTTGTGTGGCTCCGCCAACCAGTCAAGCTGCAATTTACATCCATGTCTGTCCAAAATGTCATCACTTCTTCTTTTATCTTATTAAGACATTTGTGTGAAATTGTCATAATAAGAATATCAATTCTTGAGTAATAGATGTGTTTTGTGATGTCACAGTGACCCTGACCAATTTCTAATCAGCTCATCATTTAGCCCAAGTGCCAAATTTGAAGAAATTCCCTCCAGGTGTTCCTGAGATATTACGTTCACGAGAATGGACCGGACGGACGTACAAACATACAGATGGACAAACCAAAAACATAAAGCCTCCAGTGCAGAGGCATTAAAAGTAAATACTTGGGGTTTTAGGGTCTAGGAAACTTTGACTAAAAAAAAAAAATATATGAGTGGCAAAGGCCAAATGGTGTTCACATTCATGAATTGCCAATTAAAATGTAGGCAAATTGAGGTTAATGGGATACAACAAGCACAAGTATGGGCCTGTAACACCATTTGACAGCCCTCACACAGCCTGAACAAATAACACACTCACCTGTGTCAGCAGTGACGGTCACACCTCTCAGTAGACACTGCACAGCAGCCGACCACCTCTCAGCTTCACACCTGCTTTCTGCCAGGTAGGCCCTCACTTGCCTGCGCCGAGACACACCTTTCCGTCGTTTGCCTGGCGGGTACCAGTACAGCACCAGTAGAGGGGGCGCCGGGGCACGAGGGCAGCTGCACCCCACCAGCTCCAATAAAGGCAGCAGGAGACGGGCTTCCTTCCCCGGCCTCGGTGACAGCCGCTGGATATGTATGTGGGTGTGAGTCAGGGTCAAGGCATAGTTGGAGGCCGGAGTAGGGGAGGCAGCAAGGGGGAGTCCCCCCGGACCACCAGGGCTGTTGGGGCAGCTGTTATTGTTGCCGTTGCTGCCTGAACCCCAGCTGGCAAATTGGCCATGAAGGAGGGCTTCTGCCGTGGAAGGTGAAGACGGTTCTGGAGATCGCATCCTCGCTGCTGAAGCGGACCAGGCTGATCAGAACAAAGTTGGTTTACCGAGTTCGAGGGCCGTATTTTCTCCAGTTAAGAAGCTTGAATCGAGGAATCGGGCAGCTCTTAAAGATTTGAAGTGATAATCAAAATGTATCTGAATGTCAGTCAGAGCTTTACCCCGGAAATCTCCTCAAAATCATTCTCAAAAAACAAAAAAACACTGGTCCGAGTTTCTGTTTCCGTCTGTCCATTTAAGAAATATGTGTTCATTTGAAAAGAAATGAAACACTTCTTCCAGTTTAAAGGTTCCTCTGGGAGAGTATTTATCCAGTGACGATAGGAACTGCTAAAGATCTGTCTTTGTGTCACAGTTAGAAAGCTCCCATCAAAGTTTGATCTGAAGAGTCGTCAGCTTCTACATTTTACTGTCAGTGGAAAAATGAGTGAGTAATACTTTAACATATTCAAAAACAACAGAACGAGATCAGTCATTTAAACAAATGTGTTCTTCATAAGATTGCATCAGTAAAAAAAATTGTTTAGATTACATCCCAAATCCTCCTATTGCAATAACAATATAAGGCAGCAGAGCAGCTCCTCGAAAATTAACAATAAATCTTTAAATAATTACACAAATGGACAAATAATTAAACTGATCTATCAAGTATGAATAAGACAAACAAACACACCTTGTTTAAACAAGGAGGCTGCAACAATTAAATAAAATGAATGCAAAAGTAATGAATATTGCGGAGTATGTTGCATGGTAGGCTGGCCCAAATGTAATTAATGCCACAAAGATACGATAAGTGCAGGCTTTCTCAAGACCTTTGATACCTGTATTGCTATCATAAAATCTCAGTGATATAGAAGGCAGACAAGAGGAGTGACTATACCAGTCCTCTAGACAGTAGTGTCATACATTAATGTTTCAGCCAAACAAATACTCCTGCATACTACTTCATTATCTGTTCTCCACAAGAAGAGGGTGAACACTATAGGTAAGACAGGTGGAGACTAGACAACAAAAAAATACAAAACAGAAACAAAACAAAAGACAAACAAGGAGACAGTTCCAGGTCGCTCCTTAGTTTATGTCATGGTAGTGTCCTTGAGTCAAGCCTCACGTTCCCTCCCTAAGATCTTTGTTCCTGTACCAACACAGAAGAGGAGTGGAGGACAGAAGTCAATTGTAGAAGTGTAGAAAACAGAACTTTAGTGTGTGGGCGATCCACCCAAGCGTATTTTTGGAGCAGATAGGTAATACATCAACATTAAAGGAAACTAAATAAATTGAATAAATAATTGTAATTAACTGTAATTCACCTGGGATTTCACTGTGCAAAGGCAACTATTTCTCTACCATATTTTGACAATTGCAGTAGAGAAAGTACAGAGAAGTGTCTCGATAAGAGGAAGAGATTACGGTTACAGGGTGAAGCAATACAAGGCCTACCGTGCCCCTTGACCCCAAGTGCGTCTTTGTACATAATGACTAACAGTCACACATCCTCAACCGCCTTGCTGAGACGCCACATTATTTTGCATTTAAGGTTGAATGTGGATAACCACATCTGGTTGGTGTTCTTTTTTATTATTAAAAGAGCTTTTGTGTGATGGGATTTGGGGAAACAGTGTCTCTTTCACAATTCAAATCTAGGATTGAGATTTTTCAAATTGCTGACCTAAATGGTGCTGAATTTTAGAGGTTTTGCAATACGCATTAGCATGCAACAATCTTACTCAGCAATCTTAAGTTGTTCCCTATAAAGAGGTAGCTTCATAATGAGCCTGTTAAAAATGTAATGACCATTAGAAATTCATGTGAGATTAGGATGCATACACTACATAAAAATAGTAACAAGTACAAATGTAGTAACAAAGTGTAATTTACTATAATTTAATTTATTTATGCAACAGATGACAGGTTGAAGAAGTGTTAAAGCTCCAAGAAAGCAGGATCCAGTTAATTCGACTTTAGTGCGTCAAAGTGCAACTACTGGACTATAAATTACTAAACTTGTCACATCTTTTCTTTCAAGTTTCATAACACACATTATGCAAGCTGTGGTGCAGACAAAATCAATAATTGGCTGATGTCCTGTTTAGATTTTTTTTTTTAAACACAAAACGGAGCTCACTGGTGTCCATTGTTGTACCTTCACGTCCTTGAGGTGCAGGGCGGGGACACCCAGAAATAATATCAGCAGGCTAATTGTGTCCCCCACACAATGAGCCTGTTGTTGAGAGACGTCGGGGTACTTTGGGCAAGTTTCGGTTATCTTATAAGACTTCAGGAGCATTCCCATACCAGGGCCATGTATACACTTAGCAGCGTTGATAGCTTGGCTTATAACCCTGATGATATAACTAAAGTGAAGTTAAAAGCTTCAAACTTTAATACCAATGACATCCACCGAGGGTTAGCTAGCAGAACGACAGGCTGTTAGCCGGCTGAACAACTCAACTCTTGTTGTAGTTTAACAGTCATCTTTACGGTAAATCTACGCTTTAGAGATACTTCCACGAATGTTGTGCAGCCTTTGACATATATATCAAACAAAATGCGTTTGAAGTTACGTTGGTTTAACGTAAATATTCGTAATAACAAACGCTAGCTAATGTTGTGTATACAGTAGCTAACGTAAACTGCTGCCTGACAGCGTTGTCAGTTACAACGCCATTTAGCACATACCATATAACCCAAGTTTAACCTAACTTACAGCACTGTTAAAACTGTATCCTCTTGAAAATGACTAGACACCACCACGGGTGTGTTGAAAATTCCCCATTTGACAGGTTACGTTTTATTTATGGGTAGGTTTAAGGAGGTTAGTTAGCGCAGATAGCGGTGGACGACAACGTTAAGCTAACAGTTTGGATTTTTTCAAGCAGGAGTAACACGAGCAACTGCTAACTTTTAAAGTTATAGCTTTGACCAGCACCGGCTTTGAAGGAGCCAAGTTAAATGTTATAAATAAAAGCAAAATTACCTCATCTTGTCTCCCCCACCCCTCACAGGTAGTCGCTTGCTCTGGAAACTGTGGCTCGCTGCAGGAAGTGTGTGGAGACGAAGCAGCAGCAGCTTTGAGCGGCGGACAGGAAGTCCAATGGCGATAAAGGAAAACATTGCGACACCCACCGACATTCTCCAATCATTCACAGACCACTTCCTGGGTAAGCAAGTTTTCCCCCCTGGCCAAGTCCTTATCAATACTGATCATACTATTAGTGACGTCAGATATACCTTAAAATGGGTTGTTGTAAATAAGAGATGTTTTAACTTGATCTTCGTCTTCTCCGGTGACCAGCACGACATCTTCTGCTTAAAATCAGTGACAGATATATTTTCAAGGGCATGCAAGCTTTCCATTTAAAAAACACAAATGACAACTCATGTTGTACAGTCGCTTTTTTATTTCTATCAGATTGCATGGAAAACCAAGACACAGACTAGTTCTTGTAGCCACGGCTGGCTCTGCGACCACGAGCTCTCTCGAACTTCCTGCCCTTGGAGCGGATGTAGGGCCTGAAAAACAGGAGGAATAGTTTAGTATGAAGTTCACATAATACAGTTATGCATATAATGCATGCTTTAATATTTTTGGCTCCATCAATGCTGCCTTACAAATGGCCACAAATCTGAATCTAGCACACTATTTACAATCACTAAAATGGTCCAAGAGTCATCATTAAACACAATGTTCCCCTTACTTTGGTGCCAACTACTCAGTGAGTTCAGACAAATCATTGATAGCAACTCAGATATACAATGTAGCTCAGTGGCATTGGGTTTCTCTTCAGATATGATAAGAGGTGTGGCTGTTGAGTTGTTTTTTTATATACAGTCAGCCAGACAGTATTGACCTTTTACACAATATGTCACAAAAGGAAAAGCACAAATGTAAATTGTAAAATGAATGACAAATCTATAACAGACACTGATATTAATGCTATAGTGACAACTGTGCTTTTCCTACAAGTCAAAATGTCTGCTTTGAAAACACCTGTTATCTCTAAACCTAATAAATCTACCTTCCTCCAACTACGTAACTATGTATAACAGCACTCAGATTAAGTGCAAAATACTTTTAACCTACATTGTGTTATCTTGGTGAACTCCCAGAATTCAACTGAACAGCCTCATAGGCCGATTTGATTATAATTTTCAACTGATTATACACCAAAGAAAACATACGCGTATTCCATTTCTACCAATTTAATTCAACTCACTGTTGCTTTAAGTAACAAAGGGAAGATTCATGTTATTAGTTAAACCTGTGCTTTCCTCTCTATGAAAGCTTGATTACTTGCTTCTTCAGAAAATAACGGTAGCCTGGTAGATTGATCAATATACTGCTACAATAAAATAATTTTCTGGGAGAGCTTAATGCAAACATGTTGCTTTGTGTTTGACAACAGAACCAACACATCAACTATACACATACTTGGTGTGGCTGTGGGGAGTTCCAGGGGCTTTTCCAAAGTGCCTGTACACCTCTCTGCCTTTACGGGGTCCTGAAAAACAAACATGTTATGATAAAAAAAACATACAAATGGTATACAGCATCTAAAAAAATCCATTACATGAGAAGTATTTGCAATTCATAACTTTAATGCTTACATGCCACATTTTGCACATTTGTATCCACTTGTGGCAAAGATTGAATTAAGCACACAATCCTCAAATTACAGGTGTGACAGAATTTAAGAGTGACTGATTACAGTTCAGATCACTAGATTTTAAAAATCTGAAGTAATGTTAAAAATGAAAAGTTATAAATGTGAGTTTCCAATTTAGTGGTTAATTTTGATGTCATGTTTTGACAGTTTCTAAAACCACACTTAATGATTATTTCCACTAAACTCACACTAATATTTATGACTTTAAAGGAGAAGCCCGTCATATAGAACATAACATTGAGACATTAGGGTCTCTTAAGTCTGACAAATTCAAAAGAACAGTGCTCAACAATTAAAACACAGAGCGTAAATTGTGTTTATCTGGTAATCAATTGTCAAAAATCTGTTCAGAATACAGATAAATCCTGCTTTCATATAAAATCGGGTAGACGAACACATTCTGGACAGCTTGGGAAAAAACAAAAAAAACCCTGATTTGCCATCATCTGCCTGACTTCATGTGAATGCAGCGCTCTACCGTATCATGACATCACAACAGACTAAGTTCCCTTATAAGTGCCTCCTTAAATAAACATATGTGGACTAAAAGGGCAATCCTCAAAATACACGTTGCCTCTCATCCTTGCACACACTTGTCCTAAGTGCCTAGAAGTACCACCAGTACAAGTTACCATGAGTCGCCTTATTGGCAATCTTAACCGCTATTCTCAACTGACTATGCTACAGAACTAAATGTGTAATGATTTGTAAACCACCTTGGTGGACAAAGTTCCCCCAGCACCAATGGGACAGCGAGGGCTTACTTTATCTTGGTATATTAATATCAATAGAACCAATGTTTAGTTACCTGACAGCAGCACTGTGCCTTGTCCTTTGGGAGAGGCCAAAGCCAGCTGGTCAAAGGTCATCACCTCACCGCCTGACTTTAGGATTCTGCGACGGGCACCATCAGTTACCCTCAGAGCGCAGATCTGTGGGAGAACAAACTGGATGTGAGGACCATCTCGAGACAACACAGGTTGAGGACTGATCCTCAGTTGACTGAATGGTATCTTTAAGGGGAAAAACAACATAATAGGTTAAGTCTGCCGGTCAAAAAAGAAAGCGGGGTTACCTTGAGCTTGGGGATATCCTGGATCCTGACATCATCAGTGACTGATCCCACAACAACAGCGATTCTGTTCTCACGGCCAGGCATCCTCATCTTACGGATCTGGATGCAATGGAAGCAAAGTCAGACACACATGATCACAATTCTGAACAACTGACACCGAGCTGAGACACCTTCAACATTAGGACTTCTAATCCGGGCAATAGCATGCAATCAGTTATTTTAATATTTGTATTTTACAACCAGTTTAACTTTCCTATTTCATACATTTCCATTGTTATTGTTAAGGGGTAATGCAACTTTAGAGTTAAATTAACACTGACTAACTTCTATCCAAATTTAACCCAATCCGAACTACATCATGAAAGTCAGACCCTTAACTCAGGTTATCTACTGCTGCTGCGCTCATTCACTCCAATATACATTTTTGTGTACCTCAATACACAAAATTCATTGGCACATTTTGAAGTTCACATGAGGCCAGGGATGCTGTGGCCCTAACATCTAAGTTATCAGAACACTTTGACAGAATTGAACCGATGGTAGAAACAATTCCATACACTGACAAAGAAACTGTATTTGATGTGGATCGGTCATATCTGCATCAATAAAAACCGGCAAACCAAACGTTCTTTGTCAAAAATTAATTTCAGTTTTAATATTTTAGCTTACATATCTAATAAGAGCAAACAAAAGGACTTATAAGTGGTGGGCAGGATGAGAGACAATTGAGAACTGACCAGGCGGGAGATGGAGATGGGCGGCCTGTTGGTCCGGCTCATGAAGAGCCTCCTCAGGATCACCTTGTTGAAGGGAGCATTTGAGCGACGGGCCAGGAACCGGTACAACTGTAAGAACCCAACAGGACAGTTAGGAACATCATACAAGATAGGAACTCAGAAGTTTCTGTGCTAAGATGACAAAATAAAAAGTACTTCTAGTGTGAAGCATGTGTAAATCTAAGTTACCTTGACCAGGAGCCTCAGGTAGATATCCTGGCTCTTTGGCTCTTTCCTGTGCACCTTACGGTCCTTGTTGTGTCTGATGTCGACTCCCTTGAAAAGTAAACAAACACATGAATACAACAAATAGTAGCTATAATAGATTAACAAACAGCTCCTATTAGTATAATCTTAAACGTTACACTGGGACTAAGGGCACCCAGGAGGCTCCATAGTTACTCTTACATTGAAACGTTACTTTCAGTTCTACCACAACAACACAACGTTGAACTACGAGCATAATATCCATAATAATAAAAACGATAAGGTCTAGTTTGAGTAAAAATAACACGCAGCTCAACATGTAACGTTAGCACAGGCCAGTTCACACGTTGACTGTCCACAGCTAACTGCTAGCATGAGCGGCACAGTCAACGAGCGTACACTTTATAGTGTCTGAATTTAACATTTGGGAACTTAAGTTAATTTGGGGGCAAATTAGAAACCATGAACATAATATTCCGCTTCCTGAAGCGCGTTTATTGCTCGTTTCTGGTCCACTTTGAGGCGTGAAGCGGCTGCCTGGACAACACTACATAGGCATCGACCAGGGTAACGTTAAGCTAGTATCGTTTAAATGGTCTAATCACAGGAAATCATGCCAGGACTGTACCACTAATTATGTTTAAAACACGTATACAATGCCACTATGAACACGAGATGTTTTAATTCAGAGGATGACCGTGGATAGTTATGCTATTGTATTGAACATTTTCTACTTGCAGTACCTACCATCTTGGGCTCAGAGCGAAAAGGGAAAAGGAAGAGCTGAGGTCTCGCGATAAACACTGCGCTGAAATCTCGGGTCTCTGATTGGTTACAGAGGAGGCGCTTTCTGCAGGACAGCACCCCCAGTGATTGAGAGAAAAAGTGTATTACTCATTTGACTTATTTTATGAAAACAAGCACATGTTATAAATGTAATAATTATGCGTACTGAATTTCCTATAAATAAATTATATTCCTTATTCCCTATTAAAACCTATTTCTCTCTGTTGTATGAGCAGTAATTACTAAGCCATTTGTGATCACCAACATTTTGATTAGTAATTGTAATTTAATAATTTGTTTTAATTCTCACTAACTGTAATTGATTATACTGACATATAATTAGGCCTAATTATTTGGCTATTTTATTATTATTTTAATATTCTTACTATATGCTCTGTACTGTTCTGTTCCATCCTGCCAATCCATTTAAAATGCAAATCATCCAAATATCCTATTTGCAGGCAAGAAATATTGTCCGCTCTGTTAAACATCTTCTCCATCAACATGAGGTGCCAAAAAATATGAAGTTCTTTTTCAGGTTGTTTATGAGAGAAGGAGCTAATTATACACAAGTATACAATTAGCTTGTTAATAAAATGTTTCAAAAGAAAAGAAGAATCACATATGAAAAAAATGAAACAATAGCTTTTTATTTTGACTTTTATTGGTTAAAAATGTATGGCAACATCAACAAAGTTATTCATAGCACACGGAAAAAATGTAATGAGGAGTTGTTCTCTGTTTTCTCAGAGAAAAGGTTACTATAAAATGAGTACCAGCAGGCTTAAATCTGTTGGATCATTGTAATTCATATTTGGTTACAGTATTCTGTTAGGAGACATGGAAATAACAATAACCCATAACAATAACCCATGCAGGCTGATTCACAGAGATGTAACCTTTATCTTATTCCATTGTTTTCTCAGTTAATGGCTTTACAACTAAATTCTGCCTTGAAACCTTTTCTAATGTCACAGTCATTCAAGTTCTCTCCAGTTTATTCAGGTTTGTGGCCACTCTGCTGTCTGAGGTGACACAGGAAGATGGTGAAAGCCAGTGCGATGCCTCCCAGAAACACTGTCCGTGCCACAGGGGGGACCAGGGCAAAGTTCACTGCCTAAAATGGTGGAAGAGATGAAAAATCGTCATTCTACATCTGTATATGTACTGTGTGTGTGTGTACATCTCTGTGAATCTGTAGCCTGAAAGTGACCAATCAGGGGATGAATAAGAATATCTCACCTGCATTGTTGACCAAAACACCACTCCAGTCTAAAGAGAGGGGCAGAAGATGGATTTATAGATAAATAGATAGACAGACAGAGGGATGTTTTACATGGCATTAGGAATAAATATTAGTCAACTGTCAACGGTCAACTGCACCTTGTAGGATGTCCAGAATTTCTGTCTCCAGTCTTCTAGCGGGTCGTCTTTGTTTTCTAATAGACTTAAACCTAAAATGTAGAGGTGGCTGTTAAATATTTCACTGATTCCATTGATCCATCTCAGAAAGCATTCTTCAAATCTACTTTAAATAATATATATAAAATTCATAGTTTTTCTTTTTTAATATTGTCAGATGTGCTAGTAAAAAATGAAACACTTTATTTCCCATTATCATCATTTCGGAATAATTTCTATACAATTTCCTGGAAAAACTGAATACATAGACAACTGTGTTCACCTGGTAAACCAATGAATCAATTGCTTGTGTAACCTTAAGAGTGTTTTAGTCAGCAGGTCAGATGAGTTACGAACAAATCTGTGCTGTAGCTACAATTTAGGACACCATATCTTCAGAATAAGAGTTTAATGACACAAAGAGGACATTTTAAAATAACACATATTATAACAGCTGCATCTTTTAATGGTCATTCTGATTTTTTTGGTTTTAAAATAAATGTGATTAATCAAGTGAAAAGAATCACAACTTCCTCAATGCTATTTGCTTAACTAATTTATGAGTAATTTATGCATGGCTTAAATAAGCTTTGTAACACACTTACCAATATAAAAGGCACTGATAGTGAGAGGAGCTGCGATCAGCTGATCCACCACAACTTTCCCTGTCACTGCCTTGACTCCGCCTCCAGGCAGCATCCTCTCCAGCCCTCGGAGCCAGTGGTAGTTGAAGTTCGCATGGAAACAGAAGCCGACAGTTGCCACTCGAGCCGTCTGACCCCAGTTGATGCCAGCCGAATCCTCTGGTGCGGATCCTGCAGCATGTTTCCCACCCAGCACATGCTGTTGTATGAGGTCAGCAGAGGCAAACAGCGTTGTGTATCCCAGGACGTTACTGATGTACGGATGAGCCTTGAACACAGCCCAGGCCCGGTTCATGGTGCAAAATCTGATTAGAGACAATTCAATAAAAATGCAGTAAAGCCACTGGGTATGACTGATTTGCAATATGGTATTTTAAGTGAGGAATGCTTTAAAATACATGTTCAAATTAGGTAAATGTTGAGAGAAATGATCAATGATGGCCAAAATAACATGACACAATGTGTGCCACTCACTATTACTGATGTAAGTGACATATTTAAAATCATTCTAATTTACAGCTTTTACCCAAGAAGAAGTTAAACCTACCTTTCAGCAGCTCTTCTCAACCCCTCCTATTTCCAAAGCTCAAAGAAACACAAAGCTCTTTTCTGATTGGTTCTGTTGGACGAGGAGGAGGGGGAGCTGAGATGAAGGTCTTCTCACCAGGTCAAAGTTCTGCCAATGTTGTAGAGAACAAGCGATAAGACCTTTATCAGCCCACTGGAGAAGAATCTGAGAAAATAACACGTGAGAAACAGCAGCAGAAAGTAGGTCCTGTCAAGCTGTTTTACTGACATGTAGGCTGATATAATTGACTGAATCTCAAACAACATTGTCCATTACCTCATCATGAGACTAAAAGCCACTTAAGTCACGTCTGTGTAGAACAATTAATGCAACTCACCATTGATTTTTCTCACTTGGTGAAGTGCTAAAGTTGAGACCACAGCAGAAGGTTTACTGTGCAGCTCTCTGGTCAGAGGCACATGTGGTGTCACTATAAATAGATGCCACTCCTGCAGCAATGCTGCCATGCTTTGAGTAAAGCACCATAAGATGCACAAAATCTTAATTTTGTTAGAGTGAGGAAGGAAGACACGTTGCATTGTTTCATTAAAGAAAGGTGTTTAAGAGAAAGTGTCTTAGTAGTGGTTGAAAGCCCTGGAAAAAATTAAGATGAAGAATAGTACAAGATGTGTGTAACACAATATACTAGTACAACTAACTCTGGTAGAAGGATTTATCTCAATTCTTTTGGTGGCCTGGAGGCAAATTATGCTCATGTTTTCTGGAGATCCACTAAACTAAAACTATTCTGGGACAATGTAAAGGCAACTAAAGACATTATGTTATTACGACTAACTGTGCTGTGATGCATACTAAGAGAACATTGAGGAGGTTATTCAAAGAAGAGATGGATATACAGTACCTGACAAAAATGTTGCTTATAGCCACCAAAGAGATATAAGACATTAGAGTTGAGTTTAGCTTTTTTTCTGATGGTTGCACTGACAACAATGGACATTTCATTTCTCATTCCAAATGCAATGAACAGAGTTTTACAAAAAAAAATACAAATAAATACATTAGTGTAAAGCTGATCCTCCAGGAAAAGAAGGAAATGTGTTTGATGGAAAAGTTGATCCATTGTTTTAGAAGGTATCAACTAAAATTATTACAGCATAAAAAAATAGTGCAGTTAACCAGTAACAAAAAGCCATTTAAGAAGAATAATAGGACACATTTCTCAGTCGGATGTTGGAAAAAAACAAAACCACACTCAGGGTGAGGTCATTTTAAAAAGTGAAATGTGTAAGCAAAATTAAAAAAAAATAAATTAATAAAGTTTTATTATTATTCCTCTTTGTGAGAAGGTCAGGCTCTTTCTGCACCCACCTGCTGCCATAGATATGTACAATTCTGTATGTGGAAGGTTTGCCATTGAATTGGAAAGGTCAATTAAAGCCACTAGCAACCATCTTAGCTCTTCCCTCTGAGAATGTGATAATTAGGGCCAGAGTTTAAGCTGATCAATTAAGGGCTTGTTAACTGCCTCAACTGGTGCGTTTGTGTCTCCCAGTATTTAACAAGCTGCCTTTAGTGTGGCACACAATGGAGACGTGTGCCCACACCTCCACGAGCGGTTGACTTCTCAGATAATTGCCTCTTTCTTTTCAGAGCCTCACATCATGTCTCACTTCCTATACCGCAATCAATTTGCCAAGTGGGTTTCTATTCATGCTGCTGGAGAAAAAAAAGGTGAATTTGCATTGGGCGCTTGTGTCACTTGGACTTAATTTGCACACACAGACACACACAATACATGCAAAGACATACATCAGCAATTCAATTACCACTCCTCTCTCTCCCTCTGAGGCAGCCCGCCACCGTCAAGCTCAGTGCAGTTTGTAGGAAGATACGAAGACACACAGCCACAACCTGCCGAGGAATAAGGTAAACAGGATTTGATTTGATTTTTCTATTGAGCTTAACTGAATAGAACGAAGCAAAACACAACAAACAGCAGATACAGCATGTTTTTAATGTTTCAATCCTCTAGTGTTACAGTAATGATAGGCGGTGGGTGACAAGTATTCAGATCTTTTACTTAAGCAAAAGTAGCAATACCACAATGTAAAAATACTAAACAAGTACCAGTCCTGAATTCAAAATTTTAAGTAAAAGTACATTTAACTTTGAAGTAAAATGTATTTAAAGTCATATTTTTATGAAGAAAATGGCTCATATAGGTGTTATATTATTATTTATGTCAGATATTATTGGGTAAGTATTCTCATTAATGTGTCAGCAGCCTGTTATTTTCCAGCTGGTTGAGGTGAATCAGTTTTTAACTCATATACTGTACTTTTGAGTAGATTAATATAGCAATGCATTGTATTTTATAAACGTATGTTTTGTGTTAATCTGCAGAGTAACTAACAGCTGTGAAACAAACTGTAATAGAGTAAAAGGTTTCACTCTGAAATGTGTTGTTTAAGGTATAAAGTAGCCAAAAATGGAAATACACAAGTACAAATGTATAACATTTGTAAATAAGATGACTATAAACTCATAACATGTTGAAACTAGTTTATTTCCAAGAGAGCTATGTGCTGTTTTGTTGCTTTAGACTTCTAATATTTGATAAATGCATAATTAATGTGAGATGTTAATGCCATTTTTCTCTTGTTAAATCACTCAAAGTGTAATTCACTTGATCTGATAATCACAGTATTGTCTTTTCTCACCTTTTATTTTCATCCTTTCATGCCTTAATCCTTTTATGTCTCATTCTCTTTAAACGTGTCTCTTGACTCCCTTTCTCTCTCTTTCAGCCATGCGACCATCGATCTCTGTGACTCTTGAGCCCGGGTTGGAGAGAGGAGTCCCGTGGGGTCGGGACCTCTACACCTTTGTAACTTCAGCAGCGGGTCACATGATGAGGACCCTTCAGAAACCCCGGAAGAACCGACCATCCAAACGACAGGTCAACCACCGTCGCTTCCTGCACAACATGATCCAGAGGTGTGTGGAAGCATCAGACAAGCACTGAAATCAACTTAGAGTAAAATGTAAAACAGAAAAAACTCAACATTATGTTTAACAGTATTTGTGCTAAGCTAACCTGCTAACAGACATGAGAGTGGTATCGATCTTTTCATTTAAATCTCGGCAAGAAAGCCAATAAGCTTTTTTCCCAAAATGTAAATTAATTTTTTTGACGTTATATAGAAACTAGACAACTGTTGTTCAATATTTCCGTGTCTCCTCGTCTGTTTCTCAACAGAAAGTTTGCAGACATTGAGGCAGCAAACCATCGGCTGGCATCTGCTCTTTATTTCAAGGATGAGGAAAAAAATGTCTCCTCCTCGACATCACAGCAGCCAGAGACACTTGACCAGTCCGGTAGCCCTCAAAGTGGTTATCTACAAGACCCAGATGAATGCAGTGCTCACACAGATGTAGATGGCATCTCTATGACCAGGAGTGACGTCTCTGTTGCCTCACATGAAACTGACCTCAGTGAAAAGAAGCAGCCAGACTCAGGACATCTTTGGAAACGACACCCCAAATCACAGCGCACCACTTGCACTGCTAGAAAGAACAACCAAAGCAAAGAGAGACAGAAAAAAGAGAATAGAAATCAACTATCATCATCATTGTCATCTATGAGCTCCCAAAAAAGTATAGACTATCACCACAGGGCAGAGCTCCTTCATACTGAGTGTCGCGACGATGAAAGTCATCTGAAGTCAACCAACAACCTCTCAGAAGACTCTCAAACAACTCAGCAGGACTCAGGTTTTATCCAGTTCAACCAAACTGTGGACACCGCTCCTTCCTTCTCTCCAGAGCTCTCTCCGTTGTCTCTTGACTTGTGCGACTTCTCGATCCAGATGTTCACAGACATCTCAACCTGCATGCAGGCCCAGAAGAGCATCGCTGGCATTTCAGAGAATCAGTGGACAGATATCATGGATCTTTTTAGAGTTGGCAGTAAGGATTTAGGAGGCTGCACGGATGTAGAGGCCTATTTTGAAAGTATCTGTGCATGCCAAGGTGATGCTGGGCAGGAAGTCGGTGCTGATGATGTGGGATTTGCAGCTCAGTCAGAAAGTTTCAGCAACAGATCTGAGCTGGAGGAACTACACTGTGAGACAGGTGAGTACAGATATCAATACATTTGTCATGGAGATCAGGGATTGTCCACAAACCACTTCAAGAGTGATCAGAGGAGCTCGCAGGCACCGAAACCAAATGAAGACGCTGCAGAGACACAGTTTAACCATTTCAAGCCAAACCAAGAGACAGACATCCTACAAAACGAGTTCCCCAAATTGCTCAGCAATCACTACGCCTCGGAGCTGCAGGCATACCAGCATCCTCAGGTGGAGAGTCCCTGTATGCTGGTAAATTGTGATAATAACCAAAACTTTACACCATTTGAGGGCGTAGCTCAATCATTCTCTGTACCACTTCATAATCCTGAGCACCGTCCCATACCAACACCGCCCAATGAGGATGAGTGGCTGTTCACTGATATCTTAAAGGACAGGAAGTCACTCGACTACTCGGAAAACATGTTGTTTTAGTGAGAGGTTTGTTACTTAAATGTTGAGGATGAGGGGGCAGTGAAAAGTGTACACACCATCTCTTCCTCATTTTAAAGGAAAAACAATCCAGCATTTTTTTATTCAAAGCATTACATGGGATGCTTAGTCATTTATACTTTTTGCAGCATAATTTATCCAGAGGTGTTGTTTGCATGTTGCCCTTAATTTGAATGCCTGAATGGCTCAATAAGAGCTTTTCAGGATGTGCACTGCCTGTTAAAACATTCTGGTTAAATCTCAAAAAAAATGTTGTTGTTGTAAATACTGTGAAATAAAAATAAAAAAAAACTTTAGCCTTTACTTAATAAAGGACGGTATACTTTTGTTCTTATATTATACAAAAAAAACATCTAGCTCCAGCTGCAACGTGATTAAAAAGTATGTCTGTACCAAATCCAGTAAAATGACAATTACATATATTCTATTCACTAATATATTTTTTAGTTCTATATTTAAAGACCATTTTATTCAGTATTGCATGCATGGTAGCAGCACTTTTAAATGTATTCAATTGTCTTATTGTGTTTCTATTGTTTTAAGCTACCTTGCTGCAAAAAGATCAGAAAAGATGGTATTTAAAATCAATTAAATTTACTTTGCGTGAGATTTAACCTCAAATTCAGCACATTCACAAATGTCTTTTTTTTCTTTAGTTCAAACAATTGACTGGCAGTAAAATGATAATATATTTACTCAAATACAGTACATCAAACACCTTTTTATTTGCTCCTTTTTGCACCAAACCTTTTATGTGAATATGTGAAAGCTTTCAACTGTTACTTGAGCTGTGTCTCAATGTGTGTATTGATTACAGTGGTATTATTAAGTGTTAAATGTTAATGTTTAAAATCGTGACAAATATTCAGAATGTCAGTTGTGAAAGATAAATGATGTTATAACACTAATAAACTCCTCTTTTCTTGTGTGTTTGTGTAGAATGTAGAAGTAATGGAGGAAGTATTCAAATCCTTTACAGAGGAAGTACTGCAATATAAACATATTCAATTACAAGTAATAGTCCAGCATTGAAAATGTCATACAAGTACATATGTATTATTGGCAAATGAAAAATCAAGTAGAACTACTTATAGTGCAGAATAAAATGGCCTTCACGAGTGTTATACCATAACAGTCATACTGCAGAATATTAATGGACTATTATTAATGTTGCATTACTGTGTAAATATTATATTTACAGTTGTAGTTGGTTGAGGTGGAGGTATTTTAAACTACTTTTTATACTGTTTTGTAGTTTAATCTACAAAAATACCTATCTTATAAACTGATGATGTAAAATTTGAGAATGTAGTGCAATGCAAAGTACAATATTTCCCTGTGAAATGTGTAAAGTAGCATGAAATGCAAAGTGAAAGTTCCTCCAGTTTGCACTGAAGTACAGTACTTGAGTAAATGTGCTCAGCTTTTCCCCCCAAAGAAACACACAGAAACACAAAAGATCAAAACCAACGACATATATTAAAGTTAACCCCAGTCAGATGTTTTATAATTACAGCATCATTAACAAAAAGAGGCTAAAACAATGAACAACATTTTTTTCCAAAATGTTTCAAGTTCCACAGTAGCCATAAAGAAACAAAACGTGAAAAATAACACCTTAGAGAAGCACCTGCCTCATCTCTTGCTACAGGCGAACAGAAGCAATCTTGTTCTAGCAGTTCAATCCTCGTGTCTTCAGATTTTGGTCAAGGCGTGAACAAAGTCGCCACGTTTAGATGTTGATACGACATTCTGAGAATACGACATTTAACAGTTCTGAGTGACGGATCGTGTCGCGATGACACGTGATGTCAGCTCATTTGGCTTAAATGCTTAATGTCGGCCTCTTTGAGATAAATTACAACCTGACAGACAATGTCCGGCTCTTTTCGATCTCCAGTGGTAATGTGTAAAGTGCAGCGTTTACACAATATCTAAAAATAATAATGAAACACAGCTTCAAACTAAATCAATTGCATATTGCTAAAATAAAAGAATTGTACATACAGAAAAATATAAAACCCTTTAATAGAGCATTAAATATATGTCGTCAGTAGTCAAAGTCTTTCTTGATCTTTCTTCACCCATCACTAACCGTGATTCACAGTAAACCTGGCATGGCAAAAACAAAGCTCAACATGTATAATGATACGGGGACCTGAGCACTGTACACGCTTACGGTTCTCGTTTTGCAGATGTTAGATTTGCATTGTTTTTTAATTAAAATACACACCTGTTCAATTTAAACAGAAGGAAGGGGAGGCAGCAGTGACGACAACCCTGATTGCCGAAAATAACTGGTTCTGTGCGTAATCAACCACAATCAAAGGTAAACACCAACAGGATCATTAATCCTTTGCCATCTAGTATATAATATATATAACCAGAATACAAAGAAGACATTCAGAGCAAAATTTGTGATTTATCTTTATCTTCCTTTAGTTCCAATTGAAAGTTAAAGCTTCAGTGACATTCTTTATAGTTTAAAGAGATAGTTCTAAATTTTGGAAATAAGCTTATTTCCTTTTTGAGAAGAGAAGATCAAAATTATCCTCACGTCTGTAAATATGAAGCTATACAGCTAGAAGACCTTTAGCTTAGCATGGCACAAAGACTGGAAATAGGTGTAAACAGCTAGCCGGGCTCTGCCTGAAGCCAACTAAACACAACTACCAACATCTCTAAAGCTCATGAGTTGACACATTTTATCTTGCTTGTTTTATCTGTAGAAAAAGTAAAATCTAAAAGTGGTAAGCTGTGTTATACGGGCGGTTATATGCCAGACTATCTCTTAGCCTGGTGTAGTGACTTCCTGGAGTCTCTGCTTACTGTGTCTTTAAAAATGAAACTTCTATGTTTTTGAACATATAAGCTTTAATTAGTGAGCTTTAGAGATGCTAGAAGGTGGATTTTGTTTCCAGTCTTTATGCTAAGCTAAGCTAACCAACTGCTAACTGTAGCTTCATATTTAACTTACAAACAAGAAAGCGGATAAGCACATCCCCCAAAATGTTTCACTACTTCTTTAAAACATTGCTATTAGAGTCTAGTTATCACATCTATTTCCTGGACAGCCTTAACGATATGACAGGCAAACAGGTGCTTATGAAGGTGCTCATGGTCATGAACAAAATATTTAAAAAAGACTGTTAAACAATAAATAAAACATGCTGTTGTATCAACAAAAGAAAAACACATTTTAAACCAGGTTTCACAAAAACATTGTCTATTTGACAGCAAGGTGTTTGGTTGACACCACACACAAACGTCAGTTTGAGTTGATAGCTTGGGTAAAAAAAAAAAAAAAAAAATCTGCTTTTTGTTCTACTTGCCATTCGCTTTGTAAAAATTCATTCCTCAGTGCCTCCATTGTAATTTTTAATCTAATACTACTAGTATCTGAGAAATGCTTTGAGTCTCTTGCTCAGTTATTCTACACAGGAAGTGTCAGCAGAGACAGAGTTTATTCTACTGAGAAAAAGTAGAAAACCTCACCATCCTCTACTCCTGTCTTCTATTCTACAGCTACTCTACGTTTACTAACTTATTTAAGTCCCTTTTTCTCATCCACACGCCCACCATTTGGTTAAACACAAAAGTTTTGTTTGATCAATAATTTACACAGATAATCAGTAAAAATCAAAATTACAATGTACAAGATGCTTGTCTAAAACAAAACAAATCAATTGTCGCAATTTATTCTGCTTTGGATAAAAAGATCAATTAATAAAGTTCTCCAGGTTGTTTTTTCTAGTTATGTTGCTGTGGTAGACAATATTTTTCTACACCAGCAACAAACCAGTAAAACCAGTTATCCACCAGAAAGACCTTCCATGCAAATTCACCTCTGAGACCCGATGCTGCAACACTGACCAGTTCAGGCCGACATCAGCACCAGCAGGGACAGAAAAGATCAGACTAACAGACGCACAGAAAGTAACCAGCGATCAATCACTATCAATATAAATTATACAAATTCAAATTTCTGAAGCAATATGTTAAGACTTTAGTTAAAGAAACTATCTAATACTATCTATCGCTTTGTCTAACAACATACTGTTTTTCTAATCTACAGAAAAATTATTTTTTTAATTCAAAACAGCTTTACTGCATGTACGCTGCTTTTTATGGTCAAATGTTTGTCTCTCCACAATTCTGTCAAATTATATGAAAATTAGATAATATATTATGGAAGTTAGTGTAATGTTTCCCAGTTTCTGATCAAACATTTACAATAAAAAGTTGAATTAAATATTGGTTACTAATTGCCATTTCTCTTTTGCTAATTCAACCAAATTTCCGCCAGTGTTTTTTTACCTTTCTGTTTGCCAGATTACTCAAAGTCTCTCTCATTTAATGTTTTTTTAAAACTGACTTATGAAAATGTGAGAAATCACATTCCATGTATGTATTTGACGTACCTTGTTGACTGCTTTATGTAACAGATTGTCTCAACACCTCTCAGAAATATTTATTTTCACTCTCCAGCAGCCCTTTATGAATGATATATATACAGCAGTAAAGCTGTAATATATCTATATCTATATATATATATATATATATCTCTATATATATATATATATATATATATATATATATAGATATCTATCTATCTATCTATCTATCTATCTATATATATATATAGATATATATATAGATATATAGATATATATCTATATATAGATATATATATAGATATATAGATATATATCTATATATATAGATAGATATCTATATATATATATATATCTATATATATAGATATCTATATATATAGATATATCTATATAGATATATATCTATATATAGATATATATCTATATATTCTCATCAAAGGGGTAAACATGGCTTAGCTTTAGCTTTTAAATACTTCCTAATGTAAAATATGTGACCACTGTAATGTTTTCTGCCCTCTAATTACTGTACAGCATCATGAAATTAGTTGATAATAATTCACTTTCCCCTCAGATCTCTGGGAAATGTAGTTTAGTTTATCAGAAATACACTGCAGAGATGTATTGTAGAAATTTCCAGTCTTTGTAATGTCATTTTTTATGTCACAGTTAGTTACAAAATAAAAATTAATTCCAGTTGCCTCTTTGTAAAATCCAATTTTTACACTTTTTCTGTTTTTCAGCGAGGTTGTTTTACAGTTATAGCGCCGGATGTATTCATCTTAAATTTACTTTTATGAACTACAGTGTTGTTATGTGCTGTGTGCATGTTACGCCTTCACCCCTGAGTAGTTGAGGCTGTGAGAGGCTGATGTCTGTCTGTGTGTGTGTGTGCATTATGTTTGTAACTGAGTCTATGTGTGCGTCACTCTGTGTTGTTGACGCTGTAGGGCGGCGGAGGGTCCAGGCTGTGTTCAGAGGAGGGAGTCGGGGTTCCTGGGGGTCCAGAGGAAGGGGTCGGCGAGGCAGGGGGCTCCTCCGAGTCTGAGTTCTCCAACGAGAGGTCGTCGACCAGCGCTCTGCGTCCACGCAACGCCAGAGGCAGCGGAGCACGCCTGGACAAGAAGAGAGACGGAGTTAAAGTTTGTCCTGCGGAGGAACCAGCTGAGTGCGTTTCTCTGAAAAACTAACGTATTGGTCCAAATATCTACAAGAGTCCACACACACCTGATTTTGGAAAATTACCTTTGGAAGATACAAAGCACCGAAGACTTTTTTAAGCTACTCCTGTTTGTCCCTGAGATCCTTTACGTCTAAGGGGAAAGTCCTCATGCATGAAGTCTTTTCTCTTGAGAAAGCGAAATATGAAATCCTTCCATTAAAGCAGAATGTAAATTCAACATGTGTGCAGCTCATCTATCAGGCACATACTTGCACACGGTAAAAATGATTTTCTCTGGCTGTTATCCGGTCTGCTTCAGGAGTTGGGAGCTGTTTTGACTTTACTTTCTATTAACTATTTTCAGGGGACATCAGAAACACCTGTAGGTTAAACTGGGCTGCCTTAACACTTTTAGGGCTGACTAACTACAGTATATAAGAGAGAAATATATTACGATAGAATATTGTCTTGTATTGAGCCCAATACATTAGATCTGCCATTTACTACACAGTAAATTATATCAATTATATCCCCTATTGATTCTTTTTCTCAATTAATTGACAAATTGCTAATGTCTAAAAAGTGAAATAAAATAGTTAATTGCTGATAACAAGTTCAAAGTGATGTTTCCAGATGGCTTGTTTTGTCTGACCAAAAGATTCTCAATTCACAAACAGATAAAACAAAGAACGCAGAAAATGTTAACATTTGAAAAGCTAGAAACGAATAATGTTTGCGTGACAAATTATTTAAATGGTTAATCAATTACTAATTGATGGTTGTCGATCCAAATCAATTAAACAACTGATTGTTCAAGTGCTATTAGTTCTTAAGCGACCAGCAGAATAACAGTGGAATAATACAGAATGAAATGCTCAAAAAAAGTAAACAATAAAAAACACATGCACATTTACTGCATGTGTTTTTTATTGAAAGGGTGGAGGCATTAAGCCTCCACCCTTCCACACACACACACACATACACAAATGATAAAAATATGACACACACATTGACCTACTGATCTGCCTTCCATTCAGGGATGCTGAGTGTTGGAGTGACGGACACAGATGGACAGTTTGTCAGTGTTAGATGGACACAAACAGATGCAACGAAAGAGCACAACAAAACAAAACATATTGAGTTAATGGAGGGGTTAAAAACAAACAAAACAACAATAAATAATAATTCAAACAGAACACACACACACACACGCACACACACACACACACACACACACACACACACACACACACATACGCACACTTACCTGAGCTGGCTGCGGAGAGTGGCGATCTCTCGTGCCATGATCTGACTGCTGTCGGTGAGCTCCTCCATCTCTCTCTGCAGCTTCCTCTTCTGAGCATTGGAGCGAGAGTTGTCCTCCTCCACCTCCTCTAGCTGCCGCTTCAGCTGCTTCAGGCGGACCATGGATTTATCCAGCTAGGAGAAGGGAGGGGGAGGAAGAGGCAAGATGGTTGGGGAAGAGGAGGAAAAGGACGGAGCACATTGCAGAGGTCAGGGTGAGACACGAGATCGGAAGAAAGAAGGGGAACAAGAAGAGAAGGGGACAGATATATAAAAAGAGAGATTAGTCTGGGAACAGGAGGACTGATAGGGATCAGGAGTCAGATTAAACCTGGCAGATTATCACCGATGATGTTTTGGTAGGGCAGTGTGTGTCTCTACTGTGGCTGATGGATTTATTCTTCGGAGTGGAATACGCTCTAGCTTCCCAATGAACACACAGATGCCAGGGTGGGATTAGGATTAGGTTGGACTGAGCCGGATAAATCACTCATTTTGGGATGATTTTTCAACACTCTCTTTGTGCCCTGGGTCACAATTAGAGCAGCGTTCCTAGCTGACCTGAACCCCATTAGATTCATATATAATGGTGCGTCTCTGTCTATATCCTCTTGTGGATAATGTTAATTTTCTTACCTGTTCTCTGTACTGATCTGCGTGTCTTCTCTCGTCTTCTGCCTGCATCATCACCTCCTTCAGTTTCTTCTCTGTCTTCCGCACCAGTTTGTTGGCAATGGCTCGTTCCCTGAGAGATGGAAATGTTCATTTTAAGATACCTGTTGCACCAAGCAATTCAAGACATCTATAACACATTACCATCTAATTGTGTTTTAGAAAGTTTAATAAACTAAAACTCAATTGCATATTTACCGTTTGAAATATTAAAACCATTGTACATGTTGCATGCCGCCATGATTCTACAGTAGCCCAGAAGGGACAAACCAAACACTGGCTCTATACAGAGCAATTCATGTTTTTGTTTCGGCCACTGTAGTTCTTCTACACGCCTGGCATAGTTGGTTGCAATCTGCGACCTCACTGTTAGATGCCACCAAATCCAACACAACGTACCTTTAAAAGTAGCACATTTAATTTAAAGTGTTTATTATAATATGACTTGTTTAAAATCATGTTCACGTTTTGTTGTGGGGCCAAAAAAAAAGCTGTATTAGTGGCTTTAATTCACTCTCCCCCATTATGTTACTTCAAGTTAAATAATTTATTTTGAAAATTAAGAAAGTAACATTTAATATAGAGTGAACTTTTATGTATAAAATGTGCATTGACCCTGGTGTATTATCCCTCATTGTTATTTTTCAATTTTTATTCTCTTTTCAAGTCTCTCCTAAAAAGAAAAGAAATATAAAGTTAAAAAGGGCCTATTTTTGAATGTAATTATCTGTTTCTCTTACTGTCTCTCCTGTTCCAGCTGCTCGTCCATCGAATCTATCTTGGCCTCCAGGGCCGCGACGCTGAGCTTGTGCTTGCCCCTCACTGCTCCCTCCATCTCCCCCAGTCGGCTCTTCAGTTCCTTGTTCTGTCTCTCCAAATGCTCCCGAGCCGCCTCTGCCTTTTGGGCCAAAGTCCTCTCTCCCTGCAGCTGCACGGTGAGAGTCTCCACCTGAAATGCAAACAGTGCAGCAATGAGGAAGCTTACACACATGCCATTTCATGAAGTGACATTGAGAGCAGTAGATCTGTGTGTGTGTGTGTGTGTGTGTGAAGGTAAATCTACAGTACCTGTAGAGCAGTCTTCCTTTGTCTTTCCGCAACCAGTTCAGAGTTACTCTGCTCCTCCTCCAGCTCCTCCTCCAGCTGACTGACTCGTGCGTCCAACCTCCTCTTTTCTTCAAACAGTACGTTCCTGGACAGACATTACATTTTTGTAAAACCAACAAAAGTCCATATACCAAGCAACAATAGTAAAGTAAAGTGGTACTAACTTTCCAGAGCTGCTGTTGACCATCTCATCGGCCACCTCGTCTCTCTCCTGCTGAGCCTGTCTCTTCTGCCTCTCTGACACAGCAAGCTCCTACACAGACAAATGAAGGCACACAGGGTTTTAAAGTCACTCAGAACACAAACATCATTCTAAAAGCATTATATCTTAATATTCCTGTTGGATTTCAGTTAAATATACGCACCTCAGTAAACTGCAGGACTTCCGCTTCCAGAGTTTGGATCTTCTTTTCGTTGTCTTTTGACTGTGAGATCACCTCATCCCGAGCCAACCTGCTTTCCTCTAGCTCGCGCAGAACTTCCTTCATTTGACCCTGTAACAAATAGACACTTTTTTAGAATGCATGCCATTGACAAGTACAGAAAATCAATGCTTGTGCGTATAAAAATGTCTTTACCTGCAGCCTGCGTAGCTGCTTCACAGCCTCTTCTTTTCCGCGGGTGGCTGTCTCCACCTGGGCCTCGGCCTCCTGCAGTTCAGATTCCAGCTGCTTCTTGGTAGACACAGCCTGAGACCGCTGACTCCTCTCCTCCTCCAGCTGGATCTCCAGCTCCTTCACCTGGCATTGGAAGGAGGATAAGAATACTTTGTGTGATTTGGAGAGAAGAACAGCAACAAACATTTTCTTCTCTCTCCCTCCTCTCTCTACCTGTTTGCTGAGCGCCCTCCTCTTCTCCTCTCCCTTCTCCTCGCTGGTGCTTATCTCCCTTTCAAATTGAGCCTTGAGCGCCTGCAGGGTGACCTCCAGCCTCAGCCTTGAGTTCTCCGCCTCCGTCAGCTCCTCCTCCAGCTCCTGCGTCTGAACCCGCAGGCTCTGGGCTTCTGTTTCTAAGCTCCTGCGGGTGCGTTCCAGCTCATGGACCTGATACAGGGGCAGATAATATGCGGTGACTCACTGAGGACTGAGACAGAGAAATGACGGAGTCCCAAGAGGAAGATTCTTACGCTCTTGCCGACGTCGTCCTGCTGGTTTACAAGCTGTTCCATTTCCAGACGGAGCTGCTTGTTGGCCCTCTCTAGCTCTTCCCTCTGATCCTGGGCTTCCTACACACACACACACACACACACACACACACACACACACACACACACACACACACATTAATCGCTGCAATCACAGATACACAATGAAAAATCGTTTACCGTCTGCTCTCAATTAGTTTACCTGCAGGGCTCGAGAAAGAGCCATATGTCTTGTCTCCTTCTCTCGGCTGTCTGCTTCTGCTCTGTCCTTTTCCTCTGCCAGCCGAGCGCTCACCGCCTTCTCCTCTGCCAGACACTGACGGGTTGACGGAGACAAAGTTAGAGGTCATGGGAAGGAAATATTTTTGCAGCCTGTGCATAGCGACAAACAGATGAGGCACTGACCTGGTCAAACTTCTTCTGCCTCTTCTCCAGGGCCGTGCAGTTCTGTCTCTCTCTCTGCAGGGCAAGTGTCATGTCCTCTATCTCTTCCCTCAGTCGTTCCCTCTGCCTCTCCACCCGATCCTTCTCCTCCTCCTTCTGACGCTCCCTCTGGACGGTGCTGTCAAGCTCTCTCTGGAGCTTCCTGCGTGTCTCCTCTCCGGCTTCCACCGCAGTGTTCACCTCCTCTGACTGCTTACGAAGCTCTGCCAGCTGAAGCAGAGAGGGGTTAATGATTCATGATAACCAAATAATCAGTTTTACATCTTTGGCTATTGTGAAGTATTAAGGGATGTGAGAAACACTTGAATATAAGAGAAAGTGGATGTTTTTATGTTTGCATCTACTGTTTTTGGGTAGCTTTGATGTTTTACTGCTGTGGACCATGGTCAGGAAAAAAAATTGATTGAATGACATCTATTTCAAAGAGATGAAGCAGTTCCAGATATAAACCAAGCCCGCGAGGGTCTTTTACCTGCTGGGTATGAGTCTGGATCTGCCGGGTCAACTCTTTTGCTCTCTCCTCCTCCTCCTCCAGTCTTTCCATTAGTCCGTTCTTCTCCTCCTCTAGTGCTCGCACCCTCGAGCCCAGAGCCATCTTTTGACGAGTTTCATCCTGCAGCAGTTCCTGAGTGAGAAGAAGCGACAAGAGTGTCAACCAAAGACCGGTGACAAGCTTGTGCATGTGCTTTTGAGAAGACGTTTCAAAAAGCTATTGCTACTCTCTCAAATGCTGAAAGTGGCTAAACGTCACACCTGCATCAACCCTGGTGTCTGTGTGTGTTTCACTTTGTTACCTTTGCATCGGACAGCTGGCCCTCCAGGCTGTTGACCTCTTTAGTGAGCCGAAGGGTTTTGGTGTCAGATGAGGACAAATTGCTGGAGATGGTCTCAATTTCACACTGAAAAAGCCACAGTTGGGATAAAGGTAAATTTACCAGAACAAAAACAAGAGCAGCTCTTCACTGCAGAACCATAGACTGATTTTGTCACATTCAAAACATACAAAAGAACACCTATTTGAACACACACAAATTTCACAACTAAACTATGAATTTAAGGTTTATTAATATCAGCGTGTATATATAAATGTCCACCTGTAGCTTGTGCACTCGCTCTTCCCTATCCTCCCGCTCTCTGTCAGCCTGAGCCAGTCGGGCGCTGTACTCCTGCAGCTGACTGTCGGCCCTCTTGCGGCCTCTCTCGCTCTCCGTGCGGCTTGCTTGGAGGCTCTTGAGCTCCGAGCTCAAATTCTGCCTCTCTTCCTCCAGCACTGTCTTGGCCTTCTCCAGGGACTGACGTGCCTGTAAGAGAACATGGACGACACCTGATGAGTGACATGTTTACACATGCATGTGTGTTTTGAACATGTGTGTGTGTACGGCGTTCCTCTTACCCTCTTGCTATTGTCCAGCTGTTCCTGGAGGCTGTCTATAGCAGCGCTGTGTTTGACTCTGAGTTCTGATAGCTGGGCCTCGTGGTGGCGAGTCTCGTCTTCAACACACCGCTGGAGATCATTTAACTCGGCTTCCCGACGAGACCTGCGTAGACGTAAGAGGAAAGAGGTATAATTCTTGCCCTTTTTATTATACTCTATTTTTCAGTCCTGTCCCGACAACAGAAACTGAACTATCAAAGCTTATATTTATGATAATTTATGTGCGTTTCCTTTACCTTAGCTCCTGCTGTGCAGCTGTGGTGTCCAGAGTGTCCTCCAGCTCAGTCCTCAGAGCCTCCAGCTCCTCCCCCAGGTCTCGCCTCTGTTTCTCCGCCCTTTCCCTCATCCCTCGTTCATTCTCCACTTCCTCCTTCAGCTCAGACACCTGTGACATGGCCTCCCTCAGCGCCCTCTGAGCTTCTGTGCGACGCGCTCCTTCTTCCTCCAACCTGACAGAAACAGCAAAAGACAAAAGGAGAATTAAGGGAAGGGTGTAGTGTGAAAGATCTTTGACGAGCCTTTATTTGTGTCACTGCGTCCATTATATGTCGTCCTGTGTCTCACCGGCCCTGCAGGGTGGTGATTTCCTTCTCCTTCTGAGCCAGACTGCCCCTCAGCTCGCCAGACAGCATGCCCAGGTCTGACAGCTGCTCCTGGGCCTCCACCGAGTCATTCTCCATCCTCCTTCTCCACTTCTCCTGCTCCAAGCGCCCCTGCTCCTCACGCTTTAGGCGCTCTGCACACAGTTGTGGAAGCAATGGATTATAGATTGCAGTATTTGAACAGTAAGAACATTGGAAAAAAAAAAAAAAAAAAAAAGTTGGATAACGAAGATACCATTCTCCAGTCGACTACTAATGAATTATGACTGGGTGCTAGAATGTAAGATTACTCTAACTTTGGCTAAAACGATGGTGATAATTATTTTAGTTTAATGTTCCCTGCATAGCATGCAGCAGGGAACAGTACACTTGTAGGTTGCCTGTGGAATGACATTAGGACAGTTACCCTCTAGGTCAGCGATGACAGCCTCCTGTTTGTTCTTGAGTTTGTTCAGACTTTTGGTTTTCTCCTCTTCCTCGGTGAGCTGATCTGTCACTTCGCTCAGACGCTCCTCCAGCTGTTTCTTCTCCTGCTCAGACATAAATATCAACACTGTATTGGATCATAGAACATGTAAAAATATGTATAATATACAATGACGCACAAAACAAACTCACACATGATACAAGATGAAAAAGTAATAATGTGATGCCCACCTTGCTGAGTCGGTCTCTCTGGTCCACTGCATTCAGCAAGTCGGTTTCCAGACTTTTCACTTTGGTCTCCAAGGTAACCTTTTCCAGCAGGAGGCGCTGTCGGCCACTTTCCTCCTCCTCTAACTGCTCCTCCAGGTCCTGACAAGGAGAGTATAACATTTAAGCAACAGGGAATGGAAAAAAGCCCCAAATTAACTTCAATATTCATGTAATGTTACAGATTTTCTTCTGTTTTTATGAACAAAGCCAATCTGGCAGAAAGATAAGATGAGTCAGTATTAGTTTAGATATTGGGGTTAACTTATTTCTTCTTGATCTCCTAACCTGAATATTCTGCTGCATTCTCTTCTTCTCATTGGTCAACTGCACGCCTCTCTCCTCCTCTTCCTCCAGTCGACTCTCCATCTCAGCCATTACCTCCTCCAGCTCCTGTTTCCGATTGGCCAACCTGGCCCTCATCTCCTCTGCCTCCGCAAACAGCTCCGCCTCCGCCTGCAGCTGGTCAGCCAGCACTGACTTCTCCTCTATCAGCTAGTAGGGCACAAAGAAAGGATGAGGAGTGGTGAGCGAGGAACTGATTCATAGCAGATGGATTTCAGTGGGGTGGACAGGCAGCAGAACAAGATGGAGGTTTGTTACCTGAGCGTGTTTCTTATCCAGCTCTGTGTAGTCCTGCTCCACTCGGGTGAGATTGTCCTTCGCCTTCTGGAGCTCGCTCTCCCTAACCTGGATCTCCTCGTCTTGGCGGGTCACTTGCAGCAGGGGTTTCACCTGGTTGGCACAGAATAAAGATCAGAGGTCAATGTGAGGGACGTCTCCATTCCTGCATCCCTTTTGATTATATTTCCTGTATCCGGCTTATTTTATTTTTCTTTACCTTATCAGGGCCCTAAAGTCATTGCATTGATTTGACAACATATAGTTTCAATTGCAAGGTTCTTATACCCACTACACACTTTGTTTGTGAGCTGGGATGTCAGATATTTTCCTTCCTGCACCAACTAGTAATTATATCTCTCTTTCTACATTTTTATTGTGCTACTACAGCACAACTTTTTAAACAATGCTAGTTTGATTTCCTAGTACAAAGAAACTAAATTTAAAAAAAGCTAAATAAACTGAACAGTTTCAGCTGTGTCAGAGATCACTTGCAGATGTGTTTATTGTATATTTTCTGTCTTTGTTGTAATATAGTTTTGCGCTCAGTACCTTGGTGAACAGCCGCCACCACTGCCAGTTCCTGAGTTTGAGGTAAGCAGCGCAGTTCCTCTGCATGACCCTGAGAGCGCTCAGCTGCTGCTGCTTCTTCAGGAAGGATCTGAGAAGTAAAAGAAATACCACAATAAATCAACAAAAACACATAGGTGAGTGCAGGTAATCTCTGAAATGATTCAAGGCAGAGCAATGACCTTTCAGAAACAGAAACTACAGAACTAAATAGATGTCAGGTATTAGCTCTTTACCTAAAACCAATGACAAGTTAAAACTCTGAGCGTTAAGTGAAATTTTTAAATAAGATCTGTAAGCATTTGACAGGGTCATTAATCAACATCAACAACTCAATGATTACTTTATTTTTTATTTACTGGTATCACAACATATTTTATTGTCAAGCAAAAAAGCAAATGTCAAAGAAGTTTTATAAGTCCAGGCCATTTAGGACACTTAGTTTTACTTTGCATTTTGATGTTTTAATGCATTATGTAAAGCACTCTGAATGGCCTTTGCGCATGACTTGTGCTATTAAACTTATCTTTAATTAGTTAGCCATTGTAAAAATAAAACTTTATTATTTATGTCTTTTACAGGCCAACTAGCTGTCATTGCTGTTGCTATTCCTGAGTCACTGATAGGGGCTGACAAAAGATTAAATATTAATGCTCCTTTAAGAGTGAAATACAAAACTGCGTCCTAAATAGCAGCAAGCGAGTGCTCCTTATAGAGAAAACCCATCAGTGTTAGATGTTTGTCTTCTCCTATCCTTTTAGTTTCAATTAGCATAAAGCGAACATTGACTGACTGATGACTCAAGTTAAATCAAGTCAATTAATGTGTAACAAACATTTAAACATTACCAACAGGAACAGTAATTCAGCATCTATCATACCTCTCTCTCTCTGCTCATGTTTTATCTTGGTAATGCTCTTACTTGCGAGCGAGATAGCCTCTGGAGGCGCTCTGGAAGCGTATGATGGTGTCGGTGATCTTTAGGTCTCTTTCTTCTTCCAGATGAGCCAGGACTCCAGCTCTGAAGAAGACTTTACTCTGACCCACCCTGAACAGGTTGAGATCCAGTTCCAAAGCTCTGATCTGAACGAGGAGACAGTGGTTGGAGATTTCCACCGTTTGAATCAGTATGTTGAATTATTTTAACGACTGAAAATTGTCTCACCATGAGTTCTGATGCCTGTTTGCCATCCATGAAGGTGCGAGGAATAGCATTCGGAGTCAGGATCTCGTATCTGGAGGACAAATCAGACCAAGAGACACAAGACTGAGCGTTTGTAAAAAGGATCATTAGCAGGAAGAAAGTGCTTGATGAAGCATTTAGTGTGTGTGTTGGTGTCTGTTGTTTAGTCTATTCCAAGTTACAAAAATACAATCAAACACACACCTCTGTCTGAACTCCTGGAATGGGATGCGGTTAGGGAAACCTTGTCTGCAGATACGGATCCCCTCCAGAACTCCATTACACCTCAGTTGATCCAAAACCAGAGTGGGAGACAGCTTACCGGACTGACGACATGTAGACAAGAGAAGGTAAAGAGTGAAAAGAATTGAAAGTTTCTCCAGCTTTCTTGCATGTTTTGATTTAAAACAGTGTCCACATGCCTATCCAGCCCCCCCACCCCGCCTTACCTTCTTCTCGTGGTTGGGGATGATGCAGCGCAGGAAGTTGGGGTTAGTGTTCCTCAGCGTGGCCATCAGCTTCGTGAGTGACTCCTTGTAAAGCTGACCAACGGTCCTGAACATTCCCTTCTTCGTCTTCAACCCTGCCGATCCGAACGTGACCGGCCCGCTGTTCTCTCCTGACGACACCTGGTCCAGACCCACAATCCTGTCCACTGGACCAAAACATGGAGCAGAGCCTCAGTTTCAGCAGCAATTATCAGTTTAGTGGAATGAAAAGAGTGTTTGCCAGATTTGGCATGATGATGTCTGTGCGAAGGCCACACTAATGCCATGGGCAGTATGATTTCACAACTGCCTACACATCTGCTATCAAGCTATCGACAGATGATATCAGATGGTAGACAATGGAGGAGTTCAGTAGAGATGCAATGACATGGTTTCAAAGCCAATACCAACAGAATATATTTGCCCATCCATATCGGCCAGTAAGACACACATACACAGTCTTAGTACAGTGCAGGTGCCTAACAAGTTGTCTAGCTTAACCTGTTTTTAAAGATTTAAAGTATTACAGTTTTAAACTTGTCACGACAGGCATGCCTGCAGGTTTGTACGTCTATCATTTAAAACAAAAGCAAGAGAAAGATAATATATTATGTTCCTGATTTGACATGTTCGTGATATATTTGCCAATTCCACAATCAGCCAAACATCTACAATAATAATACAGTTAGTCTAATATTGTGGTTGCTATTTGAATGTTAGTACTGAATGCCAACGTGTTGCATCTCCAGATCTCAGTCAGGATCACATTTCTGCTTGGCTGGTTTTCATGAAACCACTCCAGTGGCAGTTGGTTGTGGCAGTATTGTGCAACACAACTCTTATGTGATCCTGAATGTGTTTTTTTTGTGACTAATAATGAGCATGCTGCTACCTTGACACTTTCTACAAATTTCTACACAACCAAGGTGGACTATTTCTTTATAAATGGAAAAAGCTACATCACACAAGCACAGCACTGTCACTAAAAGCAAAAACTTGGTGAAAGAGAAAAGCGACTGAGCAAACAGCACAGTGACAATATGAGAATCAGACAACATGTAACTCATGACACTACAGCACAAATACAAACTAAAATATCACACTACATTCAAACAGCGGGCAGACATAATACAAAGGAGTAATGTAAGCAGAGGTGGGAGTGAGGAATGCGAGTGTGACACACAGAGGAGGAGAAAAACCTACTGTCGGAGCCATTAGCCTGTAGTGTGGCATACGAGTCAAAGAAGTACACACGAGGAAGAGTTTGAATATCTGATGCAGGAAGGAAGGCACATGGAGAAAGAAAAAAAGGGTAGGAAAGATGGAGCCCAAGCGAGCACCGAATTAGTGGAGAGGGAAGAAAAAAAGAACAGAAGGAAAAAAGACAAGAGCAAGAGGATAGTTGCATGATAAAGAAAGAGAGATAAATACAGTTAAATTAGTACATTATGAACCAGAAAGCTTTATTATTTATACTTGACAAGCTTGAAAAAAAAAAATACAGGGCATGAAAATATTCAGTCTTTCAGTTAAAAGTACAATTTGTTTTAATGCTGTACACGTATCAAGTATACACTTTAAAGGCTTACTGTACATGGTGTTGAAAGAACGTGATAGTAAATCAGTCTCACCCTCCTTCCAAAGCTCTGACACAAAATGATCAGACGACTGGTGGAGAAGAGACGCCACGTTGTCATTCAGAGGGTCCATGTTCTTCACTAACCAATCATGTGCCTTGTAGTCCACCTGAGATACATCACAGGGGACGATTTTAGTTGATGACTGTGAATGGGAAAGATGGCAGACACGGAAAGATGTTAAGAAATGGTGGGATACCTTGCCAGCATAGTGAATGATGGAGAAGTCAGCTTCCCCGCGTGGCTGCTTTGGTTTGAAGAATTTTGGATGGGTGCCTTGTTCAGCAGACACTTTCTCCACAAATGAGCGGTCTGTAGCCCGCGGGAACCAACACTCTTCGTCCAACAGGGCCAGAACACCAGGCGGGTGGGCCTAACAGAAACGATGAAAAACAACACCATTTGTTGTGAGTGAAATGTGATTCTATATAATTCAAGATGACAAGGAATCAAAGCAGAGTGTGTGCCTGCATGTTTTTGTTTTCTATTTATGTTCTTTTATTCATTTCTTCATCTGTGGGTGTGGTGAAGTGATTTGGACCACAGGTCCTGCAATCTGTACTTTATTCACCAACCAATGCACGCTATTTATATGTTACGTAAATATGGACTATCAGCATCTATCTCATTTAACAGGTAATAATGTGTGATCCTTTAACCAAACAACAGTTGTGTTTTTGTGAGTATTTACTGGTTTCTCAATGAGGTCAATGCAGGGCTGTAAGTCAAGGCCAAAGTCGATGAAGTTCCACTCGATGCCCTCCCGCTGGTACTCCTCCTGCTCCAAGATGAACATGGTGTGGTTGAAAAGCTGCTGCAGCTTTTCGTTTGTGTAGTTGATACACAGCTGCTCAAAGGAGTTCAGCTGCAGGGATTTGGGAAAGCAAACAAAGACTTAATAATTAGCGTGATTTAAACTATGGAACAACATGAACACACTTGTATGCCTGACATTTGTTAAGACATTTCACTGGTGACAACCCACGCCTGTAAATGCTTCCCAAACCTAATACTAACTCTAAGATGTCTTCAAAAAAGTAGAAATAAAAAAGGAAAATGATCAGGCACGCATGAAAAAATAAATAGCTCTCATCAATTCCACCATCATCCCTCATGTTAAAATTGTATAAATAACCTTCAAGCAAACACACCATCATTACATGAACAAACCTGGAAAATCTCAAATCCAGCGATATCGAGGATGCCAATGAAGGAGGCTCCCTGTCTCTGTCGGCGGTCCAGAGCTCTGTTGATCCTGTGGACCAGCCATCTGAACAGACGCTCATATGTGGCCTTAGCCAGGGCCTCCACAGCAAAGTCAGCCTAGAAGAAGAAGAATAAACAGTTTGATACACTCCACAGGGACAAATGTCCGCTTATCATGATGAGAACAAACATCTATGCACATTGATCCTACCTGTTCTTTCGTCTGGGCCTTCTGCACATACTCTCGACCCACTTTGATTCTAGGAGTGAGGATGGCCCGAGTGAACTCCAGCACATTGATGCCCAGCAGATGGCACAGCTTCTGAGCAGCTGTGTTATCAGGCATAGAGGCCTGGTCATGATTCTTCTCCTTCATGAAGGAAATGTTCCCCAACTGGAGCACAGAAGAGATCACCTTAAGCATGGCTGAGGAAGAGAAGAGACGGGGAGAGGGAAGGTGATTTATAGCAAAGATCAAATGACAGAAAGCAAAACTACTTTCTCTTTTCTCTTACAGAGCGACTCCTCCGGGGTGAAGCCCATTATAACCATGGAGTCCATGGTCTGGGTGAAGTTCTCTGAATCGCTCTGACCAGGAACAGGGATGGAGCCTCCGCTGAGAAAGCGGTACTCATCAGCAGTTCCTAAGAGCAGGTCCGCTGGGGAAGAGAATAAAAACAAAAAGGTGAAACAGAGCGATCAATTTAAATAGAAAAGACATTTTCACCAAAATAACATACAGTATGTTCTGTAGTATAGCAATATTTCATGATCACACTTCGACTGTTGTACTTTAGCTCACCTTTTGTCTCTTCTGAAGTTCCACACAGCAACTGGTAAAAAATGTGGAAGGTCCTCTCATCTTTGGCCTGACGGGTGGCCCGGGACTTTTCAAGGAGGTCTGGATTTATATGGTCATGGACAAATACACATATATACTATATGCGTGTAAACCTTTAAAAGATACAATTCATTTTGCACATTTCTTTAAATGAACACCCTAAAAGCGAGTACTCCATAAACCAGAGTTTCACAATAGAGTGAAACAATAAATGTACAAAGTCGCCAAACTTTGCTGTAAATGAAACAGCTTACTGAGAGAGCAAGTGTATTCATTTTTTCAAAAACATTGGAGTCTTGTCAAAGGATACAGGTCTCGATGTTGGCACCAACGATGTACCCCGCTACATCAAAATTAATGCGTATGAATTTACCCTAAAGAAGAAGAAAATGTGGTTTTATGTTTCAGTTGATTTCTATAAAAAATTATCAAACTGAGGATAGATTCAGAAGGTAATAAACATGATCTGTTTGTATAATGTATCTTGTCTGCTCTTACAAATCTAGAGGAATTGTCATTCTTGACAGTCTTTGCGTTGCCGAAGGCCTCCAGTATGGGGTTGGCCTGCAGGAGCTGTCTCTCCAGCTCGCCCTGAGACACACAGGAGACGTCAGATCAGATTAACAGCCTCAACATAAACACTTCCATAGGGCCTATCTGCTAAAATGCACCATCTAATTCTGCTCTCTTTGTAGTACCTACTGATAGGTTATGTAAAACAAAAAAAGTGTGACTCATCTTTGAAGAGCAGTGACACAAAATGGTGCATTTTAAGGCCCAAAATAGCATCAATAAACACGCACCATCCCCAGACCCCAAAACAAATGATTCTCAACCTCAACAAAAGTAATGAGCCCTCAATAGTTTGGCAATCAGTAATAAAGGCATCAATATGACAGCGTATTGCTGCTAAGCAAGGAAAAGAGAAAAAAAAGGATCAGTAGCATGTTATAACGCAGACGTTTCTTTGTTATAACATGATGTTTTTCACGTTATTACAATATAAACTTATCACATTACAACATGAAGCATTTCACGTTATAACAAGATCAGTAGTAGTACTTTATATGTTGACAGAAAACGTTCCTTGTTATAAAGTGGGAAATATCTTGTCACATTATAATGTTACTGATCTGTTTTTATTTTTTTCTTGCATACGCTAAGCAGCAATACACTGCTGTATCAATCTTGTTTTACATTTTATTAATTAAAATTTATTTCCTACATTATTAGAAGGCAATCTCTAGAAACTAACAAACAAGAGTCAGTTGAGAACCACTGTTGTAAAAAAACAACGGTAGAGGGAAGCTACAGATTTAAATGCTAACACCAGACTGCTAGCTGCAATGCATTACTGCAGCTGTCGCATTGCCAGTGCAGCTCCTGTTGATGCAGAATCAGCACAGCAGCAGTCAGTGTAGGGAGTTACTGCAGCTACAGGAGGTCGTTATACTGTAGGAACTGTACAAGAATGCCGACAAGCCACCCCAAAGGTAGATACACAGACACACATGGTCACACTACACATGTGAACAAAACCACATATTTAAATGTGCACACTTGTTCACTTGCTTCATACTCACCTAGATGGGGCAACACAGCTACACCCACTCCCACACTCATTCTACATACACACATACTGTACAGTTCATGAAATTAAAACCGCCTCTCCAGCAGAAATGCATGTAAAAACTTGTGGCGTTTACAAGTCACTGGGAAAGGGAAGCCAACCATCAGCACTGAGGAGAATAGAATAAAATGTGCCAAAACTAACACTTCGCACGAAATAAATGATTCTCGTTATGAAGCAAGAGAATCATTTCAGCTCTGGTAAATATTCAACATGGAAATTTTCCAATAAATATACCCCAAGTTGTCTTATATAATACTTTCATACTCACATATTGCATACTCTGACGAATTGGGGGGGGGCGAATGAAGTTTTAGGAGGGAGGAGAAAGGGTGGATATATGGATGGGATAAACAAACAAACAAAAAAAGACAAATAAGACAACAATAACAACAAATAAAGGACTACAAACAAGCAAACTCAAATATACTGTACAAAGCCTGACTGTTATGAGGAAGCACATCAGCCCTGATGTTAAAGTTTAAGGCTACTCTGTATCGTTCGAGGTCATTAAGCAGGAAATAGGAAGGGACAAAAGCACAGGACAGGACAACAGGACAGAGTTAACTCACCCTGTTCACCAAAGAACTGCCTCTTGTTAAGGACTTAGAGCCGTCCATCTTAGCATGCAGGAAAGAGAAAGAGGCAATGCAGAAAGAAGAGGAAGAGGGGATTCAATGTTAGATTCCTACAGCTTTACCCTACGTCATAGTTCTTTCTTTCTCCTTCACCACGTCTTCACCATCTTTCCTGTTATTCCTCACCCCTTCATTCTTCATATTCCTTCTTTTTTATGTTGTTTTTCCAGCTGCTCTATTTAATTTGTACCTCTGTGGTGTCTCTACTGTGACATACCTGTACAGCTTCCTTGTTCCTACCCAGAGTGCCACCCTTATGGGAGGAGGCAACATGAGCCAAATACTGGATGACTTTCTTCGTGTTCTCCGTTTTCCCAGCTCCAGACTCGCCTCTGGAACACACACACATAATAAATACCATTTTCTTTACAAAATGGTCCACCTTAAAACACACACCTCATACATACATACACATATATATACACATACACATATATATATATATATATATATATATATATATATATATATATATATATATATATATATATATATATATACATACACACATACATATATATACATACACACATACATATATATATATACATACACACATACATATATATATATACATACACACATACATATATATATATATATATATATATATATATATATATATATATATATATATATATACACACACATACATACACACACACACACACACACACACACACACACACACACACACACACACATATATATATATATGCATTTTAAAAAGAAAGAACACACAGGAACAAGGGCCAAATACTCATTCATTACACCAATAAATATAGAGCCCATGCAGTGCATTCAAAGCCACAGGTCTAAACAGAAAGCAGGTGGGGAGGATACAGGCTGTGTCAGATTTGTTGCTTTTGGAGAAGAGCGAAGGAGAATGGAGTAAAAATAGCAGCTGTAAGAGATGTAAAAGAAGCAGACGCCTCGTCCCAAATACACTGATTTAAGAAGAGCCTGAAGTGGGATCCTTGACAATGACAGGAAGAGTCTGACAGGAATACATGATGACAGGGAGACGGATGGCTGGCCCTCAGGCAGGCAGGTAGGCAGACAAACCATGGCTACAAACAGATGCATTCACATTACAGGCCTGACTTTTTGCTAAGATGTAATTTTTCTGGCCTGATTCTTTAAATCCATGTTTGACAGTGGCCCATAACGGACATCAGTTTGATATGTCCTGTATTTGGACATTTGCCTTAAAAAACAGATGTATTATTAGCTGCATAGAGACGAATGAGAGAAGCAGAGCAGTCAGCACAGTGCTCACCCTTTAATTTTGATTTCACATTTGAATAAAAACAATCTAATTTGATCCAGTTATATCTGCTTGAAATCTGAATATGTTGCAATTACATGCACATGTGCACAGCCATGCACACAAATGACAAATAGACACCAGACAGCAAACCAGACACGTAGACACAAACACTCCAACAGAGGCAGACATTAGCATTCACAGAGAGACACACTGGCGTCCTACAGTAGGCTACTCACGTGCAGAGGATTGCCTGGTCTTCTCTGTCTGTGAGAGAAAAACAATATGAAGACAAATGAGTGACAGGTAGATGAGACAAGTGTTAAACATGTGCTTTAATAAATTGCTGACAAGACAGCAAAGTCAACATCAAACGACTACAAGGATCCCAACTATTTGAAAGTCTACGCATGTCGGACATTTGATGCCTTGAAATAACACACAGGCTGCTAAACCACACGACACTGTGTTATTTAAGATTCCCACACATTCAGTGTAGAATTCGTACTGGTCTTACAGGTTCAGTCACTGTGGTAACACACCTACAACCTGCCCTGAGCGGGACGGGAGGTGGCAAGTACATAGACACAGACTCAGAGCCTCATCTGGCCTGTTTTACTATCTCAGGAGGACACCCCGAGGGAGAAACAGTCCTCAATCAGATCTTAACTGCTTTTAGATCTCTCATGAGCTCAACGTGAGAGGTAGGGCCTAAAAAACCGTGGTCGTGCATTGTCATAATATTTGCTCACTATCATCACCACAACAAATATGCTATACCAACGCATCTGTGGGAGTGCCACACCTAGAAATCTCTGTTGCAAGAAAATACCGTCTTGCCTATTTGTTTTCATTTTTAAAGGCTTTTGATAACAGCCACGAGTCAGGAATACGCCACACCTTCAAATAGCGCTCAAAGATCACAGACGGGATTCAGTCTCATGTTTCAGGCTGGTTGAGCTGATAGCAGATGTGTAGGTTAGCTATACTGTCAGAGTTAGTCAGGAGTCAGAGGCCACAGATAGTGTTGGGTACCTTGTAGCATGCTGCGATAGGCGGCCTCTGATATGGCGTAGATGTGGGGGGGCATCTCGTGGCGTTTCTTGCCTCGGTACATCTCCACGATGGCCTCTGTGTAGATGGGCAGGTTCTTGTAAGGGTTCACCACCACGCAGAACAGCCCTGAATACGTCTGGAAAAAAAACACAGAAGAGAGAGGTTTACATTGACCTAATCCTCACAGTGCAGTCCATGGAGCCTTTTATCAGTCCAGTCAGAATAAAACTACATCACTTTGCTCTAGGTCTGTTTGATAACCTACTGTTTTTAAGAGAACTCTCTCTCTCTGTCCACATGCTCAATCACTTGAGTTAAGTGGTTTGTGTTCGATTCAAGGAGACTGTCAATAACTGTGGGTGGCTTGACTTCTCCCGTTTGATAACTGCAGGAGTAGCATATTCTTATTAAACTACTGTTTCAGCAGAAAGTGCAGCAGTAAACCAAGCGTGAAGCGCTCAATGCAACTCTGCTTGGTTCAATATATTACGCAGGCAAGCACTATTGTTCCTCTGTACATTAATTAACAAATTGTGACACAGGAAAACCTTATCTGAACATTCAGGGAGTTTTAAATTAAACTGGTTTCAGTTTATCATCCATTTCCAGACTGCTGCTCCATACACATAACACCAATCACATCACAATGTAAATGGTCCGTATCCTCATTACACATTATCAAAATGCAAAAAACAGACTCTTGCATCCACATCCATAAATGTTCGGATTTTTGTAGGTTTATAAATGTCACTTTATTCAGAAATTAACATTTTGGCTCATGTAAATGCAACCAGTGATTGTATTTTCTACACAGCACTAGTCAGCACTGTTAGTCACATGTTAATATTCTCATGACGATACAGAAACCATAAATCTTATCATATTGTAACACGTCTCTAGAAGCTAATCCAACAACCTATCCCTGCTCCTCCCTTACTCTGTACTCCCAGCATGATCCTCCATCATTCATCCCATTAAAAGGCAGCTTAACTACATTTAATTGCCTATGTATTATTCTACTGTACTATGCTTCCTGGGTATGTCAATTATCATTGGCTTACATCACTATAACTTCCACTCCTATCTATACTCATATCTCTTCTTTGCGCTCTCCTCCCCCTTTTCTGCAGGAGAAACTGGAGATGCCTCCCACTGCCACCACACACACACACAACTTTGTAAACTGACTCCTCACCTCTCTCACATCCCATATTGGTTACACAGGAGATGCCAGAGGAGCCGACGCGTGCATGTAATGTACAACACAGACTGAATGTGCACAAAAACATGCATGTATGTGAACATGTGCTTTGGCATGAGAACCGTGTCCACAGGTTTCTTTATTAGTTATATGCTGTGAACGAGTTCTTCATCGTTTCGTCGACTCACATAGATCAAGCCAGAGTAGTATCTCTCTCTCAGGTTGTGCAGCACCGAGGCTTCATTGAGGCAGGTGAGGTCGGCCATGTCCTCCACTTTGCTGAAGCGCGGGGGGTTCATCCGCTGCACCTCCTCCCGGGACAGAGTCACCTTCCTCTGGCTGTCTGTCAGCTCGACCTCCACCTCATCACCGCGCTCCTCTCGAATACTGGCCGACTGGGGACGGAAGCAGAGAGAGAGTTAACGAAGGCAGTACGTTAGATGAAGGAAAGAAGTGTTTCTGTTCAATGTGAGATTCAAATTGCAGAGACTTTAAACGTGCTTTAGTGAACATAATGTCTGCATGTATCGCTGTCAAAGTGCCAATTTTACAATCAGGGGCCAAACAAGCAATGAATTTACGAAATATGCTGTCTGTAAATCAATTCCAGAGTAACCAATAAACAGTAATCAATCTTTTAAAGGGGGTATCGTGAAATTTTAGAATTCTTGCATCGACTCAGATCTTCTCAGACGTTTTAAATCTGGGATTTAGCATCTTCCTTTGATGCACCAACAAAAGTTTCGTCATTAATTAGATTAAAAATAAAACAGACCGAAATGTGAAGCTGTGCTTAAGTTACTAGTCTCCAAAGTTCAATCATTCTGCGCATAATATAATAAAAGCTAACAGCTACCTAAAAGGCAGAACATCTATTAAAAAACGTTATCTATCAATCAAAAATGAAATTCAATGTAGCCATACTGTTTACAAAAAACGACTTTAATTCTACAGTAACCCAGCTGGCCTACATATAAAATGAAGTTAACATAAATGTATTTGTGCAAATGTTTGACAGAATCTCTGCCAGAGAGCTTTGGAGTAAGAGCAGTCATTGTATCTGACAGCAGACAAGAATAGATGGCGACAGAAGAGAGCACCTCTCTTGTCCTGCTGTTGGTCTTGTGCTTGTTGGACAGGAAGTAGTAAACTCTTGATTTTGACCAGGTCACATGACTCTGATCTGCTTCACTTTATTCTCTCTACTTAACATGCACGACACACAAACTATGTGCTTGTTTGTGTTTGCGCGTGTGTGTGTGTGTGTGTGTGTGTGTGTGTGGGTGGGTGTATATTAGTCACAGATTGAACTACATGCTCAGAATATTAAAAGTGTGCGTGTCTCTCTCTCTGTGTGTTGTGTACTGTATGACTTTCTATATTCGGTATGTGTGTGTGTGCGCATTTGTCCTACAGTGCAATTCTCAGATCATGAGTGTGAAATGAAGTCAGTGTCGCTACAACGGCCTCTTAACATTAGGAGGCTGAAGGAGAGTATTGTTCTATTCATAGAGCTCACTGTGAAACCAGTGCAGAAGAGAGAGGGAGGTTCAGATAGGACATCAAATTCATATGTCACATCCTACAATATGCAACAATGAAAAACTCATAATGTGCATTACACAAGTACCAAGTAGAAGTGGAACAAGCGAATATTACGACCCGGGCCTTGTGCCAGTCATTAGGCCTAAATGTGTCAGAGAGCATCACAAGACATATTAAGGAATCTAAAGGACAAAGGAAAGCATGGAAAATAGGCTATTGTCATAGGAACAGAAACCTCGTAAAAAATGATAACACACACAGATACAAAATGCTCACACACCCTGTGCTGCTCTGCCTCACCTGTTTGACACACCTTCAATTGAAGGCATACACTTAGAGATAATTATCTACCAGAGGATTAACACTAAGATAGTGGGAAACGGGAAAACAAGTTGTAAAAATAAATTACATTTAGCCCTGAAATTCAACATTCATTTAGAGTTGAATCTATTTACATCCAATTTGATTTTAAATTTGATGTCCGTGCTTGTTGGAAACATTTCTCTCAGCACCCGCCTTACCTCAAAGCCATGCTTCTCTGACGGCACCCACACCAGCCTTTTAGCCGCCCAGTCGGCCTGGCTGGCGGCGGAGAACGTGGAGTTGGAGGTGGGGGACCCTGGCATTGCCCCAGACGACAGGAAGTGGGTGACATCGTTGACACCGCCCCCCGTTGGCTTGGACATAGCTTGTTATACTGGCACTAGAAAGAAGAGACGGGAGACCAAAAAAGAAACAATAAAAAGTTAGCCCGTGTCGAGAGATTTTTTTTTTGTCACACGACTACTGGCATAAAACTGGAGCACGGAAGATGAAGTGAAAGACCGTCAGACAGTGACACTGATGTGATTCTGTGTCAAGACACACACACACACACACACACACACACACACACACACACACACACACACTCCATGTGCACCCAAACATAAAGGAAGAGCAGTAGTCAGTAGTAGCACGCAAGTAGCATGCAGGCCATATCCAGCTCAGAGTGGGTCAGGAACGGCCTAAATGAAAGACAGCAAATCAAGGAGAAGAAGGGAGGAAGGAAGACGGGGAGATCGGTGGGTGGAGAGGTGGAGGGTGGAGGAAAAGCGAGATTCATCAATTGACTGAGTAAACTGACATGACAGTAAGGGGGGGGGGGGGGGGGGGGGGGGGGCAAGGAAGAGGAAAAAAGGGTGGAGGAGGTGGACTGAATCTATTGTTAACTGGATGAAAATGAAGCATGCTTCTACTGCAGGCCACTCAGTAGAGATAACACTCTAGTGAGAACCAGTGGACGCAGTGGATCCAGCATCCTGTGAAAGAGGAGGTGACAGTAGCTAGAAGTGGTTGCTACTCTGTCTGGAGGTTGCCTTTTGTGTTTTCAGAGTGACTGTAGCGCTACAGCAGGATGTTTATAGATTTGCTCTGACAACTAAGAAATTATGTTCTGCAGTGATTTGTTTTTTGTACTTTTGACTCTAAAACTTTCCTTTGAGGCTAGTAGGAGTAGCTTCTGACGGGCTAATTGCTGCTCCACCCAGGACGGCACATAATGACCATTTAATTGTAGTTGTCATCTATGCACAGTACAGACTTCATTAGCGATGGCTCAAGACATTCTATTATTTTTTTTTATGAACATAAATATCTTTGGGTTTTAAACTTGCAGTCATTTTAAGACATCGCCGTGGTCTCTTAGAACTTGTGTTGGGGATTTGTTGCTGACTTTCAAAACACCAAACAATGAATGAAGGAAATAATCAGTATGTGAATCTATAATCAAAATGTTATCAACTGTATGTTAGCATCAGGCTATTGCCATTCATGTAGAGTTGGGCGATCTGAAGGCAATCGAACAACACAATATGTTTGACCAAATACGTCAATATCAAAATTGCAACGATATTGTAGGGTTGACCACAGGTGCAACCTTTAAAACCAGGAAAAGACACGAAACAAACACATTTTACCATATTACAATATCCAAAATCAAATACACTATCTAGTCTCATATCATATATATTTCCCAGCCCAACATTAATGAAGCTAACAGTCTAATTAATGGACTCATTACATAGCAAGAAGACAGTTCTTACGGATAGGTTAATATAATCAATGGAATCTGATGACCTGAATTTCATGTGGCAACCAAAATAGACGCAAAAAAATTAACCCTTTAAGCCGTCCCACTGGAACTCTGTGACGCTTCCCGATTGTTGTTGGATGAGATAGCTGGTGAAGTGTTGGTATCAAAATAATGTGCAACAACAGTCATTACGGCGATCAAAATGAGGCTTTGTGGAGGAATGACTGGACAGAACGTCCTCTTCAGTATATTCAGGGGATGAGAACGTCAACTTTAAAGAGACAGGTAGGCTATTGTGCCATTCTGGTAAATACTAGGCGTCTCCATGCCTCTGCAGGTATGTCATCTGGCTTGATTCCTGCCGTGTGTCTCAGTGTCAGTTTTTTCCGCTCTGTCTGTTCATGACAGGGCCTGGTCCTCAGCCCTGCCCTAACCATACCTGTTACTCCAATAGGACTCTGGGTGTGGATACACGTTGACAAAAGAGTCGCCACCACCCAGCTACCAAGTATGGAAAATATGTGGTCCCTCAGTGGTATAAAACAGCTGTGCATCTGTTCTTAATGGCTGGCATTACTCTAGATCTGTTTTATTGTCAACAAATCCCTTGAAAAGACCAAAATCAACAATGTGGTAGTCCATCTTTCAATACTTTACGACTTCTCTACGTTTGTGGAACTGAATCCCACGCCCATTTTTTTCCTAAGACATTTAGAAACTGATTACAAATATGTGGTTTTGTGGCCTTTGATTTACTACAAAAGTAGTGCACCATGTTTTTCAGCAAATGTAACTAAAACAGGAGTAAATAATGCATTTGTTGGGGACTATTTTCAGCAAATTAATTTCATACTGCAGTGACTCTTTACCTCACAAGGACAAGATGTAAGGGTTTTGTGAATATTTTAGTTCTTGGTATTGAAGAAGCCCCTGATGTGTGTTATTAGACAATAGTTGAGATGTACTTACAAATGAAATAACTAAATGTCAGGCTTTGGCTACACAGGCAATACTTCTTCATCGTTATCATCATCATCATCACCACCAATTCATATTGGTATAAGTTATAATCAGCTATAACAGCAATCATAAAAGAAAACCTTGTATGCCAACACATAAGCTGCAGTGCAGGATGCTGCTGACTCCCATAGATAACATTAATTCCCTTAAAGCAAGTATTCTCTCACACACACACACACACACACACACACACACACACACACACACACACACACACACACACACACACACACACAGGTTGTCGCAGTACAGCCTGGACTGACCGGCAAACTCGTCCTGCAGCAGCTGGAGTTGCCAAAACCTGACTGCTCTCTACTCCATAGCAACAGTAAGCAACAGCCCATAGACAATACCTTAGGTCATTCAATGCGGGGGGGGGGGGGGGGTTCTTATAGGGTGTGTGTGTGTGTGGGTGATTAATGTGTGGGTGCCTGGGCGTGATTGTGCGTGTATTAAACGAGTGGAGGAGCAGGAGACGCCTTTTTTTTCCTTCAGCTTTGCATCGGTGATGATATTGTGTGATCGGCGAGCTATAGCCAACAGTGAGGAGAGGTGACATTATTAAAGCCACACTGGCTATGGTGATAAATACAGCGGCTGCAGGACAATACAGCTGCAGAGTGACCCCTATAAATTACAGGCGTTTCAGGGGATGAAGCTCCAACACAGAAACTGACGAAGGCAACCACACCTTGAACATAAGACGTGAACAATCACGAGCCTTTAATTGACTCTGTGAACCTCATACATGTGGGAGTCACATAACCAAGACATTTCCACTGAAGAAAAAAAAAAGGCTAAGTATGATTAATATATGACACAAAGATCACAGTAGGCCATTACCTATTAATTATATGGGTCCAAATCCCTTCTAACATGGCCATTAGACAGACACCGATTTCCTTGACTTCAGGTCTTCTCGATGTTAACATAAACATAATGATCAGACCGGTATGAAAGCCTCTAGTCCCACCAAACGTTTCATTTTTAGGCGTAACGTTAAAGCCACCGCATGTAGCTTGACCAACCTAGCGAGGCTAGCCAGCTCCACTGAAATATGACACGTTCAGGATATTACACTGACTATTTACGAGTTGGATTAGATTAAAAGGCAATTAAATGTCTCACCTTCAGGTTCCGCTCCGAGTCGTGGGTAAGGCTGCGGTGCTAGGAGAGCCGGGTTGAGGTTGTTTCGTGGGTATTTTCCTGCCTGATAGGTGTGTAGCCTACCGCATATGCGGCTTTTATCATTGCACCGCTCTCTCAGTGGAGCCGCACTCACACTTCTCGATGAGAATAAAACATAGAGCAGTGAGGGCAAAGCGACGGCTTCAGTTCAGGACACTACTTCCTGCTAGGGGACCAATCCAGTGCGAGGAAACGGTTTTTAGTCACGCCTTGAAGAGAAATATGTCCAATCAAAAACTACAATTGAGCAGTAGACCCGCCTCATGAATACGACGGGAACTTTCCGCCCCACAACTGGCATGACACGCGAGCGGCGACGAATAGTGTTAACGGTAGTGCAAGAATATCACCCATTAGCCAATGCTAACAGACAAGAGGCGGGGCTAAGTGTGACTGACGTGTTAAACAGCCAACCGGAGCGCTGCAGCAGGTGCCTGTGCGGCACTCTCGCGCTAGAGTAGGGAGATTTGCGCGCCCTTTGTTTACCACTCAGTGGAGGCGAGTGTCTGCAGACACAGATCTGGGATCGGATTTGTTAGAATCCCCAATCAAACACAACCGACGGTTTGCTTGGAGTGATCTGACTCCAGGCGCGTGATTCAGATCATACCACAAAATCCGAATGAACCCGAGTACCCGAGGTGCCAGGGTTCTGGTCTCTCGGTAAATATTTACACCAATATAAAATATCATGGAGTCAGAGCTTAATCTTTTGAAATGTATTGTATCAGCAATGATTCTAATGGTGTTGTTTTTGCACTTTTCGGGTAGTTTTCTTGGACTACACATATTTAAAATGACAATTTGACAAATAATGGCAGACTATTGGCCCATGTCATGTCACATAATATATAGATTATAAACATTAGTATACAGTCATCATTACTTTTTTGCACATGGTGGGGGTATATTCTTCTGATTTATCAACAGTTTTGCAGAAGCTTACAGGTCATTTTTACAACGCAAAATAAATCAAAACTTAAACTGTCAAAGTTGTACAATTCTGTCATAAATAGTTTTATTCACATCAGAGGTTTTTTTTAACATTCTTCCACTTGTTCCTGTAAAAAAATAGAAATTTAATTGGTTGGTTAAGGTTTAGGTTCAGGCGGTATTCTGTGACAGACAGGATCGTCAGTGTAATATATAGTTGTGGACATTACACAGAAAAAAGAAAGTTGACATTCCTTCTGTGACAAAACAAGACTTGGTCATTTGGTTTGTGTCTATACGCAGCCAGGAAATTGTAAGAGTGAGGATATTATAAATATAATCTGCACCCCCTTGTTCTTATACAACATTTTGTTGAAAAATAAATTAGAGGACATCAATGTAAATACAAAAAAGTTGATAAGTAAATTACACTTGCCACCTGGATGAGATTTTATAAATACTCAGTAGACGTGATCCGCGAGCTACACAGAGAATAAATAAAGAAGCAACCAATAACTGCAATTCAATCCCTGTGTTTTATTTGCTCTACAACACAGTTCAGTTTCATTTTGAAGTGCTCTGTGCCTGAGGCAGTTCTGAAATTACATTTCAGTGTAAGAGTGTTTATCTTTCTCTTTAGAAGTTTAGCATAGGAAAGGTAGTTACAGCTTTTACCTCCAGTTATATGTAGTATTACAGTGTACTATGTTTTTTTTACACTATGTATATTATAAATAATATGATTTAAAAAATGCGTGCACTGCGGGAAGTGAGTCCTAGACAACCAGTGAAATTATCAAATAGTCCATCTATCTATTTCTTTCTGGGGTTTTTAAAAAGCGCTAGTTGAGGTGATGGTGCAGTATGTTCAAGTTACAAGTGGAGGCAGGGTGAATGACATGGCACACCATGCAGCCTATAAATAGAACATGGAAGCCATAAAGGTGAAGTGTATGGGAGGACGCAAACATAAAACAGCATTAACACTAATTGTAACAGATAATATGTCAACAGTACCTCACCCCCCGAGCTTACTATAAAAAAATCTTTCAATAACTGAAGTGAAACACTGCAAATGATGCTTTAAAGTTAGCATGTGCTGATCCAGCAACACCACTGTGCTGTTGTAGAGCTTCATTAGTGATATTAGTCTCCATATAATACTTAAGTGCAAAGTACAAAGAACAAGTCCCCAGGATGTGCATTGGATAAGCTGATTATTGGGCAACACTTCACAATATCATGTTGCACCCCTGACACTCACATGTACCAATACCTTCTATAATCCAACACTTAAATACTCAGGTGGCATAATTGACCGGAAATCATTACAGGATCTAAAATAAACATTCCAAGTGCTTTGTATTATAACTACAAAGTGCAACTATTACAGTCTACAATATAATATGGATAAAAGCCTCTTTATGTTATCAGTGCATGTTCATATTGAGGCTACTCAGTTACTGAGCAGATTCACAGCATAGACATTTTTCTCCTAAGAACAACATCCTGCAAATGTTAAACCGATTGAAAAAAAAAAACTCTCTTGCATAAGTAGCATTATGCAAATACACACAATAAAATAGCTTTAAGCACATTTCAAATGTGAAATGAACTGCTGCAGATGAAGGGCCAGTTGCAAAATATCTGGTCTGTTATGAAGGCACCACTCAATACACTGTTCTTACAATTTGTGAGAGAAACCAACTATAACACATTAGAATTAGAGTAGGGTGTCACACGACTTTATGGGCACAAAAATACAGAATCATTTATATGACCGTGGTGTAGTTTCCAGTTCAATCCAGGTTCGTCTGTGCATATGTTAGACCGATGTTTTATTTCTCAGAGATGCAGACACGGCAAGCCATCATCACAACATCTCTTCCACTCAGTTCAGTTATGTTCAAGGGATGTTGGATGTTTTAGGCCTTCTGTGCATTAACAAAGTCACTGAGAGCAGCCCCTTAAACCTTGGATTCAGTCCGAACCATCTTCAAAGTGCCAAGACACTCAGAGGATTACAATGTCATAGCTCAGTCGTGAAGTACTACAATCCAAAAGCAACAGAGCAAAACAATACAGAGTGGTTGAAGTTAGCAACACTGGACATGAGAAGATACTGTAGATCATATAGTGCAAGAAAGAATGTATAGTAATTAGCTTATCTGGACACAGCTAACATCATCTGTCATTGTGTATCACTGCAGTAGTTTAGAAACACTACAATGCATCCTCTGCCCACATGACATTCAACTCAACATGTTAGATTAAATGAAGCAAATGTTACAATCAGTGAACAATGTTTCTTGAATGACACATAGAAAAAAAGCCCCCAAAAACAAACAACATACAATGAATAACATGGAAAAAAACCCTGCTCAAAATCGCTGCTAGTTTTCAGCAGTTTCTCCATGTTACTGTTGCTCTGCTTTGGCTCTACAAGTAGCCTAGCCTACTACTCAACTAAATTATCTACATGCCCCACCAAGCTCAGACTTTCACAAAATGTTCACTATCCATACTTACCATACGGAAATAAAACATTCACATTTTAAGTCAGCATCATAGTGGAATACATCCCTGAGTTGTACCTCAGAAGGTACACTACCCTGGCATCATACAGAAGCCACCTCAAATAGAGGTAAAAAGTGTCTGCTCATCAGTTACGTGTTAGAGCCACCATGGGGTGCTGTTGCATATTCTGCCAGTCAGGCATTAGAACCAGATGGGCTTGTTGTGGTAGTGATGGGCCAGAAGTGAGACTTAGCAGACGAGTTTTCAATGATCTTGAAAGATTGCCAGGACCAATCAGACAACATTAGCCAGTGGAGTAACCCTTCTCTACAAAAGACTGACCCAAAACCTACTGTCTCTCTATCTGTCTATTTCCTTTATATTTATCTCTGTAATCCTATCTGCATAGTAGGACTCATCTAAATCTTTTAAGCGTGTCTCGTGACTTGCTTCTATTCTGGACTTTCTTTTCTGTCCAATCACTGTAAACAATATTGCTTCCTGTCCTTTATACTGACTGGCCCTATCTACTTTTAATCCTGTCTCACTTGGTCTGCCCGTTCATACCTGACTATCCCTTTCTTTTTGCCTGTTCTTCCTCTAAACTGCTGGGTTAACTTCCTGTCTCTTTTAACTTTAGGCCTCCTATTCCACAGGTTCAGTTGTAGTGGAGATGTTCTGCAAGGGATTGCTTTCGGGTCATTGGGGAGGGACATTCAGGGTCTTGGCCAGGCTCATCATCAGGGGAGACAAGCTGCAGAGCGACTTCGTTCTCATAGCAGAAAGACGAGCGTGAGCTTTGAATGTATTTCTGCTCGGCCAGCTCTTTAGCACTGCATGAAGGTGTGTTTGGGATTTCATATGTCCGATGGAAGAACGAGTAGTCCACCTGGAAAAAGTGCAGAAGAATTTTACACACATTTTTATAAGATAAGAGCCTAGAGCCATGCTAGTGGCTCTGTGAGGCTGTATTTGGGTTTAGCTATGCTTTCAGCTAAATGCTAACATCAGCATGTAAACATGTTCGCAGTAACAATGCTAACATGCTGATCTTTAGCAGATTGTTGTTTACCATGTTCACTGTCTTACTGTAGCATGTTAGCATTCTTTTTTTCATTTGCTAATTAGCATCAAACAAAAAGTACAACTGAGGCTGATGGGGATGTCAGGTTTGCAGGTGTTTGGTCATAAACCAAAGTACTCAACATATTCCAATTTTGACCAGTTAATGGCGCTAGATGACAAGTCAGGGGATCACCAGAGTCATTGGGATACATCGTCTGGTGACCATGAATGTCTGTACATGTCTGTGCCAATCAAGCCATCTGATAGTTGAAATATTTCAATTTGGCCCAAAGTGGTAGTGGACCAACCGACTAACCGACCAACATTGCCATCCCTAGAGCCACACTGTACCATGGTTAAAAACACCCTCCAAACTACAGTGAAGTAATGGAAACCACTTCAGACACAGCATTAAGGGAAGGAAATGATCCATATTATTTCTGTACATATCTCCATCTTTCCTTTCTGACCTGGTAGCAGTCTTTCCTCTCAAAGAGCACTGGTTCGAATCTGTGTCCCCAGAGTATTTCAGAAGCCACATAGGAGCTACGGCACTGTGTGGTCATGGCTGTGGCCTCCACCATGCCCTCGAGTATGACCACCACCTCCAATTCAGAGTCATTCTCCAGGGATTTTCGGTCAATCTCAAAGAAGGGTGACTCGTCGTTGATCTCGTGGACAATTGTCACGGGCGATACCAAGAAGATGCGGTCAATGCCAGTGTCAAAACCCACGTTGATGTCCATATTGTCCAATGGGAGGAACTCTCCCTCTTCTGTCACCCTGGGCTAAAGTTGGCAATGGAAAGTAAAATAAAGTCACTATTTAATATATTAAACATTCCACATTAGATGTTGCAAAATTGATTTTCACATGAGGAATTATGTTAAAAGGAGACTAGCTAAAGGCTGGCAAAACATGATCAAGTAAAGTAAAATGCAAATGTGGCTATAAAATGCAACCCAATGGTATACAAAATAGGGCATTCATCGGTCATCTTTAATATTGTAAATGATGACACCATTTCCTAAGGTCATCTTCAGACATTCAATTTATCACGCTTTGTCAAAGCTTAGCATTTGGTTATTATATTCAGATGCATTTGACTATGAAAGTTTTTAGTCATAGTGCATAGGCTTATCACTCACCCAACCCTTACTATGGAACAATATCCAGTCCCAGCATTGAGAATTGCATTTCTTTGATCCTCGTAAACTTAATCCCATCTGCCCTGTCTGAACTTTGATATGGTCATGCAATTAAGGGAGATCATTGAGAACATTGCTGTAGCCCCATTGTTCCGAAGATTTTGACCCTTCAGACAACTAAGCGGACACATGTACCAACACACCCACGGCACTGTTGACAACAACACATTCACATAAATAGGAAACATGTTTAAAACCACCCAAACAAGGCCAGTCAGAAAGGTAAACATAAGCATACATACAGTACAATCACCTAACCCACATACAGCCCACATGAAGGAAAATGAGATGACGAAGGACAATGGCTCTCAGTTAAAGAATTGTGGGCAAGTTAATCCATGGTAAATCTTCCTAGCCCCTGAGGGAAAATAAAACAAGCTCTCATTAACTACGGCCCACAGAATACAGGCCAGATGGTCTCAGCACTCTCTTTCTCTCTACGGCAACCTTTTTTTCCTCTACTGCTAACACTCACAATAGCAACCTATTTTTTGATACAATCATTCTTTCTTTCGATCTCTTTGACCTTTTTCTCAAAAACAGAAACGTTTTTTTTCCATTTATCATTGCCAAACGTTCTGACCTCTTTTTTTTTTCATCATGGTCATTATCCATCTCCCCCACTTACCTTCAGTAGTTGTGCTCGAACATGTGCCTCTACCAGGTGGCTCTTGCGTAGGTTCCCGACCCTCCACATCATGCAGAGTTTCCCATCCCTCAGCGCCACCACAGCTGTGTTGGAGAACACCAGTGTCTCGTTGCGCTTCTTGGGCTTAGCAATCTTTGCCATTACTGCCCCAATGATGAAGGCGTCAATAATGCAGCCCACAATGCACTGCAAAACGACCGCCATCACCGCCAGGGGACATTCTTCGGTCACACTCCTGAAGCCATAACCGATGGATGTCTGAGTCTCCAAGGAGAATAAAAAGGCCGCCATGAAGCTGTTCACTTGCAGGAAGCACGGCTCCTCAACCACTGCCTCTCTATCAGACTCTCCTCCAGACCCAGCCTCTCCTGATCCCGGAGAGGAACCTGAGTTGGGGGTAAGCCGAATGGAGAGATCCCCATGCACAGAGGCAATCAGCCAGAAGGCAAATCCAAAAAGCAGCCAGGAGAGAAGGAAGGAGAGGGTGAAGATGACCAGCATCCAGCGCCAGCGTATATCCACACAGGTGGTGAAGAGGTCGCTAAGGTAGCGCTGGCCCCTCTCGCTCATGTTGACAAAGGTGACGTTGCAGCGTCCGTCCTTGCCAACAAAGCGTTGTCGGGGCCGGCGGCTTGAGCGCCTGGTGCGCCGGCGGTTGTTAGTGGAGGGGGAAGAGAGAGAATCCTGGTCTGAGGATGAACGGCCTTTTCCTCTTCCTCCTCCACTATTGCCTCTTCCACTCCTTAGCCCTGAGCACATTCCTCCTGCGTTCACCCCGCCTTCTCCTGCATCTCCCCCAACTCCAATGGCACTCTGCCTCCGTGCATTGTTGGTGTTGCTCTGGAGAGGTAGAGTTTTGCCGTTCAGGGCATGGGTAGGGGAGGCACTGGTTGGGGTCCCTGACCCTGTTGGACTCCCCCCTGCCCTAGCCGTATCTGCAGCACTCTGTGCCAGCCTCATGATCTCCTCCTCGTCTACTGGCCCATCCACCACAGCACTAAAGCGGCGTTTCACACGTGCCGCTCCCATCATGTACTATAATGTCACCTTTTGCTTACGGTACTCCGAATTCCTCAGTGTGCCTTGATTTTTTTGTTGATGTGGCAACCAAGCACCTTGACAGTTAACACGGGCAGTCGTTCAGTCCTTCTTAAAGAAGAGATAATTAAAAGTCCATCATGGCAAATGGTAACCAGAGGACAATTTCCTCCCAGACCGCTAATCAGTCACTTATTTTCCCCACTTTCAATGATGATTCCCAGTAGAGTCTATCTTTTCAGTGATAGATCCCTCAGCCAATAAAGTGGGCTTTCTTGAAGTAGGTCCACAGGGTGCATTCATTAACCAATGTTCTTAAGTCATACTCACTGAGGGAGTTCCCAAGGAGTCTGATTCTGTGACCCCCAGTTTGCAAGAATTATTTTGACAAGGAGTAGTAGGGCTGGATTGACCTCAACAGACAACACAAAAGCATGCAAGATTGGTTCTGTTTAGTTCAAAACAATCAAAGGGAAGCCTTGAGCATGGATCTATTGATAAAAGCTATAAACTGATAATGCAATGGAGAAGAAAGATGGAGACATGTCAAGGATATACAGCTCGTTACAGGGTACCTTCTATAATATTGTGACAAAATGCATCCAAGACAGACAAATGCTCCAAATTAACTTGGGGACAATATGATAATAACATTTCCAACATGCAGTCGAAAAAGAAAAAAAGAAACATGCCAATTCTTACGGTGAAAGTTCTCTCCAGTTTCACAACCCCTTGGCATAGGCATGAAGAAACAAAGAATACAGTACTTTCAGTACATCAAACGCCTACTGTCATCATTGTTCATAAATAATTCAGTGCCAATATTTCTTTAATAAAGCTTTGAATAAGTGTTAATATGCAGTTGTCACCTTTGCCCAACAAGAGGGTCCCAACTGAAAGAACGTTTTGTTTGCCATTTCCTGTTCGATCATGCCACTGCCTCAACAATTTGCCATTTCGTTTTTAAGGGTTGGCACATCTGTTTGATGGCCATTGTCAAATTTGTTGAAGACTTGTTTTAATAACTGAATAATATTGACCTGAACTACATGGCTGTTAGAAATCACCCGCAACAGTTCCTCAGACCAGACATACCTCATTACAGTTCAGCATTACGGCTGACAAATCACCTATGCCAAAAATAAGAAGGGAGGAAAAGGGAGGGAGGAAAATAAAAGACAGAGTTTATTTGATCTATCTCCAGCTATACTTGTGTTTTAGCTTTAAGTGGAAGATGCATATGGAAGAAAAAGGCAAGTACACAGGTCACCTGAGGAAGTTTTCTATATTTTTCTGGAGGTCCGTCTCCAAAGCAGATAGATCAGGTGTATGCCACAGAAGGAGAAGAGCTGAGAAGTGCTCAGAGCTAAAGTGGCTGAGAGTGTAACTTGGTTTGTGGATTGTAGTCTCTTACTCATCATCTCTGTTTGAATCAGATCACAAAAAGGCTACCTGAACATCAGAGAGAGTTTCCACAAACAAAATAGAAGATTACCCTATGCAGATGCAATGTGAAAACAACACGTGAGAATAACTTTAAAGTGCAACGTAAATACTATCCGAGAAAAGTGCAAATATATCTGGAATTGAAAAGGTATGTCTTTAGAGTTAGTATTTACCTTTCCCAACCATTTCCAGAGACCTCTACTGAATCCTGTCAAGTATACAGAGTATCCACATCCTCTTTGGAACAGTAGACAGAAAGAAACCCTCAACAGTTGCCCTGCACTGTGGTGAGTACAAAGAGAACTGAAGAAATAGACAAGAGCTACTGCTCTAACTGTACAAATATAGAAGAAGCCATTTCATTCAGCCACTAACAGCAGGGTAGGAAAACATCTACAACAAATGGAAATGGGGAAAGAGATCCCTCCTGAAGTGTGAAGTGACATAAGGGTTCATCTTCGCTTATGTGTTGACCTCTCTTTATGACACATGTTCAGTAAAAGCATTGAGCTTTTTTTTGTATTGTCTTTACAGAGATGTTGGTGGTCTGTGTTTGTATCCCTTTGGTTTAGGACCTTCTTGTTTAACACACTGCCAGTCTTGAAAAGGGAAGAAAAAAAGAGAATGACAATTAAAGGCAAGGTAGAAATTACAAAACTGTGCTGAAACAGATACTTAAGTAGTTATCTTCTTGTCTCAATAGAAATGATTCTAAAAAGCATTAAAAGCATGTATTCACATGTGTATCAATTCAAATCTTAAGTAAGCTGAATATGATCAAATTCTAAATGGATGATCAGAAACAATTTGAAGTGTACCTCTTAGGAGTCTTTCATGCAGTCCTTGAGTCGTTATTGGATTATTTCATCGGTCAAATATTGTGGAGTTATTCCTTCAGACAGCCTTAATTTGAAGAACCAAACTCTATCACAACACAGGGAAAAACGTCACCCAAATGTACCCCTGTGAAGAGAAAAAGAGAAAAATAATTAAGTAATTTTCCAGTAGTATCTTCCGAAAATCATTTGGGTACCTTTCCGACAAAAAACAGTGTCTGAATATGGACTGAACTGCAGGGCCCTCATTTTGGGTCAGGAAACCAAGTGGTACAGGGTGAGTAATCTTTTATAAATAAGCAATAGTGGATTTAAGCCAATAGACTGGAAGAATGGGAGGGGATTTTCTTGGGCAAAGGTTGAGACTGTGGCTCAGATAAAGGACTGACATAAACCGGGACTCTGGGTAGGTTCAGGGTGAAGAGGTAGTATGTCTTGCTGTGGAGATGGTGATATGCTTTGGATTACAGCTGCACCCGTGACTTTGGTAATCTCAACGATGGTTTTGCTAATCCTTTGAGGACTTACGTAAGAGCCACTATTGCCATAGAAGGTGGCAAGAATATCTATAAACACACACAACAAATGTAATGGCATTTACATGATTTCAGATAATATGGGAAAAAGTAGTATAAGTCACCGGATCTAATGACACCCTTCACAAATTATGCAGACAGAGTAAGTAAAAACTGATCAATACTTTGATTCATGCTCCTTGCTTTTGCTATACTTTACTAGAATGATATATATAACCACATGTTCCACTTGGATAAATAAGTAAATAAATAAATAAATAAATATGTAGAGCATTGTTTTGGCCAGAGTAACTAAAATACAGTCTGATGCATAGTTGTCCACTGATGTGGTGGACCATAATGCATATACAGTGTTATGACACTGCTGCATGAGAGCAGAAATGACTGATTTCATACATGAAATTCATCATGTATAACTCCTCAGATCCATCTATGCTATTCCTACTGTAGCCTCAGCAATGTGAAAATACCATAAAGGTGAAAAGAATGCAGGATTTATTGGGTTCAACTGAAATGCATCAATATGATAAATTAACTACTTAGGCTTGTAGTATGCTGTAAAATTGCTAAAAAAAAAAATATCACAATACCTTCATAGAAAACACAAATGTTGGAACAATATCATATGGTCTTTTACGGTTTTAATTTCCAAAAGACAGACATTTTCATGCTTGTGTTCCTCAATGTTCAGTTAATGAACAAATGTGTGATGACGCAGTCCTGACCTTGAGGCCTCTACTGTAGCTCCTGCCAACTCTACCAAATGGCCGCGCTCTCACGTCTGCTATCTCTAAGATTGTGTTAAAGTGTCGCCGGACAACCGACGACAGTAGCCAGAGGAGGCGACGAGGGAAGTGTGTGTTTTTTTGCGTGTCTATAGGCATTGTGAGGGTGCACTTGTCCTTGTGTTAGCAAACCTTATCGTAGTGAGGTGGCAAATGTCTCAAATAACTTCTCACAAGAGAACATGCAGGGGTGTCTGGGAAAACTATGCATGTGAAGTTGTTGCTTCAAACTGTCAAAGCAGCATCTGATCTGCAGTCCTGCCTTATGTGATAAAGGCTGAACATTTTTATATGTTATAATTATGATACATACTAATACACTCCACCTAGATTAGAAAGCAAACTACCTAGATTATAACCTAAAACCCTGTTTATGCAATATTAAAAAAAAATACAATGAATGCCCCAGGATTTTCTTTATAAATAAAACCAGATGCTTTTGAAAGTGACATAGCACACATTATTAAGTATAAACAACATGTATAGACAGTAAATAAAATACCTTTCAAGGTTGTTTCACACAGCTTGAAGAAAAAGGGCTAAGTTTCTCCTTCAAGTCTTTAAGATATGGGGGTGTTTTTATAACTATACCATTAGTTACTAATTACCACTAATGACAGTCTTTTTGGGGTCAACAAAGGGATTGGGGGATAGCTGGGGTTAACACTTCTATTAAATCTATTAAAAGCTACTCTGCACTCCTGTGTATTAAGTACCCCCAAAATGCCATAATCATTATTAACTAACTAATTTGGACTGTAGTATGTAATCTTCCAGCAGCAGATAATGGTTGCATAGCAAATGCAAATAAAACATTGACTGGACAGCATCCATTGGCAAAATGATAACAAGTCAATAAGTCAATTGTTAAAAACATAAAACAGCTAATGTGCTTTATCATCCAGGGTTTGTGAATTATTTTAAAATAGCCACTGATGTTTGAACAAAACTGACCACAAGCAGCTGTAGGGACTTCATACACAATGCTGTTGAAGCCAGTCTAATTGTTTTACAACTCTCACTGGTTGGAATTAACAGGGATCCAGAGTAGTACATTACCCCCCAAAAATGACAGCAAAACATCCACATTAATCTAATTCCACTACCAATCTTTTTCATTGTGGGTCTCCCACCATGTATTCTCTCTCTCTCTCTCTCTCTCTCTCCCCCCCCCCCCCCCTCTCTCTATACCACCTCCCCTGTCCTCTTTCTATCCAGATTATCCAACCATATTAAGGTGTTATGTGGCCAGATTAGATTTGGACAGAATATGATTGCAGTGTCATTGAAAAAGGAACTGAATAAGTTAAGTTCTTCCTTTTGTCATTCTCCTTACCAACCGTGTCACATGTCATCTGTCCTATTTCCTGTTCAATCGTTCCAAAAACAACAGTTTTAGTGAAACAATGTTTCCAAAATAATGTTGCTCTTTATGGCATATTTAATGCATACAGACTGGATGGTTTCATGATGGGGAGTTTAATCAACACTGTGGATGCAGTGTATCGTAAAAAAACCTCAATAATGACGCTCTGCAATGCAGTGCCACAATGTAAATGTGGAGACATCAATACTTGTCATTGATCAATGGGGGTTAGAAACCAGGGCACAGATTGGATCTCTCTTATCAGTGTCACATGGCTCTCTGTCTCAGGCCTATTCTCTACATCTCTTTCATTTCAGAATTTATCATTGTATAAAACTTTAACTTTTAATAACATCTAATGTGTACAAAGGGGCTACTTCAGCAGCTGTCACAGCTGTGCATAGCAAACAAATACGCTGCAGTGACCTTTTGCTGAAATCCTATCTGATCAATACTGTTCTAGTGAAGTGTTGATCTGGTGACATCATTCGTACGCTGCAGGAGCTGCACCACCAATTCACCAACCAGTAATGGATGTTATGTTATAACTGAACATGAGGTGACATTTTCACGATGGTGTCAATATTTGAAAAATATGCATGTTTGTATATTTTTTAAAATTTGAAGTTGATGAACCATTCATGTTTGCATGTTTTAGCTTGTTTGTTATGAACTGCATAGATTTTTAGACACTTGAAACATTTGACCACATTCCAGCCAGCCACTGGTTGCAGTTTGATGTAGTTTAGAATGGAAATACATTTAGAGACGCAACTTCTTTAAGATAAGTAATCAAATAAAAAAAATACATTTTTTGACTAAGTGTTTTAATCTTAATTATAATTACCACAAAAGTGTAGATGAATTGCAAATGTGTGTCAAGAAACAAAGACAATTATAGTTTTGAGCATGCAGTACAATCAGATTGTGTTTAATTGGTTAACCCAAACACTTACCCTGACCTAAACGTATCTCTAACCTGAACCCTAAAAACAAGTTTGAACCCTCAAACGGCCCTTTAAAGTTCAGTCCTAAAGTAAGGACTGGCCAGACTCAAATTAGTGCTCACAAAAATAGATGTACAAGTACACACATACACACACATCTGATAATAAGCACAAGTGCGGTGTCATCTTGGCACTGAGCCTTATTCCATCTAATTGAAACTTTTCCGCTGCCGGCCCTCCCTCAGCTGTGTGCAGTGATCGAGGTCATTGCGTGATGACGACTGAATGTTAATCTGGGGAGTTAAGATGGTGTGGTTTGGTTAAAACTCTGCATATCTCTTTTTCTAATTAAGAAAATACTCAGAACATTGAGAAGTATGCACTCAAGACTAATTAGATTATTTAAATTAGACCAAACGTCATTACTTTTTAAAGATTTCTGCTACTTCTTTAGAATTAATCCCATTCAGCTACACCATCTTCACTCAGTAAATGGGTGCACTGTCATGGTGGCTTCCTGCCTAATTATTATATAGAAACACCTTTTCACCTATTTTCCTATAGAAAGTCAGTTTCAATATAATGCATGATCACGTGTTAACATCACACTGATCTTGCATCAACAAATTTTAACTTTCTCAAAGGTACTATCTATTATTTAACTTCAATTGTTGTGCTAGATTGCATTACAATACGTTTCAGTTTTTCTAGTTATCCAGTGTTTCCTTTATGGAAAATAATCCCAAATTCATGGTGCCCCCTGCTACTACAAAGATCACTAGTCCCCAGAGATCTCCCCAAAATATTCTGCAAATGCATTTAACATCCTTTTAGAAGTGGAAAGATGGGGCTTGAGAGTATAGTTTGATGTTGTAGCACCATTGTGCCAGTCTTTAAGGGAAGCCTTGGCATTTCCACGTGTCATAATTTGTCATATTTGGAAAAAGGCCACATGCAGAAATCAGAGCAAATGTTGTGAGTAAAAGGACACAACCATGGTGCAGTCTATAACACAAGGACATATCATAAAATTCTGTTACATAGTTTATCTCACCTTTTTTGAAAATCTGAAATCCCAAAATGTCTTGACCGGAACCCCCCCCCCCCCCAACCCTTTCACTTCTCGAATAAAAAATTCAAGAGAGGGACCAACAGGAAAGGTCTACCAAAAATATGCATTTGAGTTGTATTATGGAAGGTGTAGGATCCAGGATTTTTGGAGCTTGACCCATAAAAGGGACTAAATGCAAGACATCTTGGCCTCTGTGTCATCTATTTTGGCCATGTTTTTTTATCCATCACTCTAATGTCCCCTAACTTTATGAAAGTGCAACACTAAATTGCTAGAGTACCCTGTAACACACCCTGTTATTTTGAATTATGGTTACCTCAAAACTATATCAACATTAATCAAGATAGCATGTTGGGTTTACTGAGGCTTGATTTATGATACAAATGAGGTCTTTCAAAAATGGAACCATGAGCACGTTTTAAAAGCTCAGAATCAGCCAGAGGAGAAACAGCTGTTATTTTATAATCCTGCACTTTTGTCCATCCTCTGTACTCATGCATGTGCCTCTCTGAAAATCCCTCAGCAATGTCTTGCCATCCAATTTAAACTCATGTAGGCCTACTACCTACAGCACATTCAAAAAACACAAAAAAACTGCAAAGGAGCATCCTTTTAAAATCACATTACATGCGTACATGTGTTTTTCTCTCATTATAAACCTTTTTCAAACTGTTTTCTATCAGTTCACACAACTCACAAAACCAAAAAAAGGATTAAAGTCTCAATCATCAGGGCAAATCAAGCTCTCATCTGCTCAGTACTCTCTCTGTCAGTGCTTCATTGTTCACTTTTCCCCAACAGTAAAATCCCCCTCACCCTCCAGTCCAACATAGAATAAATTAAGATCAAGTTCACTAGATTTGAATGCAATTCTTAAACTTTCCACCACGTTTGAGCATCCTTTTGGTTGAGGAGCATTAATCCTGTTTATGTAAAAAAACCTATTCTCAAGTCCCATTTGAGGTCCACACCCACTCTACAAAACTAAATTCATAAGTTACAGTCACGATTTCAACCGTTTCATAAATAGCATACCAAATGTTTCAAAATGGATCATCCCTGTCTAATGCTTTTCAGAATAAAATGAAGGCTAGAAGTTCATACTTTTTAAAATTCCACTTCACGTTTTCAGGTTGTTTACAGAAGACACAAAATGCTATCGATAAAAAAATTACAAAAATCATGTTGTAACCAAAAGCTGCTTTTACAACTTCTTGCACAGATAAATCAAGTCAGCACTTACCGGTCGTTGACATTTTCCCGTTAATTCAGCGCGAGGTGACGACGTCAGTTTACTTTCAGTCCCTTCTTTAACAGAGTTGCTGGTGGTCTATAAAAAAAAACACGGATTAGAAACCGTGCGCGAGCTGTCCCTTGCTATCGGTCCTGGCAACTGTCCGCGAGCCCTCAGGTGGTGGATGAGCGCCCACACGTTGCGACGCTATCTGTCCCCAATCAAAGGCACGCGCCTCTCTGGACTGCCAGAGTGACCTTGTGACAACATCCTGTGCGATTCATCAAGGTTAAATTACAGTTAAAATGTGTAATACACATGAATTATTTATCCCGGATTAGCCCACTGATTTGGTTTATTAAAACAATACTTTAATTTCCAGTAAAACTCACATACTGAACCAAACTTGTTAGACAGAATACGTAGTATTCTTTTAAACTTCAAAATTAAGCAATTATTTAATATCTCTAGTTTATTGTTGACTTTAGCATAAATGTCTTAGATTAATATAAAACATTTTTTATACCCCTTTATTAACCTGTTATCTGTGTTGTCTGTGCACTTTTACATGTCGTGTTACAGTTCTTATTGACTGAATTGTCATGTGAGATTACTGTAACATGATAAAAATCTTTTTAGATCTGACTGTTATAAAACTGCTACAATTAAAAATGTTTTCATTTGTATTGAGAAATACTAATGTTAATATTTTTATGAAGGTCTTTGTCAGAGAGAGACATTTTGACATTATTCAAGGTTTGATCAATAAATGCCAATAAAACTATATTTTAATTTTAATGTAAATTTAAAGGGCAGACAGACAGAAAGAAAAAGAAACAAAGAAAGTGGAGAAACAAAGTGTCCAGTACCCATGTAGCATGATTATCGAGTTCTGTGTGTGTGTGTTTGTGTTTGTGTGGGAGAGAGAGACAGAGCAACAATGTGTGTTTACTAATACTTAATCTGATTTAATCTCCGTCAAGGCGCCCAAGAAGTGACCTATGATGTCATGAGCTCTGTCATTCTATGAAAATAAAGATCAGATTGAAGACAAAAAAAAAGCGAGGTAATGCAGCAGCCACAACATTCCGATGCATCCAACAACATAAACATGTAAACATCCCTGTGCATTTACTGTATAAAAAGAACATATGTTCTCACCACAAATCAATGTAGTAGAGGATCTATATCTGCACCCTCTATTGTTTTTTAAATTGCATAAGTGTTTGTGTGAAAACACAAATTGTAATTGAACCAATGGAAAATTGATCGGGAAGAGAGAAAGTGATGTGGGGAGGCACAATGATGCCAGATATTTTTTAATGATCAGGCAGACGTGAGGTTTAGAAAGAACTATCAGAATGTTATTGATAAAGATTTCATTTGAAGAAGAGAACATATACTCAATCAATCACTCTATGGTCCCTTCTGTTTGATCTGATAAAATCAGACATGGGAAAAATTGTATCTGCAAATGCTTTCCTGGTTTGTTTTTATTTCATTATTTTATTTAAAGCATGGTTACTGGGGTTGCCCTAGTGGACTGGTGGTTTAAGCGCTGACCATGAACTGCAATTATCCTGCAAGAGACCTTTGTTGAATGTTCCTCTCCATCTTAAATTCAAATAAGATGTATTGGCATTAATTAAGTTACTTTGTTGCCAAAGTTTACATTATTATCGTCTGTCTGTATCTCTCTGCTCATTTTTGTGCTATAAATTCTGCAAAAAAAAAGGCATACAAATACATAAAAAATGTGGTAATCTGTTTGCTGTGACAGGATGTCCTTGTGTCATGTAAATAAAGTTTGACTTGATTTGATTGTGGTAAACCGTTGCAGCCAGCGCATCTTAAAATAAACAGTGAGAAATATGTTCATCTGGGGAAAAACTTGTCCTTTTTACTTGTTTGACTGGTAATGAAGCCTAAAACCACCAGCAGCGCTCATTTCTAAATGCTCAACAGTGAGCTGACATTTCCACTATTTAGCTGCAACCATAGGCTACTGTCACAGAGTGGGATTTACAATGAATCATTTGATGTTCAACAGTAATTGATATGATGTTAACTTGACTTTGTTGTTTATAGTTAAGAGGGAATATCTGAGTGAGGAGTGAGGGGGGGGGGGGGGGAGAGAGATCATCCGTAATTTGGACACATAAGAGCAAGCTTGTGTGTGTCGTCGCTGAAGCATTGCATATTAGTCCATTATTATTAATGGTGAGTATGTGGGGATGCAATACTGATCCTGAGCCACCAGTGGGCAGATAGAAACAATTTTTGGTATCCATCAGTGAGCCTGCATTTAAACATCCTCAGCTAAGGACTTGAAAGTTTTCATTCTAAACTGGTGATTAGCTCGTCAGATGTCAGGTTGACCAGGGGCTACACACCTGGTCTCTGATGGCCTAATTACAAGCCAGGATTTAAAATCAGCAGCTGTGCAGACACTATAAGAGCACGACTTCACACCTTCGGGTGTTTTACGATTTGAAAGATGCTAAACAGAGTTGACGAGAGAGAAATAAAATCTGCTTACACATTTGGTTTTATAGAAATGCCTTTAAAGTAAAAAGATATGTGTGAATTTGGAGTGTGCAACATGTTGAATTTAGTATTAATGATGTAATAGATGTAATTTGTCTATTTCATTACTTAGTTTTTACACCTATTCCTAATAAATCATGAGGGCATTACTAAACTATGCTGCTTGGAAAGCAAGAGTCCATTTCCCTGCTGGCTGCCATGATGACGCTCCATGTGTTGCCTGTGAAAGGCTGATCTGATTTTTGCAGACGGAGCAGCAAAGTCAGGCTCAGTATTTTGTAACAGGTTCCAGATTTTGTCATGGTCACACGAGGCCCAAATGTAATGCTCTGTGATTTTTAGGGGTAAGCGCATATTGGTTCAATTGGTTCAAAGTATGCCATCTGCAGACTTACTTCAGGGGCCAACGCAGAAAAAAATAGATGTCAAGCTCAAAGTGTACGCAGGTAAACAGACACACTCACGTGAAGAATACTGCTGAATCAGCTCAGCTAAGGGCCATTAGACCTAAATCAAGATCAGTTTTCATTATAGGGCCGCGTGTAACAATTACCTTTATTATCAATGAATCTACTGATTATTTCCTTGATTAATTATTTGATCTAAATGCCCATCACAAGTTCCCAGAGCCAACATAAATGTTGTGACTGGTCCCACCAGCAATCCAAAAATATTCAGTTTACCTTCATTTGAAATTATGAAACCAGAAAACATTTACATTTGAGGAGCTGAAAATGTATCAATGCTATTTTTGCTTTAACATTTAAGAAAAACTATGTATAGATTATCAAAATAGCACATCATTTTTCTGTCCATAAACTGTCAATCATTTCAGCTCTGCTATTTTCTACCATCTTAAAACACAACTTAGATTGTATTCAAAAGGCAGATGGAGACATGAAAATGTATGTTTAAATATACTTGTTTCAAGATAATGTAACATGAGGAATGACTTGAGGTAAATCTGGATGCACAACCACGCTAAATCTAAGGGTGTACTGACAAAGTACAGACTCTTGGCTTGGAGGGGGGGAAGGGATCAATAACTCATCACAAGTTGCGAATCAGCCTGGTCCAACAACCATTTGTCACAAACAAGAAAATGTCCGCCCATTTAATCAAGACAGCAATACTGAGGACGAAATGGGTAAGCTAATTAACGAAATGAATGAAGAAAGCAAGGACGGCCAGGAAAAGGTTAGAGAGCTGTTAATGTTTACGTGTCGGGGCGTTTGTCAAACTGCGACTACCCATTGATTGGACGTGCTACAGCCCCTTCATTTGGGTGGGCTGCATAAATAGATGAAGATATACAGAATAACAAAGACTGTTTTTTCAAGGGAGTGTGAGTGTGATCTCAAGCTCCATTATGTTTTTACATGCTCAACCTCTTGTGAACTCCCAGTAGCAACAAAGACACCTCAGGGACGCTTTGGCCTCATGACATCCTGAAACCTGAGGTGCAGAAACCCAGAATATAATATGTGACAGAAAACATTTGTATGTGACAAGCACACAATTAGTGTAATGAAATGTCAGTTAGGATAGACTCCAGTGTAATCCATTCACTGGCATGTTCTGTAACAGGTTTCCCTGTGATACTGCAGCTGCTGCTATGTATCAAGCTGAATCAATTCATTGATTTGCTGATTAACAAAAACAAAACAAAAATGGCAACAACTTCAAAAACGGATTATGTAATTTTCCAAGCTGAAATACTAAACATTCCCTCATTACAGTTTACCAAATACTTCCGTTATTTGTGTTCCCTCAAAGTAAACTGAATATTAGGAGGTTTTGGACCGTTGGTTGAACAAAAAAAGCAATTTAAAGACATCACCTTGGGTTTTAGCAAAATGTGAATGGACATGTTTTTCAATTTTCTTAAATTGAATAGACTAAATGATTAATAAATAAAATCAGAAGATTAATTGATGATTGAAATAACAGCTTAGGCCCCTGCAAATATTAATAATAGTTATTCCTGCATGACCAATACAGTATATGACTAGTCAGTCGTTATTTAGTCCAATTTAAAAAAGGACTCAACAGAAATATAAATATAAATAAATTGCACTGCACTTGAAGACAGACTATTTCCAGGAAATAATCATTTAACAACCTAAAAGGCAATAGAGTTTATCATGTTGGCAATTATGAAATGTACATAGTCGATCCCTTGTATACAGGTATAATCACCGACCCAGTCGTCATTTTAAAAGCTTCATTCATAATCAGCACAGGAAAGCAAATGAGTAATTTTTCTACACCATCATCTTCACATATATATTTGCATACTAAAGATGGATGCAGGATAATTAATAGGGGAAACACAGCGCTGCAGGTCAAAGCACTAGAACAAAGCCCATATCTCAGGTAAATGTAATTAGAAATTATATAAAGTGTCTGCACAGACTGAGATTGATGAGATTGACAAAGACAAATAAACAGCGCAGTACTCAGTCTCCTTCACCCCTCCTTCCTTTTTGTATGTTAAAGTTAAACAATATCTGTTTCCAAATGTCACACTTCATAATGTTTCTTGCTCAATTTTTCCACTTCTATGTAAATTTGAGACCCACTGCAACAGATAACGCTTCATTCAAACTTTTTTTTTGCCACCTTGGGACGGAGATATCTCCTCCATTTCAATCTAATAAGTTGTTATACCTGTCCGTGTCCTTGTATAAGGGAGCCTGGGCTTCTCATGCCTCCATGCCCCCCACCCCTTCTATTTTGGCATGCCTGTGCCAGGTATTTGTTCAAATTCCTCACACCCCGTGGGGATAGCTATGTCCCCCCCGTTCCACCCGTCCCTCTCTCATCTTTACAGCCTGTCTCTGTCTATCTTATGTACGCCAGCACATGTATGAAGCAGCCAACGTGGACTCCCCGCCACCAACATGAGGCATACAGCCTACACATTTTACTGGCTAGTCACAACTAAATCATTTCCAAGTTGTTCAGCCTCTTGAAGCTGGCAAACCACAGCTGTGGGTCCTCCAAGGGCCAGGCCAAAAACAACCCGGTGGATAACAGGCAACTGTGAGTTGCTTTTGATAACTGCTGAAAGACCTGTTTATTCTGTGGTGTTGTCAGGCCACTTATTAGATCTACCAGTTAAACTTTTCTCTGGCATGGAAAAATGTTGATACAGGCAAGTATACTGGATAATTAATTTCCTCTATAATTTAAACACCAAATCATTGTATAAATCCCGTGAGGGGGTTTGAGGCGCCTTGTGGTTGAACATGATGTGATGAGCTGATGTGGTATTGACATTGGGTCGGAGTTGAAGTGCATTAGTTATTACAATGCGTCATGAAATGACAGCAAATACCGATGATATGTTGGCTCAGTATACGTTTGTCTCTCTGCCCTTCCCACAGAGAGTCTAAACTCTGCAGAGTCAAATTCAATCAAACTGGAAGGTTTTATACTTACATTTTTCAGGTATCAAGCAGAAAATGAGATCTAATTGCAAACAGGGTCGTGCCAAAGTCAAGTTGACATGGCTTTTTATTGACCGTTTCTGTTAGGGGAGTAACTCCTTGACCTTTTGGTTGCAGGAGTGTTTTTTTTTAACCATTAATCCAATATATACTGTCCCTATAGCTTATTCTCTGTTTATTAAAGAAGTAGATTAAAGAAAAACATTTCAGAGTCCAAAAGGGAACCACAGATCACTTGCCATTCTTTTACTAACGGGACCATCATGGTCTTAACCTTTGTATCGCCTGTATTCACTATTATTATCAAAGGTCATGGTGATGTCATGGTCAATGCAGAGTTTTGTTTTTAGTGCCGTTGGCATCGTAACAACCTGGTATTCTTTATTGCTGAGAGACTAAAATACAGGTCAGTATTACGGGTAGGAATTAATCATTTAATTATGTATTTCATAGTTTATCTTCTTCACTGCATTCTTTAGTTTGATCAATTATGAAACAAAGTACATTAACAGCGCTATTACTGAATAAATCCAGGTTTTATGAATCCATCACAATAAATTGGTAGCTTTCAAAACCTGGCCATATCTGTGACTTATACAGCACCCAGTTATTTGCCAAAATATGGTGTTACGATACCATTTATGGTCAGATTCTTGACTTTCTTGGAAAGTAGCAGCAAGTTCAATGTGTGATTTATATTTGGGTCAAAGTTATTGAGACCATTAGAGACTCATCAAAGCGGGATCAAACTTACTGTAAATCCCCCCAGACGTAACTATAAAATATAAGAATTTAAAAACACACACCAATATTAGCTGTATTTAAAATTCTTATACTCAGCACAGTTGCGGGCTGAGCATTGTTCATGATTTAAAGTAACTGAAATGGGCTGACTGTAATTACCATGAAGTGAATGTTTTTTAATGTTTCTCTTCCTAGATTGTACATTATTTTCATGACAAGTTCAACCACAAACCCCATTCTATAAGGCCAAAGAGACTCTTTCTGATATTAATTGTTGGACAGTGAAATGTATGATTAGGAAGGAAATTGTAATATTTTCTGTTGCTGTTAGGTTTTACATGAATGATAGAGTGTGGGCTCCCAGGACCCCAGTTCAGGCCAACACATCTTCATATTAATATTCAGTAGCATGCAGGATAAGCCCCCTCACTCAGCATCCCATCCCACCCCCTTTTCTAGTCACACACACTCCTCTCCCGTTCACTCAGACACATCAAAGACTACAGCAGGACAGACAGCAGAGAAGTTTGGAGGCAGATTATCGCCACATATACTCCTCCAGGAGATATAATCCTAATCTTGTGTCTGAAGTATTCAGACGGATATTTTAAAATGGGAACAGAGTTTTTTCACCAAACTAATCCATGGAATATTATTTTTTCAGTGCTTGGGATTAAACTGTTTTAAGGTAGGCCTACATTTTAGAAACATAAATCTGCCGAATTATTTACTGATTCATAGCCTATTTACGATTAAATCTATAGAAATAATGTGTGGATTACTGGCCGAAAGGCCAACGGCACGTTTTTCTTTAGTGCTGATTTGGACCCAAACACAGCAACAGTACAGGATAAAAGCTTTTACTCAGGCGATTTTTCATCTAAGTAGGAAACCTGTTCTCTCAATATTTTAGGTAGTCTAAAATTGATGTTTTTCTTCTTTTTTCTTTACCGCTAACAGTGCGTCCTTGGCAATGTTATGTTGGATTTAGCCTGTTTATGGAATTATTTAGCGTTGGGGTTGTAGTAGGCCTCGTTTTACGGAGAAATTATTAAACTGAATTGCATAGACAGATTTGGATTCAACATATTAAATTCAATTTGGTGGAATTAGTCTAAAGGCCCCGTTATGAATAGGCTATGACACAGTTGTTATTTAAGGGAGCCTGTAAGGTATGGAGGCGTGCGGCACCGCGGGGGTTTGGCTGCCCCTCCACAGTTCAACAGTAGCTCTTAACCCCGGTGCAGCCAGCAGGGTCACCATGTGTCATACAGGCCGTTTCTGTCAGGCACCCCGCGTCTGCTTTGATGTCTCTGTAAATTATATTTCTTAGGAAAACCATCAGTCTTCAAAAGGAATTACGCTTGTCTCACGACTGACAAAATAATATCACAAAACATCGTAAAATATATTGCATTATCTTCTTCTGGGGCTGCAAACTCTCTAAAAGGTCAGCGTATCTATTTTAAAATACAAATATATAAAGTTAAACAGTCCAGTCCGCCCTATTGCACCACTGACCCGGCTTACGCACCGGTCCACTTCCAAACCACCAATGCGCAAAAACGCGCAACATGAACTCAGCAATCTCAACTATAACTTGACAATTTCCATTTGAACGAAAAAACAGATTCTCGCTTTCATGTTTCTTACACTTTGTTTGTCCCAATTAGATTAATTGTTGTCCAACTGCTGACCTTAAGAAGGAACAGGCTTTGGAGGTTTCTAGATTTACAGCCTTCAGTCGGAGCCCTCCTACTCTGAAAATCCAATTATTTTACTAAAACCATGCAGCCCTGCCTGGCTCCCAGTGAAAACAGTAAATGCTGTGCCAACCAGAGCAGGTTTCAGCTAAAACATAAAACATCCTGGTTTTGCTGACATTTTAATTTCTACTGCATGTTTATATGACTTTATTTTCTTTATCTGGTGTCATGATTCACATAAATCACTTTGCAGCACCCTCAGAGATCCAAATCAGTTTCAGCTTTGTTGTCCTTAACCCTTGAGTCAAACAAATAAGGGCCAAAGAAACCAGAGAATATGAAGAAAGTATTTATGAAAACTAATAAAATGTCTTTTTGTTCTCCTCTCCACCAGTTTCTTCATTTGACCCAACCCACCTCCCTCCTCTTCATCTTTTACTTTGCATCAACAGACCATTTGACATTTACTGGCTGCCATCTTTGTAACATTGGAATTGTTTTAGAATTTCCCATTATGGAGCTCTCAGGTTCTTTGCCTCCACCGTCCCCATACACCTTTTCTATTATTCCCAACTTCTCTGTGCCCTCCTCTTCTCCCTCCATCTCTCCATCCCCCAGCTTGGCTTCCACAGCTCTTTTCTGCTCCCTCCTCTCCCTCCTCTCCTTGCTAGGCATCACAGGAAACCTGTACACTATGGGCCTCCTTCTGAGGCGCAGGAGAAGTAGGAGAAGGCGTGGAGCAGGCCCAACCTGCTGCCTAATGAGAGTACCTGTACCATCCTGCCTCGCCAACTCCTCCTCCCCTTCCTCCTCCCCCATCTCCTCTTCCTCTCCCTCCTCCTCTCTTCACCTCCAGGTGCTCAGCCTTGCTTTTGCGGATCTACTCTACCTTTTCACCGCTCCCTTCATCGTGTACGACAGCCTGGCGTCCGGCTGGGCCTTTGGTGAGCCGGGCTGCCGTCTCCTCCTGAGCCTGGACCTCCTCACCATGCATGCCTCCATCTTCACTCTCACTGCCATGAGTCTGGACCGCTACCGGGCTGTGGCCCATCCCCTACACACCTCCTCCTCCAACTCCTCGGGCCTGCTGCGTGTAAGCCTGGCCTGGGGGCTGGCTGTGGCTCTTAGTCTGCCCATGATGATCACGCTGCACCTGGAGGATGGGGAGAACCAGGAGGGGCAGCTGTGTGTGCCTGCATGGGACGAGCAGAGCTCCAAGGCCTATCTAAGCGTGCTCTTCTGCACCAGCATTCTTGGTCCTGGGCTGGCCATTGGAGCACTTTATGCTACCCTAGGCCGGCTTTACTGGGTGTCTCAGACCAGGCCAGCCTGGGCCAGTGGGAGCAGCACTGCTTGTCCTCCTCGTGCCCCCAAGCCCAAAGTCCTGCTCCTCATCCTGGGTATTGTCCTGGCCTTCTGGGCCTGCTTCCTCCCTTTCTGGATCTGGCAGCTGCTACCTCTCTACCAGCCCGACATGCTGCGGACGGTACCAGTAGGGACACAGGTGACAGTGAATCGGATCCTAACAGGGTTGACGTATGGAAACTCTTGTGTGAATCCATTCTTCTACACACTATTGACTGGAAAACGAAGACGTAACCGGCAGACGCTGACATCAGCAAATCAGCTCTGTCGTAAGAGCAGTCCGCTGCAGTAGTGTATGTGTCTCCAACAGTATAGAGGCAATAATGTGAGTGTGCATGTGTGACAAGGTACTGAATATGGAAGCTTTATGAGTTCCATTATAGGCACCAAAGACCATTGATTTATCTTTAGCCTACAAACTAAGGAAATACTAAGCAATAATAGCACTTTGAATAAATAAATGCTTTGTGAAAAAAATTCCTGTTAGGAGACAATCAAAAAGACAATCTCAGTAAGATGCTTTATCTGAAAACCTTTTTCAAACTTCGCTGGTCATAACAAATATTGTGTCTTTAATTGCTGTAGTAACCAAGTTTACATATTGATTATTTGGTTTTAAATGTTTTAGTGAGATTATAATTGCGGCTATGGTAAAGTAATATAATGCCTACTACAGTAATTACTTGTGCAAAGTCATTTACACAAATCAACAGATTTAATAACGGAGAGGAATGGTTTATTAAGTCAACGGTAAACCTGAACTGTTGTGCATGCAAAAGCATTTCGAATAAAACCCTGACCCTCTGCTTGTTTTCAGAGAACTATCAAAGAAAATGTTTGTTTTTGAACAACTGGCTGTAACTGGTCAGAGCCTCTTTGGGACATTTTTCTAAGACATTGTTTGTTGACCTAATGATTTATGTTTGAGTGGGTCAACAGTCTTTTGTTTGCCTCCCCTGAACCCCGACATATCTAAAACAATATAATTTTTCATAATCATGACCTGCATGTTGGGTTTGAAAATGTACTTATTATTTTTGATTCATGCAATGCTTTGCATGGCCTCAACTTGTGTTGATTGTAACTGATGTTTATAATAATGCATAATATATAGCCTTAAATAAAGAGTATTCTTTCTGTAATTCAGTGTGTGATTGGATCTTTAAATGGGAGAAAAGAAGGAGAAAGTGACAACAACTTAATGTTTGGTGATCAACAATAAAAGAAGAAAAACCTGAGAAACAACAACTATGAAGTGCGGCAGAAGAAGGCTGAAAAGGAGATGTAAAAGGTGAGGTATGCTAAAACAAAAAAAAGAAAGAAAAACGCTTGTATTCATTCTTTTGTTTGTGTGTCTGTGTCAGCATGTCAGTGACTCTGTAAGGTCTTCCCCGTTCTTGTGTATACACTCGCTGGCTGGTGTTTCTGTGTCTCCCTGTAGCAACAGCCCGTCTCTGTCTGTCTGGCTCAAAGGCTGCACTGTGCTGTATCGCAAACCCTGCTGCTCTTTGACGCAGATGAGCAAATATTGTTGTTTGACAGAAAGGAGTAAGGATGGGGAGGGAATGGTGGGACAAAAGGGGGCGGGTGGTATCATAAGAGCAGACATGGTGTTCCTTGGGGGGTTCCTCGAGGTCTCGGGGTTTAAAATGCTGACCATGTGGCTGTAAGGTTCCTGGTTCAAGTCATCTCCCATCTCTCTCCATTTTTTTTTTCTTTAGTTCTTACTTGTTGGATCTATACTGCAAACTTCTAATTAAGATAAAAAAAAAATGTGTTAAAAACAGCAAAATGTTTAGAATAACTAGTAAACCTGCAGAAAGTTAGCCAAAATGAAGACACAAACCTCAAGATAAAATGTCAGGACAGACTTCAGTGTGTCATAAACTAATCAATCACATCTTGCAGAAATCCAAGTCGGATCAATAATGGCTCAGTGTAACTTACAGTAGATGTTATGGTTTGTAATTAAAATTAAATTCTGTTAACATAGGCTCACTTTCTAAAGCTTTTTAGCATATCTGCATCTGTGTTGATGGATGTCAACTTTTCCTTAAAAAGAGTATGCACCTCCTTATGAATACATAAACAAACCAATGAATAAACAAACCATAAAAAAGTATGTGAATCGGTCAAATTGTTCCATTTAACAAATTCTTGTTTAAGGTGAAGGTTGATTTTTTTTGGTGTGAATTTAAATTGTATTTATTTTAAAAACAGTACAACACCTGAGACAACAGTAAAAACAAATCAAATGTTGTAAGTCATTAGTATAAAAATTGCACAATGTATTCATACTCATGACAGCAAAAATGTCAGACTCTGAATAAATAACCCTTCAGAAGTAATTTTGAGACGGAACAGATAAAGAGGTGGCAGAGATCCGTTAACATTTTTTATTTCATTATTGGGTAATGGTGTTTTTCTTTGTCCACCCAAATCCCACAGAAGAACCATTAGGCTGTGGTTAACTGTGTTTTGACATGACATGCAATAACTTCTGTGAGTACCTAATCCCCAGGTAATGGATAATTTGAATGAGACCATATTAAATGTAATGTAAAATGAGACTTGAATTATATGAGTAGAGCTAACTTAAAGCGATGCTTTATTTATTTGCACATTAAGTGCACAGAAACAATAGCTGAGGAGAGGAAAACCTGAGAGCAGCAGGGGAAGCTGCATTGGTAAAACCAACAGGTTGAAGAGACACACACCTAAAGCATTTGTCAAGGCAGCTTGTGTGCTTCTCTGCACTGTGATGCCATTATTTCTGAAGCTGTAGAGCCCTTCTGTAGACTATGCCGACGACCATGTGTTTCCATTTACCTGTCCCAGCTACCTCTGAGCATAACGTTCCCACTGCAGTTATTATCCGGAGCCCTGTGCGGTCACACTACAGGGGGCCCTTCTGTTGTGAAGTTAATGCAATATCCATCCACCTCTCACAGACAACTGAGGCCCTCTCAGCACATTTGTCCATTTAAATGGAATTTCTTGCAGACAAAGAGCCAGCTCCGTATAAGTTTGAAATCTTGAGCCCTCATATGAGACTTGGTGATTTTTGGACCCCTGGGTCGTACCAAAATTACAGAAGATTGAGGGTGTAGCTTGTGTAAAGATGAAGCCTTTCCAAAAAAGACACTTAGCGATGGATATTAAAGCACAGAGAGCTTGTTGTTTAGTCTTCCAAGTCTGCATAGTGGACAGGTTTTGGGTGTCTGCGTATTCTAAAACTCAACATATCAGATGATTAAGTCCTCCCTCGGATCTGCGGGGATGACTGAGTGTTTGATAAACTTCAAATACGTGGTGTTTGGTCAACCCAACCAACTGGATGGAAAATATTGTCTCAGTTGGCAGGCTGGTCAATCTATAAACTGTGTGCCGTTTGTGTTGGTAGAGTTGCCAGCACCGACCGGCTCGCTCCAATCATAACTTTTGTCCTTCTGCGCAACAGACGTTTTTTTTATTTCGTCCTGAGATTGCAGGCAGTGTCCTCCACAGAGAAAACACAAGGACAAATGTTTTCTTTTGGGAGCGTCGCTCTGTTCTACCTGAAGATTTCATAAATCCAGCACATGTCCGTTTCCTGGAACCGCCAAGCATCTTTCCATCCCAGCACCCCTCGCCCCGCCTCTCAGCCTCTCCTCTTGACCAGTGTCTGAGGCTGCTGCAGGTGCCCCTCCCCTGGGCAGCCCGCTCAGGAAAGCACCCCGCTGTGTAGACGAGACGAGCCCGGCGCCCGGGCCAAATTCACGCTGTGAGGTGTATAAGAGGCTCTCATTCTCTCCAGACAAACACAAAAAAGATTCCCTTCGCACTCCTCCTCCGCCTGCCCTTCTCTAAAATTCAATCTTCCCATCTGTTTCCCTCTCTCAATCAATTTTTGTCCCCTCCACACTTTCTGCCGTGCCTCATTCCTCTGCACGGCCTCACTTTATGTGGCTTTAACGCCTATAAGTTTCATTACAAGTTTTTGCATTATGAATAACAAAATCTCTCAAGTGGTACTAAAGTGTCCCAGAACTAACTCCGTCAACTTACCAGACTTCCTACTTTCAACATCTGTAACATCAGCTTATATCAAACAAATTCAAGCTTTATGATACCTGCACATGTAGTCAACACAGTGTTAAAAAAAACACGTTTGTAATTGCTGGTTTGACAGCAAACACTGAAACCTAGGCGCTCACAGTGTTTCTTTGTTCAACCCATGGCAACCCCACCATGAGGCGCCCCTCTCCCAACCGCGTCCCCTGACTTCACACCTCTGTGTCAGCCGCCTGGATCAGGCGAGACCCAGGCTTGCGTGGCTTGAAGGCCGGAGGTTACATAAACCAACATACACATTACGGTTCGCACTAGGGCTCTTACTAGGAAAGACAGTAAATATGGCACGTCTGCGCCTCTCGCTCCTTCTCCCTGTGTTTCACCGCTTCTCTGTGCTCCTCCTCCTCGCTGCCAGTAAATAGTCGTCCCTGTCAACTCAGGCGTCAAAGCTCCCCTGACCTCTGACCTTCTGACACTTCACGCATGTGAACCCCATGGTTTGTTCATGCAGGACGGCCATGGCTGAGGAGGCACATTATGCATTTTACATGACACTGCTCAATATCAGAACAAAAGCCTGTGTAGAGTAAGAGAGAACGAGAGTCGATAGGCAGAAAATGTATCAGTTGGTATTCCCATTAGAAGTTTTTAAGCAAAAATACCAAACACTACCTAAATTCAGCTCTTCAAATGTGAAGATTTGCAGCTTTTTTGAGTCTTGTGTGATCAAAATTGCCATCATATTTCATCAAATTTCTGGGCTTTTGGTCAGACAAAGCAAGACAATTTTACATTAGGAAATGCTAACCTGTGTTTTCCCCTATCTTCTGACGTTTTAAATCAAGAACATAATCTCCAGATTAATCAATAATCTGAAAAAAACTGTTTATTGCCCTATTATGTATATGAATACTAATACACTAGTGTCATGACTTCCCAAAAGACTACCAGCTTGCTGTGCCAAATGTGCATTTCAAACAAAAGAATGTTTGCTATGAGCGATTTCATTCAGTAGTATTGAAGTAAAATATAAAAAGCAAGTTATGGCCGTATAACCTGGTATGTACAGCTGTAATATCAATACCACTTCCTTGTGTGAGAGAGAAGGTGGGAGCGTGAACAGTATGGTGTTTAGAAATAGAGCGCCACCTGCAGGTGAAATATAATAACTAAACTTCATATTTGAAACCATCCATCGTTACTCGCTGCTGTTCAGTAGATTCCAGTTCAGATATAGTTGACACCAGTTTGTTGCCACAATGCTCCGAACTAACAATAAATAATAAATGGATAATTTTTAAAAAGCAAACATTACTCAATCTGTTTTGCATGTGTTGGAATAGTGTGTTATGAAAATGCCATGTAACCAAAGACAGAAGGAGGACGGTACCCATTGATAGACTTGTCTTCACATGAATACAATGGCTGGATATCTATTATCCAAGTTTGTGATTATATTCTGAGTCTTATATTCTGAGTCTTTCCTTACTTTGGTGTGCAGCGCCAAAAGCTGGACATCACAACTAAAACTGAAATGAACTGAATTAATTTATTCTATAATGACATTAACTGTGTCGGAACTTTCACAGTTACTCTTTCTGAGTTTTCTCTGCCTCACTCAGTTCTGTGTGTAGACATTATATATGTACAAAGTTAATGCTTTGGTTCACTATTGTCATGGTACAAATATAATACGGTGTACTTGAACATTTTTCTAAGCAGTTGCTAGTAACAGCTATAAAGTGGCTGCACGTGTTCCTCCCTACACAACATGTTCTTCCTCTTGTCCGTCTTTGCACTCACTGGCTGACCTTCCAGCTCAGGTGGCCCAGTAACTGACACATCCCAGTAACAGAGACACCTCCCGTCTCTCATCCTGAGGGCTCAACACTGCAGAACAAGCTCTGTTCACCCAGTAAGGAGCAAACATCGTGAAAACAAATATGACTAAATTCCATATTGAGCTATTTACGTCTGCGGTTTATGACCAAGCGTTTCACAGCACAATGGAGAGTGACAAATATAAAAAACACAATTTAAATATATATAAACTATTTTTTTTACCAAAGAATCCTGCAAACTGCCACTTTGAAGGGTGAAAAATGAAGAAAACCCCCCCCCCCCCACTTTATTTTGAGTCATCGACACAAAATAAAGTCGATGACTCTTCTACAAATGAAACTACAAATGTCTCCACGGTTGTCAAATCAAATTTCTTAAGTGAACTACTTAAGTAAAAATGTACATACGCAAACCTTAAAATGTATCAATTCAGAAATCTCAGCTTAATTTCTGTACTGAAAACAATTCATCACTTCCACTCTAGAAAGCAAACCAAAAACCACTCCAGTCCTAATAGATGAGCATGAACAGAGCCAGTGCTGTGATTGGAAAACTAATACCGAGCCTTTTTAAATAAGCCATTCCCCCTTATGTACACACAACAGACCTCGATCCTAATCAAAAGTTTTGCAGAACTTTGTCAACACCCTGCAACACGGAACAAAAGAAATCCAACTAGGGCTACTGTTTGTTCAATCTATTGATCCATGTCGCCCACACACAGCGTCCTCACCTTCCACAGTAACCTGCACCTCCTGGCCATGTCCCTGAGCTCCTGGGTGGTCAGTAACTCAACACCTGTCCCGCAGTACAGAGTGACTCTGAGGCATGATGCTGAGGTCTCTGCACAGGAAGCTGCATGTTGCGTCATGGCCTTCGGGGCCGGGCTGTCATCACTAAGAAAACTGTACTGTAAGTCTACAGCTTGGACAACTTTCAACAAGTTCAATTAGAGAGGTTAAGAGGTTTGTCAACTATTTGCAAGAGAGATGGTGACCATGTTTCCATCAGTTCAAAAGACAAATAAAGCCAGTAAATCACATTAAAATACCGTGAAGATATCATTAAGTATATTGGCCTTTTTAGAATTGACATCTTGGTTCATAAAATATATATTTTTTTCAGTTTATGTTTGACTTTCTAGTATTGTAACTAATCTAATGAGCTAAACTTGCCACAAATACATTTATGTTCCCCGTCAGCAAACATGTTATTTGAGATTACTCTATGACAAGGGCCGAGAAAGACATTATAGCTTAACTTTTTTTTTAAGAGATTTGTTTTAAAATTCGTTTTAAATTATGATGTGACAAAGTTGTTGCCTATATTGAGTAAATAAGCAAACAGTGGGTCACATTAAATTCAAAAGGATTACTGTAAAAACTTTAATCATGAAATCAAAAATAAAGGCATATTTGGCCAAAAGCTAGCTTGCATTTAAAGAGTGATGCAAAGAGCAAAACCTCATCTGTCAAAAACTTTAAGGCGCCACAGCACAAATCAACGCACAAAAAAATAAATAAATCCTAACACGTGTTTTAAAAGCCACATCAATTCGTGCATTTTACAACACATTTTGAAAAATAGGAAACTTTGGCTCAAACCTACCTTGGGCCGTCATGATGCATGTCCTTCTGCTAAAGGCTTCTTCCTCCACTGGAAACTTTGATGCCTCCTCCGGAGAAACTCGCCAAGGAAGTGATGACAGGTGGGACAGGTGAGGCGGCAGCACCACACCTGAACCCTCTCGAGGCCCAGCAGAAATATGTGCTGCTATCTGGCGCCCCCTTGTGGTATGACAGCCAACTGACAAAATTAACCGGACACGGAAACCGTGAGCTTTGTAGCAGAGGCTTGCAGCCAGCACAGCCTACTGTTCACACGTCAAGGGAGGTTTCTCACTGTTATTTTAACACTGAGAGGAACATTTCTTTTTGCTAAGACATTGATGTCATTTTGTGGAACCCAAAACGGCGGGTGAGTGTGTGAACACGGTCTGTTTTTAATGTTTCTGTGGGATTTGACACGCCGTTCAGATCCTTTCTGTTAGCCGGCTAGCTAGCCTACGTTAGCCAGTTTATGTAAGTTAATCATGGCGGAGTGTTGTTGCTGCTCCGCACTGGTTCATCCTATTTATCCTGTGGCCACATGTAGTAACGTGTTGTATGAGATGAGAGAAGAATGCATGCGGGTTTATAACGTGCCTGTGCTTCAGTACACAGGATCACAATAAGGCAAAAAATCATAAGAGGGGAAAATAAGTGAGACCAAAAAAAGCATCCAGAGTCTTGGTCGATTTCTAAGACATGTACAACAACAGTCAACGGCAGGTGTTTTTCGGGTAGTTAGGTTTATACCTAAACAATCAAAGTGTAGTTCGTTTTCTTGTCTTCATTCATGATAATGTTCTCTCCCTTCTAGCCGCCGCAGTAAGTGGGACCAGCCCGGCCCTGGCTCCGGTGCGATGAGGGAGGTTGAAGCTGCTCCCACCGGGGCTCTGGATGCTGCTGCTGCGGTGGCTGCTAAGATCAACGCTATGTTGGTAGCGAAGGGCAAACTCAAACCCTCACAGATAGGCATCCCGGGACCTCCTGACAAGGTAATAAGAGTATGATATTCAATATTATTTGCCTGGTTTTAGTCTCTTATGCAGGAGTTTTTCATAACAAAACCAGCTCTGATGCAGGACCATCACAAATCCAATTAATTTCATATTTAACATTGAATAAAAAAACGTTGTGACAGTGGCCCCAATCAAAATGGAGCGACACATCTTTCATCTCTTGATTCCTTTCCCCTCTCTCTCAGGCTGTAGGTGTTGGGAAGCTTCCAGTGCCATCAAAGGCCAAAGACGACCTGGTCGTAGCCGAGGTGGAGATCAACGACGTACCGATCACCTGTCGGAATCTGTTGACACGTGGGCAAACGCAGGACGAGGTCAGTAGTAATACGGACAATCGTATCTCACAAAATAAAGTTCATCACTGGCCTTTTCCCGGAGTATTTATTGACGCGTCTCACTCGTTTTGTCTGCAGATCAGTAAAGTGAGCGGTGCTGCCGTTTCAACCAGAGGGCGGTACATGGCAGCAGAGGAGAAGGGCAAAGCGCTTCCAGGGTGACTTCTGTCGCCTCTCATTTTCAGACACCGATCATAGTCGACTTTAATTATATGTTAACGCATCCTTTCTGCTCTTTAATTGCAGGGATCGACCTCTTTATCTGCATGTCCAAGGACAGACTAGAGAGCTCGTCGACAGTCCGTATTTTTTCAGATGTTTAAAAAAAAAAAAAAAATGAGTGTATGTCTTCGTATATCATGTGATTAGACTGGTGGTTTTCTTCCCTCGTTCTCCAGGGGCAGTGAATAGAATCAAGGAGATCATCACCAACGGTGTGGTGAAGGCTGCGACCGCCTCGTCTTCATCACCTTTCTCCCCTAGTGGGGCTTCAGTCACAGTTTACCAGCATCATAACCCACCTCCTCCCTCACTGCCCCCCATGACACACCACAAACCACACTTTCAGTCCGGAGTAAGACGGTTTCCTGTGGATTTTTATACCTCATGAATTTAGATTATACTACCATAAAAAGCTTTGTATACATTCTGAAAGTGTTGCTGATAGAGCAGACTATTTTTGTGCCTACAGTTGGTTATGGTTGTATTATTGACATTATGTCCTTTTTATAGATGCATTATGTCCAAGATAAAACCTTTGTGGGCCTGGAGCACGCTATCCCAGGGTTTGTGGTCAAAGAGCGGGTCGAGGGTCCCGGCTGTTCGTACCTGCAGCACATCCAGGCTGAGACCGGGGCCAAAGTCTTCCTCAGAGGAAAAGGATCAGGCTGTTTAGAGCCCGCTTCTGGAAGAGAGGCCTTTGAACCCATGTACATCTACATCAGGTGGGTGTTGTCCTATGAATTGAGAAAGATTAAGAACCACTGCTTCTCAGAGATTATTCCTGCTTGTGTAATAACTAACAAATTAACTGGCCACCAAGGTTTTTGCAGCATTGTGGGCTCAGAATAACTAAATTAAGTCGGTTCTCTCTTCAGTCATCCTAAACCAGAAGGACTTGCAGCGGCAAAAACCTTGTGTGAGAACCTGCTTCAGACAGTGAGTGATTTCTTGTTACTGGGAAATGTTAAACCATGATGCTTTGTTAAGGTCTGTGCTTTTTCTATTCCAACAACAATAGACATTCATTACAAGCTTACATAACTCCAAATGTGTGCTTTGTTGGCGTATACTGCCATTGTTAACTGTTTGGAGGAAGAGCTAAATCGCTAACTGCAGCACAGCATCATTACAACTGCTTTGAGATGTGGCATGAAACACCCACACATATCAAAGCATATGTCCCAGGGATGAACATCAATTTGGTACAATATATTCTTGACTAATCAGATTATTACCCATGAATTAGTAATTAACCAATAATATTGCTATTGTCCACCACCGACATTTCCAAATCGTGTTACTCTGCCAAACTAAATCATTGTTACCAACCGACTGTGGCAAACAAAAGCTAAGAGTCAGTCTGAAAACAAATCTTGCACTTTTTGTGCACCTTGTGGCATGAATGACATCAATGATCTGAGCTTTTACAGCTGTGCCGGTGAGATAGCCTATTGGCACACATCAGTTACAGAACTGTAGATAGTAGTGGAAGTATTTTGTATATTTTAGGCCACAAGCTTGAGTTGTTATTTCTTCAGACACTGTTTTCTGCAGAAAGTACAAAAAGGTAGAAGCTCAAAGGGAGTTTGTTTTAATTGTTATACAGTAGGTTTAGACAATATTCTCTCCCATAACATAGTGGCAAGTTACATTTTAGTTTTTACTGTCTTAATTTGATTACCTACAATAGTACATTTTCATATTTTAGTTCCTTGAACCACTAATGTACAACGTTTCTCCCTTTCCAGGTCCATGCAGAGTATTCTCGCTTCCTCAATCAAATGAGCTCAATGATGCCAACACAACAAGGTACGATATAGCATATAGCCGGTTCTCTTTCTGTGTTTTAGATTCATCACTTGATTTGTCAACACAATTGATCGTAGAAGTCATCGGAGGAGCCTGACTGGATCTGTGTCTCTCCCCTTCCTCCTCCAGGCTTTGCACAGCCTCCGGTGGTGAACGGGATGCCTCCGCAGCCTCCTTACTACCCGCCAGCTGGATACCAGCCAGGCTACGCGATGCCTGTACCACCACCTCAGCCACAACATGTCTCTCTACCTTACACTGTCCCTCCTCCTATACATCCCACAGTACCTGCAGGTGTGCCTCCTCACTACTCCCTCCCCCTTGTCCCCGTCCCTGCTCCCGCTCACACCCTCGCTCCATCGCCAGCTCCTGCACCCGCTTCGGGCACTATGCCACAGGTAGGACCGAGCCATCAAAACCACATGTGTATGGCATGCGAAGCAATAATACTTACTATATGTCCTTCCGTCCCTGCAGACTCTTCCTCCTGTACCTTTTCCTTCATCAGCTGCAGCACCGCCGAAAGCTCCAACACTCGCCGCTCCAGTCCTACCACCACAGAAGAGACGCTTCACAGAGGAGGTCCCAGACGAGAGGAACAGCGGCCTGCTCGGATACCAGGTGATGAACAGCTCTTCCACCATTACAACCCTCATTATTCTGCTTTTTTTTTTTTTTTTTCACCCTTCTTTTCTCCACCTTGTTTTGTTTGTATGCTTTTGCAGTGTGTGACGAGTCACTGTGTTTCATCAGCCAATCATTTCCAATGTGTGACTGTAGCTGCTCTATTACTTCCCTGTCTGTGATTTATCTACTACCAATTCATCCTTCCTTTCTTCAAATGTTTTACGTACATTGGTTGAGATGGCTTGCTGTTTCCTGTTGTTCACTTACAGTTTACCTGTGTCTTTCTACTGGTAATAAGGAGTTTCAGAAGAAGGTATTAATACTGATAAGCTTAAGTATCTCTCATAGTTGCTGGGGAAATTGTCAGTAATCAGACCTGTGGTAAGCTATTCACAAGGACAGTTTTTTTTCTTCACTTTAGTGCTTATATAGTCATATTAGCTAGTGTTAGGACAGGGTTTAGTAGAGGATGTGTGCTAATCGCGCCTGTGTGTTTTTCTGCTCATAGCATGGACCCATTCATATGACTAATTTAGGTGCAGGCTTCCCAGTGGGCAGCTCAGAGGCTACAGGACTCCCACCGCAGAGTTCCTCTGGCCCGCCGAGTGAGAGGGACAGGTACACAGAGTTTTGTTACATTTGTTAAATGAAATATTAATTGCGCGCAAGGGCCAGTAGGCAAAGTTAACTCACCCCGGTTCTCTGTTTCTCCAGTCGGCAGCTAATGCCTCCACCTCTGCTGCCTGTGAATGGAGTGAGACCCAAGATGGAGGAGAGAAGGGCAACGCAAGGCCCCGTGGGTAAGGGCATTAACCTGTGGACTCACAAATCCCTGCCCAAATCCAAATCTGCAGTTCCTGACTGTGGACTGTGCCCTTTAAAAGCTTAGCCTGGATCTATTCACAGCCTTAATGTGGAGCTGCAAAGAGTAAAATATAAATCCTCTCTTGGGCCACTAGACTGTCTAAATTTAAGTTGTTTCACTTGAGATTGAAGAGGTATATCGGTTACATGAAGGCCAATCGGATGTATCAAGACACATAGTTGGTCCAAAAAGGTTGTTTATCCTTGGATTTAAGTAATTAAGTGTTTGTGGCAGATTAGATAAGTATTCACTCAGCTTCAAACTGGTCTTTATGCTTCCTGTGATTCTTTCAGGATTCTGCTTATGTGACTATAAATCCCCAGATAGTGAGGCGGAGCTAGGACTCAACATCTTTTGTGCATTGTTCAGTCGTTTGTAAAAAAGATGAATCGAGTCCACCTTACCATCCCATTCTGATGACATCATCAGTCTGGGGTTGTCTGTTGTTTGTTTTCTTTCCTCACTAACGAGAACCTCTCCTGTTTTTGTGTTTTTCTCTTTTTCTCTGTGTTTTTCTTCTCTTCCATGTGTCTCTGGGGTGATGCTGGATTCTGATTGGGGGTGGGGCACGACTCGTCCTGTGACGCTGTCCTCCCGCTCGATTGGACGGCCATGACACTGTCGCTCCCCACCAACCAATGGCTGCTTTCAAATGGCTGCCCCCCTCCTCTACTCTTTTGACAAACTATGATTTGAATCTATTAACTATTTGTTTCTCCCAAAATGTGTTACGAATAATTAACTTGTACCTGTCCTATTTGAAACATGTTGCCGCTGTTGTTTTTTTTGTGTTTTTTTTCTCTCTCTCCATATTTCTCTCCCTTTCTCCCGAAATGTCCCACCTCTTCTTTTTGTCTGCATGCTTCCCCTTTTCTTCTTTCAGAGCCCTCAGGGAAGCGATTGAAAACTGGTTTGGTGGCGTACACCGGCGACTCTTCAGATGAAGAGGAAGACCACTTAGCCTCCAAAGCCTCAGGGCCAGGTAACCCTGGGACAGTTACCGCCACCTCCTCGGGCTGGGCACAGGGCTACCGCTGCCCTCCTCCACCACCCCCTCGAGCTAAAACACAGCCACAGCAGCAGCCTATGCCTTTCTGGATGGCACCCTAAAACAGGAAAAACTCCCTCAGTGCTTTGTGCCGAGTATTACAAGATGTTCACCCAAACTGAGCCTGTGTTTTCATCACTCATCACATGGATGACTCTCAACAGCTACGTGTTGGTTGCAGCATTATCTTAGTGCTTCGGTCCAAATGGACAAACTTATGTTTTGTTACTTTTTCTTTTGGTGCACACGTTATAGTTTGAAGATTAACATTTGCAGGACCGATACTCAAGCTATTTTGTGGATGTATAGATGGTCAGATGAGCGACATTCTCCCTCCAGTTTTATTTGGAATGGTTTGAAAACAGATGCCAGGTGAAGTGTTTGAATATTGTGTTGTTGTAAAAACAATGTCACAAGGCAATGATCACTGACCACTTTTCGTTTAATCCCAAGTACAGCTTTTTGTACTTTGTCCCCTTTCCAAGTCAGTGACACCATCCTTTCCTATTCTGATCTTTTTGTACAGATCATATTGGACTAATATGTAGTAAACCTATTGGATTTATTCATGCTTTTATGAAATGAATAAAATTAATTTATTGCAGTGTTTGAGCTTGTGATTCTTCCTATATTTCACCTTGTTAAGTCTGTTTTGCCATATTTCATCACAAACCAAGTCGGTTACATCTGCCAATTAATTAGCTGTCAACAGTTCTGCCTGCCAAAATACATCATAGATTGAGTGACAACCTTGCTGCAGAATTTATATGATAAATAATAGACCACTCACTCTCTTAAGAAAGCTTTTGAAAAACATGCTGCCTGTAAAGGTTTTGCAATGATGATGAATTTGAACTTGAAATAAGTTTATTTTTAAGCCGTACCACAGCTACACAGTGCCGTATAGCACAATGAGCTATTATTACAGTTATGAAGGACTGAATGCTGACATGGACACCTGCACAGTTTCAGATCATCTCGATCGCTGGCTCTCTTGGAGGGTTTTTCTTGTTATACTGAGCGATGCGGCTCTCCATGACTGGCCGGAAGTGGCGGATCAGTCCCTGTAGTTACAAAATGAAGGGTGAAGAAAAACAAAAGTTCTTGTTAAAATGTAAATTAGTACTTGTTTGAACTTGTCACCTCAGTCAATGTTTCATTGACAGCTTCATGTTTTGGAGACTGGTTTGAAATAAAAAAGAATCCAGAGATGTCACCTGCACGGGCCAAGCTGCTCCGTCTCCCAGGGCACAGATGGTGTGTCCCTCTATCTGCTTGCTTAGCTCCCAGATCATGTCAATCTCTGAAGCTGCTGCTTCTCCTCGAACAAACCTCCACATTATTTTATCCATCCAGTCGACTCCTGAGGGAGGACAAAAGGAGGAACCGGGAATACAGTTGAAAAAAGTATCCACACTGAATCAAGGGAATTTACAATACTTACAATTTTGTTTTTTATACTTATTAATACTAATTTTAACGAAGTTAAATATTGAATGCAGGGCTTTTACTTGTACCAGAGTATTTTACATTACAGTAGTGTTTCTTTTTCCTAGAATACTTCTATTATAGGTAGTTAAAGCTTAAAGGAGCTCTAATTCTAGTCTGCAGCAACTAGTATTGTAGTCATGACTTTTCTATCACCTGCTATCTCACCACTGTTGTGGATGTGCACTTGTCTATTCTAGCCTATTAAAAAGAGAAAAGGCCACTGAAAACTGTCTTATATGGATGGATGGATTACTGAATGAACCTACCGGGTACAAGGCCAGGAGCCCAAAGGGTCAGGGGGCCCCTGACCTTCACCTAAAAAATGTCACTCCAACAGACAAGTACCAACCAGAAAGAGACTCAAAATGACCACAAAGAAACATACAACGACCTCAAGAAGACTACAAAGAGACGCAAAACGACAATAAAAAGGGGGAAAACATCTATAAAGTCTGTGTGTCATGCTCCGACGTAGGAGAGGTGGTGGGGCCTGTTAAATGTCTGTGCCCAGGGGCCCATTGTCTCATAAACCATCCATGCTGTCTCATAAGTGGTAAATACATTGTGCAGTTCCTTACCCTCTCTGCAGGGGGTGCACTGGCCACAGCTCTCATGTTTGTAGAACTCAACCAACCGTGCGATGGCTCTGATCACATCAGTCTGGAGGAAAAATTAAATTCTCAGATTTATCTTTCCGTACTGATTGTTACTGAAGCTGCAGTGTATTTTCTTATCTACATTTTTCAGGGATCTGTTTACCGATTTATCCAGGACGATGATGGCAGCTGTTCCCAGTGCAGTCTCTGCACGGACCAGGTCATCGAAATCCATCAAAACATCGTTGCACACATGCTGAGGGATGATGGGAGTGGAGGATCCCCCTGGGATCACTCCTAATAGATTGTCCCAGCCGCCCCTCACTCCTCCTACACCAACCGCACAAGAGGAGAGAGGAAGTCATGTCAGCATCTCGTAAAGTAAACCAGCATCAACACAGCGGTGGACTGTAAACACACACACACAGTCACCTGCGTGTCTCTCTATTAGCTCCCGTAGAGGAATAGACATCTCTTCCTCCACTGTGCATGGTGTGTTCACGTGACCGGAGATGTTGAACAGCTTCGTCCCAGAGTTCCTCTCCCTCCCAAAGCTGGCGAACCAAGCGCCGCCTCGACGACAGATCGCGGGCGCCACAGCAACCGTCTCCACATTGGAGACTGTCGTTGGGCATCCAAACACACCTTGAGGTGGGGAGGGATGAAGCAGTGAATAATCACTTAAGAGCTGTAACTACAACACAATTTTGTAGTTTCTTAAACCATAATTAACTCCAGTAGGAAACCAGATGTATGAGGCTGTGGTGCTTTCACCTCACCTATGTCTGCAGGAAATGGCGGCTTGAGTCTGGGTTTCCCCTGTTTGCCCTCAAGAGACTCAATGAGGGCCGTCTCCTCCCCGCAGATGTAGGCTCCGGCCCCCCGCATCACAAACACATCAAAGTCAAACCCAGAGCCACAGGCGTTCTTACCTATCAGCCCTGCTTTGTATGCCTCATTAATAGCCACCTGTTTATAGAGTAAAAAACAAACAACACACAGCATGAATCACACAGCATCTATGGATTGACAAGTCACCCATCTGGGCATTTGTGTACCTGCAGATTTGAGGACTCATTGTAAAACTCTCCTCTGATGTAGATGTACGCAGCACGAGCGCCCATGGCTCTCCCAGCGATCAGGCAGCCTTCTATTAACTTATGGGGGTCGTGACGCATTATCTCACGGTCTTTACATGTCCCAGGCTCCCCCTCATCAGCATTCACCACCAGGTACTTAGGTCTAAGGACACAGGGAAGAAGGAAACACTCAATACACTGATAGGCTACATCACCAGAGTGTCATTACCGGTGTGAGTGACGCAAAAGTGTTTCTTTCCTTCTCCTACCTGCCGTCACTTGGTTTGATCATGAAGCTCCACTTCATGCCGGTGGGGAAGCCTGCTCCTCCTCTGCCACGAAGCCCTGAGATTTTCACCTCATTTAAGATCCAGTCCGATCCCTTCAGCATGATCTCCTTTGTCTTGTACCAGTCTCCTCGCCTGAGTGACCCCTTGAGTCTGTTAAGGGGGGGGGGGGGAGAGCGAGAGAGAGAGAGAGAGAGAGAGAAACAAGCATTTTGACAGGGTTTTAGGTCATTGAAGACTGGGAGAAAAGTTGTTTTTCTCCTTTTATGTTTTTACCTCCAGTCAAGCCGGCCATATAAGTTGGTGAATATCCTGTCTTCGTCACTCAGAGGACCAAATGTGGTCTTTTTTGGCTTCACCTGGTGAGAGAGAGAGAAGATAAAAGAGAAGTGTGATTGATGAGGCGGCAATGATGGATGCATGAAAATGACAGATTCCATCACTTAAGGGCCGAAACCATTGTTTTCATTATTGATCAATAATGAAATGATGATTAATCAATTAATAATTTTGTGTATAAAATGTCAGACATTAGTTAAAACTTGAAGGGGACTTCTCCAAATTTCTATTTTGTATGTCCAAACATTCCAAAGATGTTCAGTTTATTCATATTTATGACAAAGAAAATCTGCTGAAAGAAGCTGGAACCAACTATTTTGGGCATTTTTGCTGAGAAATTACTTAAATGATTATTCAATGATAAGCACTTAATTTTCAGTTGATCAAGTAATCGTTGCAGCTTGAAATCGCTTATGTAAATACAATGCTGACATGATAGTGAATAGAATGAATTATATGTAGGCCTCATATATTTTGTTTCGCATGTCAACATGTGAAATTCTGTGTTCTGACTTTGGAAATGTGTGTGTGTACAGGACACCATCAGTGTGATATCTCCAGATCATTCCAGCTTCGCAGTGACGCTCTGAACTGAACGCTTTTATATTTTATTTCATTAGTGTATGTGAATTAGTACAACTTATTTCTGTGAATTGTCTGAATTTGGGTAATTTAAAATTCATGGTTAAAATGTTTTAAACAGTTTTAAAATCACCACTGTATGTTAAAAGAAATGAAAAAAACTGAGCACATCACAGTAACAAAACTGATCTGAGTACTTCAAAATAAAATTATGAAAATAATATTGAAGTAATGTGGCTGGTGGGACTCACTGTGTAAAATAAAATACATTTTACAGAACATGGAATGTGGTAATAACTTTAATTAATAAATAACAATGTTTAAACATGTAATTAAATACAGCCTACCCCTTTAATACTTTATGTGATCACAAACACTTGAAAGAAACGTAAACTCTATTAGAATCGTCATATACATACAGTTATATAACTGTCGCATCTTTTTATATCATATAGAACAACAGGAAAATACTTAAGCCCAAACACCGGTTGACACAAAATAGCTAATTAAAGAATATCATCATGTTTATCACTGTAGCTCTGTTGGCTAATCTCCTTATTACTTGCTGCGTGTCAAAAATCTGTCATGTCTGTATTTGAAAGTAAACATAGGCCAGTGTGCTGAGTCGTAGAGTGTATTGCGTGCTGCCTACTGCTGTATGTGTGTTGCGGTGCGCATGCAGGCCTACCTGCGACTGGGCTGCAGTGCTGTAGGTCCGACGCGGAGCGACATGACGCGCCACAGCGCCCCACAGCATCCGCCGAGGCAGCATCCTGCAGGAGACAGACACCTCCAACCCTCTCTAAACACGTTTATACCCCGAAGCCTTTTTTGCCCACAGTCTCCGTTTGACTTCTAGTGCAATAAAATCGATTTCTGAAACAGAGCTCCAGTGTGGGCCTGCTGGTTCAGCTTAATTAAAAACTAAGAGGATTAACTAACGAACTACGTCACATCCTATCCCAGCTGCCCGTGCGACTGCCCACAGGTACCCAAGCTTTCACAGGTGCGTCCACGTGCACGTGCACACACACACACACACACACACACACACACACACACACACACACACACACACACACTGACAATTAATTGTTGAGTATCAGAGCCACTATTAGACGGCATCATAAGGGACTTTGTGCATGATTTACAGGCTTATAAATAGATTGTTAATGTGAAGATAACCACTAAAGATATCAAAGGTTCACAACTAGTCATTGATTAACCCATGTGCCAACAGGCCTTTTTCACAGCAGACATTTTGACTTGTCATATAGGAAAAGTACAGGTGTTACATGCCTGCTCTTCATGTCAGAATGATAGCTGTGAAAAAGGCCTACTTCTTTCCATTATCATTGTATATGTTCCAATACAGATACTATTTAGTGTGCCAGAAAATGTATTTCAAATACAGTATGCTAGCCAGCCTTTTCTGGCTGCTCTGGCTCACAGTCCTTTGTGCAGCGGATATATGAACAAGAGGGTCAAGTTCAAGGTGCCATGTTATAAAAAAGTAGTATTTTACAAATTGAATGCATACTGCATGCAACAGTACGTACTTTGTAAGGGCAGCTGCAGTATGTACTAAAAGTGAAAACAAAAAGTATGCAACTTGGAACAAAGTCAGTGTGTTTCAGATTAAGAAAGCAGTAGTGGGCAGGAAGTGAGCAGTCCAAAAACCTATGGGCTATTTTAAGATGTTTCAATTTAAAGAATATATTTTACCCAAGGGGGATAGCATTAATAGAGATGTATGTACATCTAAGTATATTTTAAAGAACATCTACTTCAAAGAGTCATATTATCCTAACTTACTATTTTGTCCACCAGAGAGCACAAGTCAACTGTAAAATGTCCTACTCTGCACATGTTGGCAACTCTTTAATTACCAAATCAACTTTTTACTAAAGCTCTGAAAGAGTTGTTTTTGTAATAAAAATCAATAACAGAAACACGGAAAAGATCAAGCTTAGATATCTTTATTTTCTTTACATTAACTGAAACAAATGATGGGAAAATGAATTAATATCTCTGAGAAGGTTCCACTAAAAACGGAAAGACAAAAGTGTATCCCTGATAGTGGGGTCTCTACACAGACCGGACCCCATGTCCCTTCACCAAAGCCAAGAAAACAAACCGCTCACATAGAAATACACACTTCACAGCTGGCATCAGTTAACCCTCATTCATTCACAAAGCCCCGACCGGGAGCACCAACACCCTTCATGAACAAGACCAACCGTCATACTGATATTCCAGTAGGACTAGTTCCAGTAAGGCCAGTAGTTTACCGTCATGCCTATTATTTCCCTATTTTTTATCCCACAATAGGTTTCATTATTTGGTTCTCAACTGTCAAATGGTAAGAAATCTACAAAATCTCGTATTTTCATTTCTGTTTATTGCCAAGTATGTTTGCACATACAAGGATTACAGACACTTTAATAACATACATATTTTAACATATTCTTATATATTCGTTTGTTTTTCATATTCTATCGTACATTTCCATTTCCTTTTTACTATTGTTTTTTATTTATTAAGTCAAATTCCTTGTATGTGCAAACACACTTTGCAATAAACCATTTCTGATTCTGATTTTGAAACTACTGGCCTTATACTTTCATGAAGAGAGTCAATCATCTGACAGCACCAAACAATTGCTTCCCATTTTATATTTTGTATAATCACTTAGTGCATTGCTCAAGAATTCCTGAGAGTAGTTGCAGCACAAAAAAAATAAAAATTCTAAGGCAACTTCATCCCAATATATATCATATTGACTATTAATTCTGTACTATTATGCAGGAGGAAGAGTATTCAATGTATGCAGGTTTTAAAGAAGTATTTCAATCACAATCTTAAATGTTATCGAGTGAGTTAATGGACTAGATATAGAAGGTCAGACAAAAAGGCTTGAAGCTCTCAAATCTCATAGTGCAAATAAACTACAAATAAAAAATAAAAAAAAAGATTTACTACACAACAAGGAGCGGATAGTGCACACAAGGCCAGTACAGCGCGACTGCTACAGCATGTTCTGTCTGCATGGGTTTCAAGAGGATTGGGAATAAAAAGACAACTGCCGTTGTTTAAAGCCATTAATGATTGCATCACACACTGTGAAAGGCCTTAATGTACTGGTCTCAGGAAAGCATGACGAAACTAAAAAGGTTTTTGGTCAAAGATAGATTAACTCAAAGGATAATGGCCCCTTTAGACACAGCGGTGGCCGATCTATAAGAACTGCCATGTTAACATGTGATACAGTACTATACATGTTAAAATAACAACAGAAAAGCATGCTGAAAATGTCAAACAAAGTCATTTTGTGTTCCAGTTACATCAAAAAGGTTTTAAACCCCCTGACTTTTTCCTTGCTCAGTTCCCGTTTCTTAACCCCGGATGGAATGTGCCTGTATTATTAAGTACCTGACAGGGTTTAATGTGCAAAGAATGCATTCGAGGAAGAATCGCCAAAACAAGCCAAGCAGCCCATAAAAAAGGCGGTAAGTTACATGGAGATGTTGAGTCAAAATATTTAACGCAATGCAATGTTTTGTAAGACTTGTGATCTGTGTCCCCTCCTTGATTTGGTCTCACAAAAGAGTTTCAGCAGAAGAACCATAATAAATAACAATAAATAAATAAGTACAGAAAAGGGGGGGCGCCATCTCATTCATCCCCTCACCTTTTGCCCCTTTTCTGTTTTTTTCTTTTCAAACAAGGAACCTAAATGAGTGCATTGGAAGACTGAAATCCACAGCCTTTGGGAAAAGAAGAATCATCTTCAACATAATCAACATTAACTCATTGACCCAGACTTTGTCTTTTTTGGTCAGGCATTTAACACAGAGCTCTACGGCTCTGAAACACTCAAACATGGAAGCAGATTCTTTCTCATGGCTATCAAAACCGTTGGGAAGAGTCTTCTCTTCAAACCCAACATTGGCTACAATTCACCTCTCTCCTCCCCTGTTAACTTAGGATTTAAGAAAACAGTTCAACTAAAAATCTTTGGTTTAAGCACCAACTCAAAGCAGAGATTACACTAACAAGAAAAGACACAACGAACATTATTGCTTTCAAATGTACAGAATGAGTTTGATTAATTACACTGCGTTCCCACTGTTAACCACCAGAGGACAGCGGGCACACAAACTCATTGTTGTGATCTAGGTGATATGACTTCTGAATTGCACCTGAATCAATACATTTATATTGTAACTACAATCTAACATCTTCAAAATTCCCTTCATGTTGCAGCTCTGGATTTTAGTTTGCATAGTGAAAAGCATCCCAGTTACCACACACTCAACACACGCATGTCCAGCTAGAAAAATCAAACCAAATAGCTCAAAACTGAAGTACATGAAATTAAACAGCAAACAAGAAATAAAATCTAAAAGACAAATGAAATAAAAACGCCAAGAGCCAGAAGACAAACATTTAAAATATCTAAGAAAACCCGTTTTCCATTTTTTTCTTTTAATATCATTTAGTTGTTTTTATTTTGTAAGCGCTCTATGTGGGAGCAGCAGGTCATTAGTCCAGCCACCTGAGTGAGATTTTTTTTACTGTGGATGCTCAACCACACTGACACACACATATACGCGCGCGCGCACACACACACACACACACACACACACACACACACACACACACACACACACACACACACACCCTCTTTTTACTATTCCTCTTCCTCCACTTCCTCTTCTCCAATTTCCTCTTCAACTTCATCAGCCCATCGGTCACGCTGCGCAGCCGGCGACCGGGTTCCTCCTGGATCTTCTCCCTCTGCCTCTCGGCCCCCTCGCAGCTCCAGACCTCGCAGGAAGAGCTCCGGATAGCCGGCCAGCCTGTGAGGCCCAAGTTGAGCCAAAGCCTGAAGGGCGAGGGATCGCTCCCTCTCGACGTCACATGGAAACATCAGCGGGGGGCCGACACCGGATCCACTCCCGCCATCCAGCACCGCGTGAGGGAAGAACGCGGAGGAGTGGGCCTGTAAAGACAAGGCCTCCAGAGGGTTGGACTGCTCCCTCCCGCCTTCATCCCCTCTCCCATCCTCCCCAAGCTCAGCCCCACGTCTGGGCCGACGTGTGCGCAGCTCCAGGCAGCTGTGTCCCTTGCGGTGACGCTGGAGGTGGTCCTCTCGGGCAAAGGCCTTGTGGCAGAGCGGGCATTCAAAGGGCCTCGCCCCGCTGTGGAGGGACAGGTGGTTTTTTAGGTCGTACGAGTGGAGAAAGCGGGCAGGGCAGTGAGGGCAGGGGTATGGACGCTCGCCTGTGTGTTTCCTCATGTGGATCTTCAACTTATCATTCCTAAAAAGGGAAGATGAAGAATGAAGCGAAAGGAAGGGAAAAGTGAGAAACAAGAATAAAAGATTGCAATACATTGTAAATCTTTGTGCAAATTATACGAGAGTTGTTCCTGTACCGGGTGAAACGGACTCCGCAGGCCGAGCACTGGAAGGGCTTCTCTCCAGTGTGTGTCCTCATGTGTCGGGGCAGTTTTCCTGCTCCGTGGATGATCTTCTGACAAACTGGGCACTGCTGGGGCGTCTGAGACTTCCTCTTTCTCCCACCTCCCGCTGCCGAGGCCGCCGCTCCTCGATCGGCTACAGAGGTAGGTACGGAGGTGCTTTCCATCAGCACACCATCGTCACCGAAACCCTCCATGTCCTCATCCTCTGACAGCTTGTCATTTGAGGGCGGGACAGGAGGTGGGTGGGCTATATGGGGGCGCTCATGCAGCCAGTGAAGGAGCCCTCCGTTTAGTGTGGCCCCTTTCCCTGGCTTTCTGATCGCCCTGGGATCTCCGTTCTGTCTGGATTTGACACGGAGCTCCTCCTGTTCGGGGCTGGGAGGCTGGGTAGACGGCAGGGAGCGGAAGCTGTCGGACGAAGGTGAAGGGTGCGAGATGGGAGAAGCAGGTGGTGGGTTAAAAACTGAGGAGTTGATGTGATGTGATGAAATTTTTTTCATCTTCTTTTTGTCCATTTTTCTTCGAGACCCTCTCTCCACCCTGCTCTCTACCCCCGCCATCCTCTCATTAGCTGTGTTTTGGTCTCTCTGCTCCTCTGTTATCTCCCCCTCCACCTTCTCCCCCAGGATGTCTCTGCACGCATCAGCCACACACTGGATGCCCAGAAGCTGAGCCCCTCGCAGCACATCTCTCATCCCAGAGCTGGGGATGGTCAGAGTGGCAGTGTAGGCAAACTCCAGCAGGGCGTCCAGGGCGTCGGGTGCCACGCAGTCGAGCTGGCACACGCTGAAACCCCCTCCGCCCTCACCGCCCCCCTCCTCCGCCCCGAACAGCCCGCGGAAATAGAGACTGACGGCGGCCATGACGGAGCGGTGAGTTGGGTAGCGTGCCCCGCGGGACGTCAGAGTGAGGTCACAGAGAAGGCCTGTCCTCCTCTGGTTATTTAGGTGGGACAAGAGCTCGTTGCTGTGCTCCGGGAAGGGGATCCCAATCAGACCGTCCTCTCCTGGAGACATTGCCACCTATGTGAAAGAAAAAGGAAGATCAGGTAAGTGGAGGGAATGAGGTCTGAGCAAATGGAGCAATTGACAGATTTGTACCTTTCACAATCAGCATTTAAAATGAATAAAATATTTTCCAATTAATTCCATCTTTCCAACATTGAAAGAATACCCTTCTTCTTCTTCCTCTTTCAGAGAGCCAAGCATAGAGCGAAAAGTACCGAAAAGTAAATCTTCCGTAGCGTGACTGACACAAGGAGTTTCTTTCACGTGAGGGACAATTTAAACCGGGCTTAGCAACAACCCTCCCCCCTTATCCTACCCCCCCGTACTTTCTCTCCAGATTACTAAATCAGGAGGCGGTGATTTTGGCCAGTGAGATGGGGGTTGAGGCACCGGAAGGCGAATGCGATGGAGATGACGAAGTCAGCAATAGAGGCAAAATATAACAGCAAGAGGGAGAAATAACCATTAGAGCAGAGAGAGAGAGAGACAGATAAAACCAAATGATCGATAACAACGACGTGGAAAGGATGCAGGATTGTGCAATGTACGATATGTGCCAAAGGGCAGTAGGTTAATTCCCGTGTGAAACCCTTATAGCATTAGCTGTTTAATTAAAATACCTGGAGAAGACAGAGAGAGGGACAAATGGAGGATAGAGAAGAAAGAAAATGAAGCGGGGGACAGGGAGGAAGTTACTGTGGCTGTGGGTGAAAGGGGGGAGTACCAGTGAAAGAATGAGGAAGGAAGAAACGGCAAGATAATGATTACAATCTTTACGACGACTGGAATAAAAGCACGTCATTCACAAACTTGATGCAGAGCATATACCATACGGACAGTTTTTTTTTTAACCCAATAAACAAGATTAGCAAATTTGACAACGCAGAGGTATGAGTGTTGGGTCGAAGGTGAAATATCGTACTGCAAGTCAAAGGACAATACCTTTCTTTATTTCTCTTTGTGAGACACAACAAGGTCTGTCGGTAATAAGACCCAACAACTCTCTACTTTGACTCCCTAAGCTCGCACCTCACCTTGGCCACACTATACCTGCTCAACAATATCTCTCACACACACCTGAGCAGACCAGATTTTCCACAAACAACTCACCCTCCAGATTCCCCCTCCCTGCCCTTCATCTCCCTCCCATAGAAACTGGCAGCCCCCTGGCCATCCAATAACAGTGTTCACACAGTGCCCAGAGGGCTCTGCACAACGACGGTACATCCACCTGACTAACCTGCTCCAAAACACACCCTATTAAACACACACACAGACAAGAGCACACACACACACACACACACTTACACACACACACACGTACCCGTACACACAATGCGTGCCAATCTGAGGCTCCCCCTCCCACTATTGTTACATTTAACCTGTTCTGTGATGAACGTAACGCCTATTTAAAACACTTACTTGCGTACATACAAATGTACTCCACCCATTAAAAAACAAAAAAAAGGACAAAAGTACAGAGGTAAATAATTACCTCTCACAAATTTGCCAACACTTCGATATCAAACCTCCCAAATGTTCCTTTTCTCATCCCCAGGACGAGCTAAAGTACCCAAATGTTCAGCCTACCTTCTCCGTCTTCATGGGCATGGGCACAGTCAGCCGGAGACGAGGCAGCGCGTGTCTCATGGTATCCATCTTTCTGCGCCTTACAACTCTCTGCTGTCTTTGAAAACCACTTGTTTTTTTCTATTTCCTTCAACCCTTAGATAGAACTTAAAGGACTGATCTCTCTGTCAGAAGTCGGGGTAACGTGTTCATCCTTGGGGATGTCTACCTCTTTCGCAGTCTGTCACTCAATTTCCTTCCTGTTGTATCAAAAGAGGGTTCATAGTGACGAAAGCGGATTCAGAAGATACCCCTCCCCTCCCCCCCAGGTCGCCTACGCGCCCCCCTCTCGCCAAAAACCCAACGGCCCATTTTCCGAACACTTTCCGATAAACACCAACTCCTCGTCGACCTCTCCCCGTTCAGAAAGAGGCCGACAGGTAGATCAGGAGCAGTCTATCTGAGGTCATGGCGGCACTGTGGATGTTGTAGAATAAATAACCTTCAGGCTTCAGACCCAACATATCAATTTAACTGGTTTAACAGGAAGGAAACCGACACATGCAACCAAAGCACCTCAGAAATACCAATATTTTTTTAGTCAACTCACAGAGTGTCAAAGTTGAACAATCATGTAAGAACCAAAATCATATTGGCATTATGAGTCATATTACACCCAGGAACAAACATTCAGCTAGGTGCAATATGAGAGTAAAACCATATTGCATCGTACTACAGACACAACCTGGTGCAGAAAGCTCTCCCTTTGTAACACGGGCATGCTAAACGTCACCGAGTGCACTTTATAGATAAATAAAAAACACCACGCTCTCTATAACAGATATTTACTGTTATTTTTCAAGCCAAAGCAGTTTCATAAGAGTTCTCTACAAGTTGAGGCAACAAGGACGGCATGTGCTGCTGCAGCCGCTGATACAGAAGAGTGAGGAAGTTAAGAGGCATGTGTTTGCTTTGTCTCTTGCACACACACAGACACTTTTCTTTTCTTTTTGTATTTTCACCACATCCCATTTATACCAACCAATATGCTAATAGATCAATCATTTAAGTCCCTTTTCAAGCAAAGACTCCACAAATTCTCTGGTTCCAGATTCACAAATGAGAGGACTATCTGCTTTTTTCTGTCTTATATGATTGCAAACTGAATATCTTTGGATTTCGAATAGTGGGTTAGACAAAACAAGATGCTGTGATGGGGCATTTTTCACTATTTTCTGGACAAATATTTAACAGAGAAAATAATGTGTAGATGACTTGTTAGTTGCAGCCCTGCATAATACACAGATGTCTAATAACATGCTGGAAAATAAGCATCACAGGGAGAAAGAAACCCATCAGAAGGTCACCACCTGAGCCTCAGTAGGACAAAGTGTAAAAGCATCCCTTGACCTTGCATGCGTACAGTTTGTCTCAGTGTGTAAGTAGACACGATAACAGACCTGAATGTCTCATTTAACATCAACGGTAATCATTGTTTAAATGCATCCACAGGAAAACAGCATGGTTGATAATAATTATTGTGTGCATAAATACACAATATATCATGTTTTGCCCAATTTCTGAAATCCGCTCAATGAGCGAAACGTCACTAAAACACAAAAAACAGAAATGTCAAACAAAGCAGTGCAGACAAGCGAGACACAAAGGGGTTTCAGGAGGAGCACACAACAACGCACGTTAAATTTCCGGCGCAGGGGAGAGAAAAAAAAGAAAAAAAAGAAGCATCATGGGTGGTTGGTGGTTCGAGCTTGTTATTTTAGGCATATTCCTTAGAACACAGGCGTGTTCGGAAAATAATAAGATTGCAATGAAGTTGCAATGATTCCCATAAATTTTCTGTCTGTCAGTGAGTCACTTAATACTGACACATGATGACATGCACAACCATGCACACGCGCACACACGCAGGCTGCACACTGCTCATATCCCCTCTTCTCCTTCCTTGTCACCTTGTTTCGTTTTTTTGTTGCTAACCAAGGGCATGTCTGCATAAGTTGCCGAATCTTCCAACATATAGTAGCTAATGTTAAAACAGCCCACAGGCAGAAACACATTTTGTCTTTCAAACTAAACAATGTTAGTTTACAAACCTGTATTCAACTATGATCATTAAAAATAAAAACTGTCATTGTACAATTATGTTTATTCATGCTAATCAGGCATAAAGTGAAATAACTGATATCGCTGTTTGCCTTTAGGTGCCATTTCAAGTAATTGTTCATCTTTCCAAAACACACAACCACAAAAAAAAAGCTCACTTAATATTTTATCTCAACTAAATCTGCCATTTTATCACTTTTTACGCATTAACGCTACAGATGTTAAGATATTATCCTTTCAACTATTGGCTCTCATCTCTTTCTTTGTTTTTTCACCTCCTACTCTTTTTGTCGACGGTGGAGGAATTAACCTCCTCTGCAACTCTACGGTTTCCTCATCCCTTGCTTTCATTATGTGCACACTCTTCCTCTCTCTTAACAACAAGGATGTAATATGTTCATAACTACATTTTAAGAACTGCCAATAACATCTGGATATTTTCTATAATTCTGTCTTTATCCAACTGTCAGGCCAAGTGTCACAAACTGAAAGAAAGAACTAAGTTGTATGACTAGACCGTAAAAGTAAGAAAAATCAAATGAAACATTTAGAAGAGAATCCATCGAGGACTGGTTTTTACTGACGAGGAAATGGAAACTTAAATCCACCATTACTGTCCACTTCCACGACTCGGAGTAACTCACTTGACACAAATATGGTTGGAGGCCAGGAAAATTAGAGCAGCAGAACTGACCAAACCTGCACACAAAGATGTATTCTTCAGTATAAAAGCAGGTTATAGTTTGCACCATCTATATCATGAAATCCCTCCGCTCACACTCAAGTGTGTGATGACTGGAACTAGAACCGTTAGTGTTATTTTTATGGGTCTTATTTTCCGTTAAAGGTTGTACGTTTTCCCAGTCCACCTCAATTATATCAGGCTCCAGCGCTAAAGGGGGAAAATATGACTTTATACTATTCACAGAAAACTGTGGCGGAGAGGGAGAAGGAGAAATGCTTTATGAATTCTGATGTCAGATGTTTTCCAAAGTGCCCGTTTGTGACTGTGTGTGTGTGTGTGTGTGTGTGTGTGTGTGTGTGTGTGTGTGTGTGTGTGTGTGTGTGTGTTAATGTCAGCTCGTACGGTTGGTTGTATGTGCTGTGACAGCTATCTCAGTACTTAAATAGTTTTTGGATAACTCTTAGATTTGAACAAAGTCATGAATTAATTTGAATGTAAAAAGGTAATAAGAGTAAAATTTTAAAAGCACATGTAACAAAATTTAGCAACAATAATTCATGTTTCTATGTCCAACATGTTATGTTATAAAATACCTGTATAGATACATTTCTAAATATTGCAGAAGTTCAAATACATTAAAGAATGTCTTTATAACAGTAACATCACAAATAAGGAGCAGTTCCGTACAGCAAATGAAACAAGTCTTTTCATTCAGATAAAACCCACTCCTCGAGAAGTTATTCAGAATCACAACATAACAAATGATGTTGCTGAACTACCACTGTGCAAGAAAAACAAGAAAGCGGTAAAACCCACGGAAAGTAAGATACAAGCTCATACCGTAGGTCCTCCACACACTCGTCTTCCTCTCACCACTGTTCTTCTGTGTGACACACTGATTTTAAGGGTTAAGAAAGAAAGTTTTCATCCTCACGTCACTTATTTGGGGTAGTGAGTGTGGTGCTGGGACACCTTCTCTGAGGAAGAGTAGGGGAGGAGGAAACGTGGGGGAATGAGAAGAGATGGGAGTACACACATCTGCCAAACCAAAGCTGCCCAACAGAGTGCTTTCACAGGACTATCTGCGGGCAACAAATACAAAACTACACTAGAATATACACAAGCTGACACATCCAGGTCTTGTAATAAAACGGCTCGTCTCTGCCAGGAGATAAAACACAAGCTCCACCCGTTCTGTGTCCCAATAGTTGCCCCTGGACTGAACATTTGCATCCCACCAGGAGATATAAAAACAGATGCAACCGGGGAGAATTTGAATCTGCATTTGAATTTGTCAAAGACGAGACTTGAGACACCATCATGATAATAAGAATGATTGCAGCCTGTCATGACAGGACATAACGAGGAATGTAAAGACAAAATAAGGAGAGGTCCAGTGGGCTGATGTTACTCAGCAGCAACTTCAGTCTTTTATTCACGAAGACCCTGCAACCAAGCCCTCCTCTGTCTTTACAGTAACTGGGGCATTATATGTTGTGTGTGTGTGTGTGTGTGTGTGTGTGTGTGTGTGTGTGTGTGTGTGTGTGTGTGTGTGTGTGTGTGTGTGTGTGTGTGGACGCATGCGCACATTGTGGTCTTAGTTCCAAGAGCACATTACATTATTCATTTGGCTGGCAGAGCGGAGGCCCTTATCCCCTCGCCCTCACACACCACAAACTCTCCACTGCGAGCTACAACAGCAGCCAGTTTGCATGCCAGACCTGAACAGCAAAGTGAGGATTATCAGTTTGTCCACACACGGGTGAGACATTTGGATGCACATATGCGCTCTGTCCCGTAACATTCACCAAGTTCTAACATGAAGTTTAAATAAATAAGAAGTAAGCTCTTTGTAAGGGTATCAATTATCCTAATAATGTTAAATAAACGCTTTCAATTTAACAACTAAGTATATTTTTGGGAACGAATATTGGGGCTTTATGAAAGATTTTTTCTCACAAGACAACTTGGTAGTAATTCTACTCAACTTTAAGGGTTGAATGACAGCAGAGAATTATATTGTATTGTAATAAAGCCTTTAGGACCAGTAAAAGAATCCCTACACGATCCCGTGCCTCATATTACAATAAGATATGTAGATTATATTGATATATTACCCTGGTCTATGTGCAACCCTACATACTGTACCATTAATCTTTAATTTATTGGTTTTTTTTACTAAGATATTACAACTAAGTTAAACACATGAGTGGTTTTACTCACTAGTCTCCATGTTTGAAGTTTTTTATAATACACTGAGTAGGTTGCATCCATTAGTGATGATTTGCCCATTTTTAAAAAATAATTTTTATACAATGTAAAGCTATTTCTTCTTTACACCTTTTTGATTCTGAAGAGACATTGTATATTTTTGTAATTTTTTAGCAAATTAGTGTAATATGTAACATTTCTGCACTGTTTGCCACTGTGAAAATATGAAAGAGCAGGAGCAGGAAAAGAAATAAATCTGAGGTTGGAAAGAGGAAAAGATTTGAAAAAGAGACAACAAAAGGAACATGAGGGAGGTACGTTTTCTAAAAACACACATGTTCTTAGAAATCACACAAGAAAAAGGAGGTATGGGGGAGGAGAAACACATGAGAGTGAGTGAACAGGGAGTGGGTGTAGAGATATACTCAGAGATAAAGCAAAGAAGAGGGGAGGTTAAGACAGGAAAATCTAGTCCCGGCCTCGAACAATCTGTGTTAGCGAGGAGACATGAAACAAGAGGAGACAGAGTTAAGTTACAAGGGGAGAGGAAGGGGGGAGACAGAAAAAGAGAAGGGAGAGAAGCAGTGACATGACGACTGGGAGATAAAACCCATGCACGCAGTCACAGGAAGTAGCAAGAGTCCTCACAGGTGTGTGTGTGCGCGCATGTGTGTGTGTGTGTGTGTGTGTGTGTGTGTGTGTGTGTGTGTGTGTGTGTGTGTGTGTGTGTGTGTGTGCAGATGTGGTAGAAGCCAACTCTATCATTAGAGCCAAAAGCGAGTTTCACCCTTGGGTTCAAAATCATAATCCAAAGTCATTTTACATCAAACATTCACATGGAGAGGAGACAATGTTAATGTTTTGTAAATATATTTCTTGATTACATTATGTTTTAAAGATTACCTTGAGAAATATTTGTATTATATACAGTAAGAATTGTACATTCACAACTAGAAAAAATTCCACAACTAAAAATCTGCTTTTTGTCAATAGACACCAGAAACAAAACAATTACATATTTAGCAGCACTGTCCCTTTTATGTGTGTGTATGTAGAGTGATATTAAAGGCCATGTTATGGATGTAATTGTACGTTATGCAAGTAGTTCCAAAGTTAATAATGTTATTTTTAAATATTTTTTTATTTATTTAAAAAGGTGAGTGATGTTAATAAATTACTCTAAAATTCTATTAAGGTTTTTTATGAATAAGCAATTCATAAAATAACTAATGGATTTCACATGAACATGTACCCATAAACAGTGAAGAAACATTTTAAATAACATCAGATTTTACCAAATGTTTGCATTTGTGCATCTATTCTAGCTATTCTATCTAGCATTTGAAACTGAACATAAAAAAAACAACTGACAATATATTCAACATAATTTATTAGCGCAATAATTACTAAGTACTATAAATCTGTTTGTGACACTTATAATATTATTATTTTTTAAATATCTAACTATACAATGCAGTCCAACAGAAACTGCAGATGTGAAAATTATTTCAGAACTGAATCTACAACTCTAATCATTTAAAATAATAAAGTAGCTCAAAGAAAAAGGATATGTAGAGGTTTTAGCCACACAGACACTTTAAACCTGTGAATGTATTCACGTGTATGCATAGATTACTGTAGGTGTACTCCTGTTAATGTGTGGGTGAATGTGGAGATGTTCGGAAGACACAACTCTCAGTATCTTATATTTATTATTTAGCCCTCAGTTTGGGTGGTGGGCTGATGTTAATTCTGTGTATTCATTGTATGGTATTCACAGTTTCTCAATGTATATTTAAGTAGTGCATTTAAGTCAACTACTCTGCCTGAGAATATATACATGCAAAGAATGAATAAAGCAAATAATAGCAGCAAAAATGAATGAGCGGTAGCTGCAGAACACAACAGAATCAGTTTTGGAACTGAGCTTTTTAGTTTAGAACACACTTTTAGATTAACTTATATATTATTTATTTGTATAATATTATGATATTACATATCATATTTGTGCATCTGTCTTAAGTTGCCACATCACTGGGAGGGTCTCAACAACTGCTGCTGGTCTCCAGACAGACAGACAGACAGACAGACAGAGAGAGAGATGTCGCAAAACTAACTGATCCTGATCAGTTTCCTCTTCCTGTGTCTCAGTAAAGATGGTCGAGCACTAGAACAGATGGAGAGATAAATAAAAGACAAAGTGATACATAGAGAAAACAGCTCAGACAGAGATCAAGAAAGAAGAAAGCAGAAACAGAAATACAACATTAAGATATGTAGAAGCAGAGAGCAGTAACAAAGGCAAATCGGAGGACATGAGTGAAAGATGCGTTACTCTCCTGGTAAATCAGCTTAACGGCGTGGTAGGGAAGGGAGGAGATGGTTTGTTTTTACTGTAACTAAAGTCCATGAATTGGATCACAACTTGAGAATAACTTCCACTACCGCACAATTGCATCACCCACTGCTGTGCTGTCAAAAAAAAGTCAGGAACCAGACAGCTGCGTAAGTGCAAACACAACGACAGACATGAGGTTAAACTGATGACTTCTCTTCCAGATGGACGTCTCATAGAGATCTTGATAGTCTATTTCACACTTTGTATGATGGATGTTTGATCAGCATTTCTTGAGGAAGAATAGAAGGAAGAAGCGATAAAAGAAATGCGTATTTTATTGGAGAATTTTGGTCCAAACAAAAGACTTTAAAAATACGAATCTGTCCTTTCTGCAACAACAAGTCATTGTCATTTTTTAATATATTAACAAAACAAAAGTGACTTTATTAATCCAAAAGGGAAGGTATGCAGCCTTTTTGGAATAAAAGCCTCCATCTGCTGCTGGAGTTCCCCTTTGAGCATCGCACATGAAAGGGGTCAGTTTCAGCAGCAATGACTCCCTTTGCCTGCTGATGTTTGGGTGTTTGTTCTCACTTTCCCTGAAGTGTAGTCTCACTGTACCTATTTATGATAACCGCCCGCTCAATGTGTACAGAAACAATTGCACTGTTACTAGAAGAGCTGAATCATGATCACTCCTTGAGCTTTTTTTTTTTTTCCTTCTTCTTTCTCAAGCCTGTTTTTTCTCTCTTCTCAGACTCTTTACAAGAAGAAGAGTCACGGCCACCTGGCGATTGGTTAACGCTGGGTGGCGTGGGATGCGAGGCTGGTGGTCGAGAGCGAGGGAGGGCTGTCAAATGCTACAGAAACTCATGACTGAAAAGAGGAAACGGCAGATACATAACTTCCTCTATTGACACAGATCGAGTGTGGGCAAGACTCAACTGTATCAGCAGCAGCAGCAGCAGACTGAATTACGGACACAGTGTAGTCACCCCTGTGCCATTACTGCCTCAAAGTGGGGAAACAACCGCTATATATGGTGAAAATGGGCCATTTGTGCAGTGGTCAAAGGGATATGGTCATGGATTTTGCACATTTTAAAATAAACATGATTCATAATAAGTTACAGCAGTGAAATAATCACCACAACATATTATATTGACAAGCGAAGCCCCATTTCTTGCATTGGATGACACACCAGTCTGACTGCAGAGGGGAAATGTCTCCTTGTTTGTTGCATGAATGTGAAAGTAAGAGTACAGAATAGAGAGGTTTTCTCACAAAAAAGTTTGTTGAAACATCTCAGAAAAAGGGTGAGACACCTCAAAATATCTATCTTTTCAAAGATAAAAGCCTTTACTGCTATCAACTCCTATTCCGCCTCCCCTTTTGGTCTCTCTCTTCCCACCTCCCACCCGCTCAGTCGGTTTGTATGAAACTGAAAGAACCATGTATGAAAAGGGGGAATTTATATGGGCTCACATGCCCCAATTAAAGCATTTCCTGGAACTGTGTGCATGCATGTTTATATATATATATATGTGTGAATGTATGCATGTGTTGGAAGTGTATATGTGTGCCTCATCTGACAGACCACTTAATGTCACTTCCCCCTAACCCACCAGATCACGGACACATGGTTGTCACTAGTGTAGCGAAGCTAAGGTCACATGATATGTCACACCAACTTGCGCACACACACACACACACACACACACACACACACACACACACACACACACCAAATGAAATCCGAGTTTTTCTCGGTTGAAGTAACTAGAATTTTAAATTTGGTATCTGTTTTATGATCTCTAATAAAATACACTATTCATTACAGGAATCATAAATTGAGCTATAGGCAGTCCATAAAACTCAAATTTTTTTCATTATCATAATTAATATTCTCTCTTGTGCATTTTAATTGCAAGCTTTTTAAATTATCCAGCATAGCTTTAGCCTGAAGCTCAAGAAGATGTTAATGTTGTTGGCATTGGAGAAATGGTCCTAGTTTAGCCTGTTACACTGACATCAATACGGCCTTAAAAGCTTCTCAAAAGCAGTGTTGCATTGTTGTGATTATATCACATACCAAAAACCTATAAATATCATAAGCCCGTTTTAAACACAAGAGTGTATTTTTGGCATCATTCCCTAACCTCCTTTAAAAGCCAATTGTAGTTTGTCTGCTGCAGAGGATTTGACTTCCAGGTTGCCTATAAAATATTCAAAAGTTTGACCACTTTATTCAGCTCATATTTATTGCAAAGACAATGACGTTTTCAAGTAGAGCCTCCTCCATCCTTTAAAAAAATATATATATTTAATCAGGTTTGACCCCCACAACAATGCGTTTGTGCTGTAAATTGCGGTGTGACAGACTGAATAAAACAGATACACATTTCACCGTTCTGGATGATTCGTATCAGGAAAAACAGACAAGCTCTTTTCTAAGTACATCTCTTCTTTGTGTTACACAGACAGGACGGGCTGAGCTCCATGAACTCAAATGAGTCAGTCCATTTATCATCATTTAGGAATTGATTTAACTTGTTTTTAAATCTCAAATGTTTTCATTAATTTATTATTCTTACATTCATCTGTATACGTGAGTATGTTAAAACACACTGGGCATTTAGTGTGGTTAGAAAAGCTCATTATACAATATAAATGAAAACATCAATGACACCTACAACAGTAATGAGATGGTATTTCACTACATAGCAACCACAAGTTGAAACAACTTCACAAATTTGCGAAACATTACGGCTTCCAGCATTTACATTATGGATGAATAAAGAGAACAGCGTTGGCTCCTATTCATTCCTGTACAAGTTGCCAAGTGTCTCAGTCACATGAATGACAGCATGAAAATAACTCTGGAGTCGGCTAGCAGTGCATTTTACAACTTTTAGGACATATTTAAGTGTTCGTTTTGGGAAGTGGATTTACCTAAAAAAGAAAGATGTCTTTTTCCCAAATGTATGTCTACAGGAAAAAGTCCTTTTGGGCCCCATGTCCACTAGGAAAATGTTCTTCAAAGCCCAGCGCTCTTCCTGGGGGCTTAGTTTACATCGTAGCTTGTACATAAGAAGGGGACGTAGTCACTGCGACATCACCCACTGGTGTATGGACTACGGTTTTGAAGCCTCGAGTTCACAGTTCTCAGTTGGTCGTAACCGTCTCGTTTTTTATGACATGAGTGGGTGGAGCTAAGTAGAACCGAATGCACAATGAGACATTTCTTAGCCGAACACAAGGTTACAATTAAAAGGGTTAAAGTTCTAAAACGAGAAAAAAAAACACCCAGATCGAAGAAAGCCGTGGTAATGACTGGTCAGTGACAAGGTAGCCACACCGTAAAGCACCGTTCCCTTCTTTATCATCTATTTCACTCTAAATAGAACCATAATATACTAAATGAGCATCATGTTGTATTGCAGAAGACTAGCGATTGAGACCATAAACGTATAATGTTTACTGAGGTAACAAATCAGAAGTACGGTCATTTTCTCATAGACTTCTTTACGATCAGACTTCTTTTTGCGAGGAGTCGACCCCTGTTGGCCATTAGAAAGACTGCACATTTACGCCACTTCCTCATTAGCTTCACTTTCACTCAAACCCGGAGGTTGCATATTTCTAAGATGACATATTTATATAATGAAGAATAAGTATATTTGGAGATTAAAGAAAGACAAGCAGAATCAAATTTTGTGACTATTCACTCCAATACTTTGACAGTGAATTAGTTCCAACCTTCATTCAAACCTTTTGGTTCCCCAAAAGTATCTTAAAGATATCAGTATGATTCAAACAAAGCACCTGTACAATCAATCACATCTTTGTCATCCCCCTGACAGCATGGCCACCATCGAGTGTGGCCATTTGGAGCAATTATTAACACCTTTGCCTTTTGATGTGACACTTTATACCAACTGCTTCACTTGAAGGACAACAAACTCTTAAGATTGTCTATGTCCCATTTTAACAATCATAATACATACGATGAGGGATTCCTACCTCCGGTCCATAAACCCAGGAGAAGATGGGTGCCGGGTTTCGTCTGCCTCTCGCTCGTCCCCCTCCTCTTCGGTCCTTTGCTCGGAGGTCAGCAGAGCTCATACACCTGAAAGAAAAGGAACAGAAGTGTTAACAAATGAACCCGGTTTGATCTCTGAGTCAGACCTTCACCCATGTGAACAAAGACATGACGAACTAATTGAGTTTTCTTCTCTCTTGTAAAATAGGTTGGATTTAGTTCATGTGAACACACACACACACACACACACACACACACACACACACACACACACACACACACACACGGTGTAATTTGGGGTGGAGTGGGGGGTTCTTGTAAAAGAGCAGAAATAAAAAGATGCTGATAGAAACCGACCACTTCCTACTTTGACTTCTTCAGAAAATAAATTCTCTAACAGTCAGTGAGGTTATGAAAGCGCCCCCCCACACACACACCCACACTTCTTTGAGTTGAATGTGATTAACAGCATACTGTACGTAATGTACTGTTAGGATTTCCACATATCTCAAAGAAATATTTTTTTTAAATGTAGGAAATGATGTGGAGAACGTGTCTGAAGTGCAGATTCAGACTAAACGCACAATGATGAAGCGTCACGGGGGAAACGACAGATATCAGCTAGCAGAAGCGTGCCTGTAGAAAGCAGAGCAGGACGGAGGTCGTGTCAGGACAGCGGGAACGAGGGATGAAGCACAGATGTCTAATTATGTTGCAGACAAAGCTCAAGCAAACAGAGCTGGCACTAAGAATTTATTTTAAAACCCCGATAGCTCCTCCATATGTGTGGAGTCGTCCCAGCACGAGAGAGCATTAGATGGCCACTCACATGATGGCATGCACCAGGGAACAAAACAAAAATACAAAAAAATATATATATTTTTTTAAAGCTTTGAAACTTGTCTTCCCCTTCGTTCACAAGCTCAGGCCGTAGTAGATGTGTCAACCCCTCTGAAGTCCAGAGCTGAGCCCAAAAAAACAAAAAGCTTCCAACAACACTTGAGACTAGAGGGCAAAAGGCATTAACTACCTGCATGCACGGCTAAAGATTTAACCAAACAGGCTGTGCACAAGACAGGGAAACCAAACCCAAGCCAGTTGAGCTTGTTAGGCCGGTCTGTCAGAGGGGCGAGTCAGCAACATATCTACCTCTGTAATCACACACACAAGCCCACTTGCATGACAGCCCTCCCCACCCATGAGGCAGGCAAAAAGCCCTAACCTAACATTACAGCCTGAACACATCCTATTGTAACAGTGACAGGATTAAAATAAAACACTGGGTGCGCCATGGGGAGGATGATGATGAGGATGATGATGATTAACAGACCACTGAAGGGGGATCATTTAGGTGCAGGAGGCTAAACAAACCAACAGATCCACTGCGTGCTCTGCGTGCCCATGAGCAGCAGAGAGGCAGGTAATGTGCGTGAGAGCAGGTTAGGTTTTGGATGTCAGCCGGTGTTCTCGGCTATAATTAGCAGCAGAGTCTCCAGAAATGTACCCGCCGACCCTTCTCTCTCTCTCTCTCTCTCTCTCTCTCTCTCTCTCTCTCTCTCTCTCTCTCTCTCTCTCTCTCTCTCTCTCTCTCTCTCTCTCTCTCTCTCTCTCTCACCTGGCCGATACTGACGAACATATAAGACAGCGGCTGCAGCACCTAGAGATAAAAAAAAAACAAAAAAAACCCACTACCACTCAGCTTACGTTTCATGTTGTGCATTTAAAAGCCCAGCTGTATTATAACTGGGAATGAATGTCGACGAGAGTTAGCCTGCCGAGTAGGCTACCCGTGACGTAGTTAGTCCTCCCGTGACCCCGATCGGGAGAGGAGGGAGGGAGGAGGGAGGTAGAGGCAAACCGGCGCTGTCATGGCAAACGGACTTGTCACTTATCCTATATCACATATAAACTTAAAAGGTGTGAATTCTAATTTACAATTTAAATCGACAGCAGGCAGGTGAAGCGGTTACCTGAGTGCCGGTGTGTCACCTGTTCAGACTCGTCGCCTCCCACCTGACCGGCCTCCACACTTCCTGGATTACTCCGTCCAACCCTGCCTACTTCTTCTTCTTCTTCTTCTTCTTCTTCTTCTTCTTCTTCTTCTTAAGTGCTCGCAGCTTTTGTCTTTTTCTTCTGCACCGGGGGGTCCTGTCGTCCTCAGATCGACACCCGCGAGGTTTTAATCTTCGCCAGATCGTGCGTCAGCGCTTTTTCTTCTTCTTGCGGGTCTTCTCGTGTCTTGTCTCTGCAGACCGCAGGTTTCTCGGGGCTGTTGTGACCCCCCCTCTCTCCCTATCTGTTGCCTTCGCTGGCCCACTCCGGCTCCCAGCTCCTTCTTTCTGAGAACCAGGAAGCGGCTTGCCCTACTTACACCCAGCCGCGGATTGGCTCTGGCAGGGCTGGAGAAGAGACCGCCGGGGTGGGCAGGGCACAGGGGAGGGAGGGAGGGAGAGAGAGAGAGAGGGAGAGAGAGAGAGAGATAGAACGGAGGGGGTCCGGCTCCGATGCAATAGGCCAAAAGCGGTGTCTGTCGCCGTGGCGGTGGCGGAGGGAGGAGAGAGGTGGGCAGGTTTGGAGACCCCGCTCCTCCTCCTCTCTCCCTCGGGCATCACCGCGCGCATAGGTGGGTAGAGTAGGGTGGGCAGTGAAAGCGGAGTGAAGGATATCTACCCATAGCTCACCTGTCAAACGCTAACGCATTTTCATTAAAAAATAAACTTAGTACCCCTCTACCCCCCCACATCCTCATGGCTCAGCATTATTCCCTCAGTAGCCGTCGTGAGGTGACCACGATGGAGAGACGGAAGTGCACTTGATAGTTCAAGTTAAACGGAACCTATTGTGATAAATGAAACTTCTATGGAGGATGTGTAACATCCAGTGTGAAGAGCAGCAAAGAGCAACACCAGGGTCTTTTTTTAAATGACTTGTGGTGAATCACAAATAACACGTATCATCCATAGTTTGCTGAAGAGAATAATGCAGTAGATGAGTGAACACTTTTTTTTTCCAGCTTAAGAAAAGTGACACAGACACCAAATAGCAGCCCTCATTTCACTGTAGAAAAAAAAAAAACTTGCACACTTAGGTATATAGCTCCTGTTTGAAGTGGTTAGGGTATGGGAATCACCTCGCTTTTTAAAATATCATCCTCGTCTACTGTAGCTCCAAGAGTGTGTGTGTGTTGGTGGGTTTTAGAAGTGAGGGTGCAGGAAGTCTATATTTCATTTTGCGGTGAGCTCAGCCAGCCCACCTATTGCCAACCCCCAAACCTTAAATCTGTGCTTGTTCTGCGGTTGTGCTACCAGACAAAGACGTAAAACTACATGTGCACCACATGTTCCATACATGCAACTGATTCCCCATGTTTGTATTAACCCGTTGGTTTCCCACCCGGGGGGGGGGGCGACGACGACGATGACGAATGGATAATAAAATCGAAGAGGTGCTGCTACACAAATTCTGTTTATTTGACTTTTTTTTACTATTTTATTGCAAAATTCTGGATATTTCATTTCTCCTAGCCTCTAAAAATGATTAGTATAAAACAATCTGAAAACCCTTTGGTTGAACAAAATATGCAGCCTCCAGTCTGGTTGTGGGTGAATTAATTGAGGATCATATGAATCCAGTGATAAAACTTGCAGAACAAGTATGCGCAGACTGTGGCTATTACCATATAATGCAACACTGTGATGAAGAATACGATACTCACAAGTGTGCGTTTTTAGCCCAAGAAACTCCCTGGCACTCTAGTTTGTTTCCATCGCGGCCCCAGAGTAAAGACTTCCATCTGAGTCTATTTCAGAGCCAGCAATTACAGTTTTGTTTATCCCCCCACCTCTTTTCATGGTCTGCCATCATTAACCTCTTCTCCTAGCTCCTCAGTGGCTTCTCCTCCTCACATGTCCTCATCAATTACATGTCCCTCCTGATCTCACATTTTACTGTAAAGACCCAAACTTAAGAAATATAAAAGGTGTTATTGTTCTTGCTTCCTGCTGTGTTGATTATTAAAGTGTCATCGCCATCTAGTGGTCACCATGCAGCCAGCACTCGTAAAAGGAAACACCCCAAGCGAAAACATTTTTCATGCACTAATAATTTGTCACTTTTGGGGTTATTTGCTTCCATAACATGTCTCCCTTTTAGACTAGTGGAGAGAAAACACCAGAAATACACATACTTCACTTTGTCTGATTGTGTCTGTAGATTTCTCCTAAATTCACCAACAGCATTACATAATGGCTAATTTGCATTATTTGCATACATAAAAATAACATTTCAGAAAACTTCACAACATAAACATTTGTCTTATGTGAGTAATCCACTGAGGAAGTTTCATGGTGATAATTATAATTATAATTATTTTTTTTACCCTATTCACCTGTAGTGTCTTCCAAAGTGTATTGCATTTTACAATCAATATATTCAAAGGCTATTTTCTCAAGATTTTTCTCACATTCTGAGCCAGAAATCTCCACTTCAGTAGCAGTTACATACACCAAACTTCCCAGTTGTATTGAAGGTTTTTACAGAACAGTTTGTTTATATAGCATTCATAGCCTGATTTATATAACATTTTAGTACTAAAACCTGGCAAAATTGGATTGTAATGCCAGTTGAAATTTTTTGATTTGTGGAGGGATGAAAAGAAATATCCCAAATTCCCTCCGTAAAAACTTTTAACTCATGTATCTACAAAATGACACAACTGGCATCTACATTCCCGAGGAGCAGAAAGACACAGCAACACATATAATTGTGAAGGAAAGGCTACAGGAAACTGAGTTTTGATGGAAAATATCATGTACCTAATTGATATGTTATGCTCAACATATGTTTAATATTATGAAGAGTGCTTTGACTTGGTTTTGGACCTTCTCTCTATTATGATTCCTTGAGATATAATCCACATCTGTGATTAAGTTAGTTTTCTATTTTGGTCAATTTCAATTTATATAACTTAAATACTCATGCTAATAAACAGGCCTATCCTTCTGTATATTAACCATTTGGTAAGATCCTGCCTCATAGTTAAGTCATGCATCTTTGTGTCCCCAGACATCTTAACCCTTTGAACCCACTAAGCAAAAAAATAGGACAAGTTGATTGATTTTCAAATGAGGAGTACATTTACGTAAACGCCCATTGTGACCTGTAACATTTCAGATCTTTGGCTCTAGGGGGTAGTATTTAGAAAATATTTTCAGAAATCTGTTCCATGTGGTCCATTTAGTCTGTTATATATCCTCTATAATTTTCCTTTCAGTAAAAATGGGTTTGAGTTCTTATGGATTAAATCTACTACAATCAATAACGCTATAGTGGAAATGTAGAAATATGTTTAGAGTCTCTCTTATGTCCCTACTTAGAAATGTATGTTTAATTACCTAAAAGCAAAAAACTAAAATATTTGCTGCTACAAGGCAATCATCCTCTTTCAGACATATTAATACTGCTTTGTGAGACTCAGAAGGGGCTACTCAAACAGTGTGCAAATAATAACAAGTGTAAATCCAACATGGTAATGCCTCTTAACTCACCTACATGGGCTGAAGGGCTGTTAAAAACCATATGAACATTAATGAGAGAGGAGAGGTAAAATCAATTTGTGTGAGAGAGAGGAAGGTACAGTTGGGAAGGGGAGGCAGGTGTTTTAGCCAGACAGTAATCTTCCCTCACAAACGCGGATACTGACTCAGTTCCAGCTAAGAGCGGGAGAGATTTAAGTGTCCCCACATTCACAAGCTTAATAACCTTGCATGGATGTGAGTGTGTCTGCCCTCTACCGAGAGGTACAGGATCAGTGGGATGCAGGAGCAGCAGCAGAGCTGGGATTGAGTGAACAGCTGTAAACCATTGAGCACTCTCTCACACAAGAAATTCCTTTACCACACACCAGTGTTGAAGTTGAGTCAATAAACCTCTCGAGTCCCAAAAACTCCAAAGGTCATGAACGAGTCAAATCATCCGAGTCACCAGGTCGAGTCCAAGCGATGATCAGTAAACTAAAATGAAATATGCAAATGAAAGGATCAGATTACAGAAACAACACAATCCTTTAAAGATAGAGGTTCCCAATAAAGGAGTGTTTAGTTGTTAAATTAGTCAAGACCCAAACAGTATTTTACAAAAAAAAAAGAGTATGTGCATACAAATTTATACAAATTTGTATTCGTTCTTCAGGAGTTCTTTGAGGGCTGTGTGATGGTTTCCAGCCATGCAGATAGTTTTGGTTTTATAGGTTTCTCTTTTATAGAGTACTGTCACTGCAGTACAATAGAGATATATTAAATTTGGTTCAATTTAGTTTGAGGTCATATCCTCAGGTTTAGTTTTTTCTGAGGGTTTTTACAGCCCTTTGGGAATTTATACTTTATAAGTTACACATGGTGAGTATTTCATATTCTGATCTCTGTATCTCTGGATCCAGATAATCCACATTGTTGTTTTATCACAACTACTTTTTTTTCTGCTGACAACTGTTGAGAGTTTATTTTGTGGATATCATGCAAGATAATTTGTGAACGTTATTCCCCATAAACAAACCTTGTAATTTATTGTACATTTACAGCTTGCATAGTGTTTCTTGGGGGGGATGGTAAGTTATCTATGGCAGTTTCAAATCTCCAAAAAATAAAGAGTCTCAAAAAGTTTGCTCTGCAAAAGTCCAAAAGTGCCAAGTCATCAACATTCAAGTTTGAGTTGAATTAAAAAGGTATATTTGCTATTCTGTCAATACTTACATACATCCTCCCTGTGGTTGATGTAGCAGCATTTCTATATATTATATATGTAAATAAATATATGTTATATACATGTACATGTACAGGACAGACACACAAACACACATAGGAGCTCATGCCTGAACATACTCAACAAGATGATATCTAAATCCGCTTTATTGTTACATCCAGATATACACCTTCATCATTACCATCGTGGTTGTCAAGAATATTATCATCATCATCATCATCATCATACTCATCGCCTTAAACACCACGCTCAAGATCATCATTGTGACAGCATTATTGGCTATTCTTTTCTGTTCAAATGCTAAAGCTGTGATAAATAAAAAATAAAACATTTGGTCCTTTAATTGATAGTCTAGGCAACATGGTATCAGGGGTTAAGACAAAAATGTGTTGTTGCTACCCACACAAAACATCAAACATCACTGGAAATGGTGCTGAAACAGTGTTGTAGGCCGACAGAAGGAAGAGCCATTTGAACATGAGGCTGATGGCCGCACAGAGCAAAGTGTCGGGCAAACCGAGAGAAAGAGAGTGAGTCTGTGAGCGCCAAAGAAGCAGTTAGCGACGGGGGCTGTGAAATCAGATGAAAGGCGGTGAGACAGAGAAGAGATGAAAGACAGCGAAGCTGAGGAGTGAGGAAGCTTACAGCAGACCCACAGAGAGGCACGTATTTACAGTTCAGGGAGCCGGGTGAGCCACGGTGCACAGCAGAGCAGTATTGTCTTTCACACACAAAAAAGCATGTAGGTTTAAAAGTTTTGTCTTGTTCAAAAAACTAAACACCACACACGGCAGACAACAAAACTACCAGTGAACTGCTCCTAATTATTCAAATTCATATGAGCATCGACTTTACAGTGATTTTATATTCTTATCATTATTAATAATCTGATGAGAAAATATTACACTTTGGTGTAAAATGGGAGGCAAGAGGGAGCTGGAGCTGGAAAACAGGAAGTGTCTGCTCTATTGCCTGCGTTTGAAACTGACATCATCCAACAGCAGAAAGGTTATTATTTTCTCACATTTATAATTTTTTGTCAATGTCATTTCCTGTCACATTATGAGAGTCTCAAATGTTTCACATGTATAGAAAATGCAGACTTTTTTTCTCATCTATTGCTTCCATCCCATTCTACTGTGCATACTGTTTCCACTTCAGCTCCCCCGCTTGCTCCAACAATCACTAACAAAGATATGTATGTATACATTTGGATGGTTTTTCAGACTCTACCATTGCCTGCACCAACCACTCAACACACCAAGAAAGTCTCCTCGAGCGATGGCTTGGTTGAGAGTCACACAAACACCTGATGTTCTAAGACAATCACATCCTAGAGTGAATGCAAACAAGATGTACCCGTCGACACGACATTATTGGATATTTGATGCCGACTCTGACACAACTCTGTACATCCAGGGCTTCGCTAATCAGCAGCGGCCACAACATCCAATGAGAATGTCTTACATGTTGGAGGGCAGTTTGTGTCTTAGTCCCTCTGAGTCTTTTCTGGTGAGTGATAGCTGAGGGTCTTTTTCCCCACCTTTAGGGGAGGTGGTGTTGGCAGGGGTGGCTGCATGTGCTGACTGGGTGGATGAAATGGTGGATGCCTCAGAGGTCTGGGCAGGGGTAGAGGGTGTTTTGAGTTGTGAGGAGAAGGTAGGGGCAGCTGTGGTGGTTGGCATTTGTTTCTGGGGGTGAGCAAAAGCAGATTGTAAACTAGAGGAGATGGTGGAGGAGGAGGAGGAGGAGGTGGTAGTAAGAGATGAGGGGCTAGTGGAGCTTGTGTTTGGGCATGAAGTTGTAGAGGTTGTAGCTGATGGGGTTGGTTTGATGGAGAAAACGGAGCCTGAAGTAGGGGTTGGAGTAAGGACAGGAGGGGTTTGCTTTACAGGATGAACTGTGAAAGTTATTTTATGAGGAGAGCTAGTGTTAGCTGGTGTAGGGGAAGGAGATACAGTTTGGGTTGATGTCTGTTTTGGGATTTGGCCTGATGTGGGGCCTCTGGTTGAACTAGGGACAGAGGGCTGGAGACAAGGGGTTGGACTCTGGGATTTACTTAGGGAGGGAACAGGTTTAACAGGGATGGGAGAGGGAGAAGGTGCACGCATTAGGGTCTGGGTAGGAGTAACAGGTGTCAAGGTTTGTGTAGGAGTTTGGGCTGGGGTAGAAGAGCGAGCACGGGTTGTCTGAGTGGGAGTCTGTATCGGAGAAAGGATTGGGGTTGGAGCGGGACTGGGGCCAGACAACGGAGAAGCAGAAGGAGGTGTGTTGGATGCCTTGGCACGGGGGCTCTGGGGTCGTGGTGGGATAGAGGTGGTCGAGGAGGAAGGGGGAGAAGAGGAGGTAAAAGATGTCTTGGGCCCATAAGTTTGAGGTATTAAAACAGGGGTAGAAACAGAAGATGGAGGCGGTGTGGAGGAGGGAGAGGGAGAGGAGGAGCGGGGAGAGGTTGTAGAGATTGGTTTGGGACGTGGAGTTGATGAGAACGACAGCGGGTTTGTTCCTGCTAAAGGTGGGGTGGAGCAGGGAGGAGGAGAGGATGAGCGAGAGGGGGTCATTGGTATTGGTTTAGAACGAGGTGTTTGGGGGGGTATAGGTGAAGGAGACGAGGGAGTGGGTGCAGGTGAAGGGGTTGAAGACGGCAAAGAAGCTGCAGAAGGCATGTATACAGCTATAGGTATGGGCACAGTGGCAGTGTAAGGGGCAGATTGTGTGGGCAGATTGTGTGCCAGTGCAGCCTGAATAGGAACTGCGGCCTGTGCTTGTGCATTAAATGGTATATTTGTCACCAGCTGTACTGGAGCATTACAGGTCAGCATACCTGCACTGCTTCCCCTGGCCAACTGCCCTGCCAGGAAAGGAGCCGGCAGCAAATTACCACCAGAAGCCTTCCTGTGGAGAGGCGGGTGAGGCTGCACTCCAGCCCAGGAGCGATGAGGCAAAGTGGGCTGCGAGGCCGACAGCAGCCTGGCCTCCTGGGTGAGTCTGCCAAGTGCAGGCAGACCCTGAGAGCTGTTTCCTCCATGACGTAACAGAGCTTCTTTTGCTCCCTGCTGGCCCGTCACAAAAGTGTTGCAATCTGACAGGGCACCACAAGCAGCAGGGGGGTTGGCGACAGGTACCTTGTGGAGGGGTGGAGTTTGTGGACCTCCACCTGGTGATCCAGCAAACATTGAGGGATGATCAGCCTGGAGGCGGAGGCTGTAATGAAGAGTCCTTTCTTGTTGGACAGACGTCGGGACAGAAGAGGCGGGTGTGGATGGCGTTTTAACAATAGGGGGAGATGTCAACCCACCAGGAGGGCCCATGGATGAGGGAGAGGCAGGAAATCCTCTTGGGGACAAGCCACCCAAGCCACCCATCCCTCCTATCCCTCCTATCCCTCCCATCGTCATCATCCCGATGAGAGAGCTCACAGAGGGACGGAGGGGCTGTAACACTGGAGGACGAGGGGGAGACAGAGGGAAAGAGGAGGAAGGAGAGGGAGAGACAAGAGGGGAGGGCAGGAAGAAAGCACCTCCAAGTGCATGCTGCTGCTGCAGGTGCTGTAGCTGCTGCTGCTGTTGCTGCTGCTGGTGCATGAGGGCGATGGCTACATTACTGGTGGCAGCAGCAGTCTGCAGAGGGGCGTGGACAAGCGGCGCCCAGATGACCGGGCGTGGCCGAGGAGACACTGTGCCACTTCCTCCGATGACTCCACCTCTTCCTGCAGCAGCAGCAGCCGCAATGGCATCTTGCATGGCTGACATGCTGTCATGTTTAACAATCTGCTGCACCAGCATGCTGTCACAGGAACCCAGAGTGCTGGCTGCCAGCCCTCCTCCGGCTCCTGGACCCCCTGCACCACGGCCTCCACCGCGACCCATACTGCCCCCCAGAGAACCTCCCTGGGATGACTTCCGCAGGAGCATGGAGTTCTTCCTGCCTGTAGAGGAGAAAATTCATTATAAAGTTTCTGGGATATTAAGTGTGAATTCAGTTCCAGAATACAAAGATGGGAAAGAGTATTTTTTTTTACTTTCTAAAAGGCAAAGTTGTTTACTGAACACAAAGCAAACATCTTTTATTCACAGAGAACATTGCTCATCCTTTAGTATTTCAGCTTTTTATTTTTCAAAGATGAGTTCCGACCTTTAAGCTGAAGACGAGGCGCCTGAGAATTTTTGCAGTACTGGATGGATAATTGAAAATATTGGGCAAGGTCATTGCAGAATTATAGAGCTGAATGGAAAATAGCAAGCCCCTGTGTAGATAGGATGTGTGAGCTATTCAGACATCCACACTTTACCGATTCGGTCCAATCGGTCAACGGCGACAGTTTCGAAGGCACGCCTCATCATCGGATGTTCCTCCAGCACCTCGTTAAAGCTGTCCACACTGAGAGAGTACAGGCGACAGTACGTATCTGCACGGACGCTGGCTGTCCTCCGTCCACGAGTCAACAAACAAATCTCTAAAAAAAAAAAAATGGAATAAGCTGTGAGATAAATTAATCCTACAGTATAAACTTTCATCACCTCCATCTTCAAGTACATTCTTCCTTTATACCTTCCTACACAACTTGAGCTATCTAGACAACTCTGCACATTATCACCTCCAAAGTATGACCCATCGCTCAGCTTGGTTTCCTTGTTGCCACGGGTCAGCACACTGACTCGCCCATGCTGGATGAAGTACATCTTCCGTCCAACTGTGCCCTCGCGGATGATGAAGTCTGAAGGCTGAAACACTTCAAATCGGAGCTTGATCAGAACGGCAGTCACAAAGTTGGGATCAGCGTTGGCGAACAGCGGCATGTTAGCCACAAGGCTGCGGCAGTTAAAGCTGACTATCTCCTAGAGGAAGAGGTGAAGAGATAAACAGAGAATTGAAGGAAGAGATTTGCTCAAAGGCCAGAACATTTGTGGTCTCTATGTGTAGATGAGTGGGTGTTTGTGAATTCATTACCTCTTTAAGCGGCTCGCTGAGTTCTCCCAGGATGTTCTCCTCATCAAACATTTTCCCCTGGAAGCGGTGCTCATAGTACTCGTGGATCTTTTGCCGAACGTCTGCAGGAAGCTTATGAAACGACATGTACTGCTCCACCTGCTTGTACTGCAATAACACACAAACGCAAACATGCAGAGGTCAGGGGTATGCAAACAAACATATTCACTTTAAAAGAAAAGAGCAGAAGAACAACAATTAGTCCACTGGGTCCCAACTTTTCTGGCATGTGGCCGCTTTAAACTTCTATAGCACTCTTACACTACACCACATATCATAGACACTCAATAGTTTACACAATAGAGCAGTATATTTGAGGCACTTATGTCACAACAATTATTCTTTTTCGCATCTATAAAAATGGATGCAATGCATTGTGGGTTTGAAAGGAAATTGCACTTTTCTTTTGTTCTTTTACGGTAAAGTTTGGGAAACAACCATATTGAATATATTTTACACTCAGAATTTGGACACTCAAATAAAATTGTAGACACTGAACGCATTATATGGAAAAGAGGAAGTGATTTTGGACAGTTTGACTAAAGAGATTTTCAGATCAAAATATGTGTTGGAGGCTTTTGACAGATAACTATTTAACATTAATTTTGATCATTCAAATTTGATAATTAAAATTTTAGTGGTTAATGAAACAAAAAAACCCAAAGCTTCATTGATAATAAATATTATCGTCAATAGAAATGGATTGAATCAGGTTTGATGGCTAAACTATAAAAAGTATAGCAGGACACATGGATGAGTGTCATTTTTCACCTTTTCCTGGTATTGTCGCCGTGAGGAGTCCAGCGACTGGATGAGAGCGGTGGCATGGCCAATGAACATGGCGTAGCAGGTGGCACCAACGATCATACTGAGCATGGTGAGCCAAACATCGGTCATCCCTTCTGGAGCCTGGGCACCGTACCCGATACACAACATGTGGCTCATGGCTTTGAACAGAGCATAGGAGTACTGCACGCCCCATGTGTCATTCTGTGAGTGGGAGGCAGACAGAGAGGGTGACAGGACGAGTAAAAAAGAGTGTTAATTACCAAGGCGCTGCAGTATTGAACTGTTCTTATTTTAGTCGTGTTACAGGAGGCTTTTTTCCTCTCAGACGTGCTCAACCACACCACTTCAGAAACTACATCTGAGATCATAACATGGAGTAGCAGAGCAATTTAACTGTCAAAACCCACTTTGCTTTAAAACAGAGCGTCTGCAGAACATTTAAAACCACACAGACAATAAAAAGGCAGTTAACTTATTAAATAAATGTCTAAAGACCGTAGAGACCAGCCTGTGTGTATGTGTATGTGTATGTGTGAGTGTGTATTTCCTTCTGTTTTAAGATGAGTCAAATTATACTACGATGTTAATAGTCTAAAGGATGAGGGGACTTTCTCTGGGGAAAATCCCAGCATCAGTCTGCTTAGCAACAGTCACCCAGGATACTGCTGAGACATGAGTCAGCTATTCATACAGCTGTGTATCTGTGTGTATCTGTGTGCAGTCATGGGCGTCCACGTCCGTACGCCTGCATGCACAGAGACAAAATCTCCAGCAGGTCCCCTAGGCCTTCAACTTGCGTGCGTTCACGCCTTCACCTGATCTCTGCTGAGGTTTTTAATTGGAAAATCTTTTATATTTTTGTGATAATGATGATGATAGTCAATCTTATTCCGACTGGACATGTTGCTGCATGAGCCAATTAACACAGATAAGGAGCAAACAATGTCAAATCTGATAAACACCCTCACTCTGCGCACACACACAGATAACCAAAAACCAAGCTGCTTTTAGAATCTGTGATTTGCATTCATGGGAAATAAAAATTGTGCACACTGTTCAAACAAGTTGAGATAGCGCTTTGTACTTTTCATTCATCCAGAACTGAATGTCAGGTTCTTTTTTTGTTCTCTGCACAATAAAATAGTGAAACATATTAAAAAAAAACGTCACGCACACACAGCCAGCTGGTTAAAGACTCACCACCATCAGGTTCTTGGAAACCCAGCAGTCAGGAGGGAAGTCCTGCAGCATTGGGACCAGGAACTGGAGACAGCCGTCCCAGTGGCACAGCAGCAGCATCATACCGATCAGATTAACTATCCTCACCATGGCACTGGCAAGGTCATAGGTCATATGGAAGATCTGAGGAGGAGCAGAGGGAAAGGTGAGGAGGACAATAAGAATGCAAGTGGGATGAATAAAAGGGTGGAAAGGACAGGTGAGGTTTATCTTTTCACAAGGATTTAATTCCAAAATTGTTGAAAATGCATTTCAATGAGCACAATATTTAAAAAAAGTGTTAGATTCTATTTGTTACATGATATTTCAAAAGGCTTGTCATATACCTTACATATTATTAAATGAGTTTTGAACTACCTCTTCAACACAACTATCTCTTTCCCTTCGACTTTGCGCTCTGTTTCCAGCCTCTGTTTCCAGCCTCTGTTTCTCACCTCTTCCCACTGGTGGATGTAGCGGATGAGTCTGGACAGGCGGAGCAGTCGAAGCAGGCTCAAGATTTTGGTGAAGCGGACGATGCGCAGCGCCCGGGCTGTCCGGTAGACCTCGGTGTCGAGACTGTCCACCATCAGGAAGATGTAGTCCACCGGGATGGATGACACAAAGTCCACCAGGAACCAGTTTTTCAGGTACTTCTGTCGGATCGCTCTGAGTTGGAGTAGCATGGAAGAGCAGCGACATTTGTAATTTGGCAATCAAGCATTGTGGAAGTGATTCCAACATTTGGCTAGCATGAAGCGATTCTCATCAATATTCAACAGGAACGCGACTGGAATGTGAACAAAGCTCTGCCACCAGCTGCATGTCACCTTTTTTCCCCCCATTTCACACAAACCCAGCAGACAGCCAGAAGAGCTAATTTAAATGAATGGCGACAGAGCAGCTGTATTAATATTCTCAACCATGCAGATACACATAATCAATGCAACCAGATATGCTTCTACTGACCTCGGGTCCAGCAGTATCTCAGTGTTGTCTTCCTTGATGATGCCGGTCCTGAAGTTAAGAACCAAGTCGACCATGAAGAGAGTGTCAGAGACCACGTTGAAGATGATCCAGGAGGGAGTGTTCTCATCTCTAAAGAAAGTGATGCCCACTGGCAGGATGATTAAGTTCCCCATCATCAACATTAGCATCAACAGGTCCCAGTAGAATCTAGACAGAGAAAGAAAGCATTGAGTTTTTTTTGTTTTCTGTTTCTATGTCTATAAGGTTGGACTCTAGGTCTAATATATGTGTTTTTTTATTTGTTTCATGTGTTCTCACTGAAAAGGTGACAAAATTACAAGTCTCCCACAATGCAATGCACAAAAACAAAATGGAGGAGAGTTTACAGCTGGAAATGTTTCAATTCATTGTGGGTGGTGGTAAAACAACTCCAGAAAGATGGAAAAAATAAAAATGCATTAGATCGTGAAAAATATTTTTGCGTCTGTTTTTACATGTATTTGGCTGTGAAATTCAAAAGTCCAACGTCACACATATCCTGTTAGAAAATGGAGGAAATTATCCTGGAAATCGACATTATCTAAAACGATGGAGCCGAGCCAACAGATTCTCCTGAGGTCTGCCTCATATATCTCGGTTAACTGCTGGTCATTGCTCAACCAACTAAGGCTAACATTTGTTTACTTCTTGACACCTTGATGGGATTTTTAGCATAAACATATCATGATTGTGGGATTGTCACATTCTTCACCGTCTCTGACCGGTAACCATCTATTCTGGTGAAGTTAAATGACGTACGTTGTATTTATCTGACTCACTTCTTCATATTGATAGAGCAAGTCAACTGCTTAATAGCAGGTAGTAATAATCAATATTCTAGTCTTTTTTTCCATTTATTCAACCCAGTTTTGTGGGACTGGCTGACATAACTAAATTAAGTAAATGTAAGATTTAATTTCTAACAGTGTAAGACAGAAAACATTCATTCTGCTGAAGTATATGAGCAACAAGTATGAGGCCCAGGGAGCCGTCAATCAATCCAATCAATCAAATGAATGCAGGTTTATTCCTTGTTAATATTGGATACCAGTTGTTTGAATGTATTAATAAATTATTTCTAACAATTTCTAACAACAAGCCAAAATGTCTCCTTAAGCTTTAGCAATAATTGATGCCAATAAAACGTATTTAATTGATTTCAAACTGAAGAAGACCATGCATTTTACTCCCTTGTGACGAACATAAAAGAGAGATTTAAAGGGGACTCATGAGATTCAGCATCGTATTTACATAACGTTATGAGAGACAGATTCAATAAAGAAAGGTCAAATTTGAGGCTGCAGGAACTGAGATATATTTTAGAGTGTAAGGCTCCAGCTGCAAAGACACTGGCTGAAATCCCATAATGCATCTGGATTGCGACTTATCTTCCAAACTCTAGATCTCAGTTTGTACACAGGCCCAAGTGGAGATAACCCTGATGACATATCAAGGTCTTTTTATGAGACTTTATTACAAGACAGACAGAGGGGGACAAAGAGAGGCAAATGATCAGTAACCTTGGGAGGCTTTATAAATCTGTATTTCATGCTGGAGGGTATTATCACCCTCTCATAAAAATGCTGTTTGTGATTTAAGTATGACAGAAAAAGCAATCCAATCATCTGGAGATGATGCCTGTCATCTTTCTGTCTTGTTCCTCCTAATCCCTTCCTAATCCCTTCATCCATCACCTTAACCCATCAATGACTTGCTTTCTACACACTCGCTCTCCTTCTGTGAGAAAATACACTCAAGCTCTGTGGTCGATTGCTATTGAGCTCTAATTTAGTAACACTACCTCATGTGGTGTGACGCTGCCGCTAGACTGATGAAGATTAAGTATGAGTCATCACTCGGCTACTTCTCCCTGACTTTGTCACTTACACTGATAGATGTATCACTTCGGAATCACTCACAATAAATGCAGGAATTATTTACAGCAACACAGATGCAGCAGTTCTATAGCTGCTGTTGTGACAGGGCAGGATATTTTTTCTTCCTCTGATTTAAGGGAACATTTCTGTAAATCATATCATATTACACTTGTTGTTTATGTCTGTCAGTGCTATTAATTTATAAGATATTATTAGAAATCCAGTAGTTTACAGTGGCACTTAATGAATTGAAGAAGGATTTCTTTTTTTCTATTGTTTATTGTACTATAAAGCTGAAACGATTCCAACCTATTAAGCAACATAGACTATCAACAGTAAATTCTTTAAGAACTTGGATGGTTGCCTGGACAAAAGCAATTTGGATATTTTAACTTGGACTTTAGATTAATGGTTAATAAAATAAATTGTTTGTGGCAGCCCTATAATGGCAGAACTGTACGACAGTTTTGAGGTACATGTACTTTACTTGACATACTAGCATACTTACTTGTATTTGAATTTTATTTAACTTGATAATTCAACCCCGCCACACTTCACAGTAACATATAGTACTTTTTTACTCCACTATAAGACTGCTCTATTAACTTTACATTTCAAGATTTTACACAAAAACAAAAAACAACCTTATTGGCTTACAAAAATGCAGTGTGGTTGGGGCCCCTGGTTTACCTGTTTGAGGCCCAAAGTTATCCATTATTTCACAAAATAGCATAGACTTAAATTAAGCCAGTTAACCTGTAATGCAGTATGTTTTACATTTTTTTCATAGAGATTATCAACTATTATTTAAATGAGGGTTCAAGTTGCAAGATCTAAGATTGGGAGCATTTTGATTGCCTCTCAACGGTTCTCAATATGTCAAGTACTACGCTTCCGTGACAAGCTGTAAGCGCCATATGAGAGCATTGCAGAGCAGCGGCTGTGAGCTAACCAGTGGGACACGTTTACATGCACTAACATGCACGAAAAGCATTTGTGGCCGGCCCGGCCGGCTAAGTTTGGATAACCACACATGCAGAGGGAGAGTTGTTGCTGTTGTCATTGAAATGTGAGACTAAAGAAATGACAACAACCAAACAGACAAGAGAAGATGTCAGATCCAAACTGAGAAGGATGTGAAGGTTCGTCATGCTGCCTAAATACCTGTCACGACAGGGAACTGATGCAACACTGGCTCAGGCATTGTGTGTGGTTGTACGTGCACTTGTGTGTACTCATGAACACACAGACAGGAATTGCAAATGCAATCAAAGGCTCTCCACTGCCTCATCAGTATTCCATCTTGAACATGAACAGGTGCTAGAAGAGAACTGACCTGCGTCTACCTGCTCAGCTGTTGTCAAATGAAACACTAATTCTACTGTAATTGAGGCCAAGTGTCCCATGAGCGACCTCTGATTGGTTCCCTGCTCGCGGTTGGCCAGATGTCAGTTCTGAACAAGTTTCCACCCATCATCCTGCCAGACGTACAGACAAACAAGCACACCAGCAACCGGCTATTACGTAATAGATCCCTGTTACTATGAAATGCCACCAACCCTGTCTCAACGCGACACGACTGTGTTGACAGACAAACTGTCTTTCTGTTTTCACCTCTCTCTTGCTGTTCAAGTGTGAATAGTCTTCTTCTTACTCTTTTTTTGTATTTTTATAGGTGCAGCAGAAATACATCTTTTCTTATTGAGGTAAGAACTCATCAGCAGACTCAATAGTGACAGACCACACACACACACACGCACACACATATTACTGCACAGCCTCTTGTGGTCAAGGTCAATACATGGACAAAAACACAATAAAGGGGCTTTAGCAGTAATCCGTCTTTCCCTTTCGCTTGCTCCGGCCTCACAAAGTTCCTCTTCAGACGTCTCTTCAGACTACAGGTACTTAACTGAAAAGTTAGATGACTGAATTATGCATAATGCATATACTCAACTTGCATAATTTAGGAAGTCATACATAATTGATCCAAATTCAATTGTGAGTCCCCGACAGGTTAATTAGGACTATTAACATTTTTAGATATCTTGCATGAATATCATTATACACACCCCTTCATCCATCCATCCTTATCTCTGTTCCTCACTGACCTCATTCATTGTATCTTATGTGAACAGACTCATAAGCAGAACTTGTGAGTGATCATTAAATCGACAGACAATACAAAATGACTCATTCTATGTGTGTATGTGTGTGTGTGTGTGTGTGTGTGTGTGTGTGTGTGTGTGTGTGCGTGGTTGATGAGACAAAAGTGGGCCAGGAGCCTTGGGGATCAAGTCATCCATTGTTGCTGCTGCCTGTCTGGAGATTATGAATGCCGTCTCTTCCTCTGCGCTCCACCTGCACATTTTGCATTAACGCAAAGTCTCTAACAGCCAATGACCAGCATGTCTATGGGTGTTTAGCATGTCAGTCAGTAAATAGTATGACATTGTAAAAGTATGTGAGGGTGAATGCAATTTGGCCTTGTGTGTTTAAGGCTGGTAGACGTTAAAAAATGCCCCTCCCATACCTACCTCCATTAAAAAAAGAAGTCCAGAGAAACATTTACAACAGCAATTAACCACCAGGTACATCTTTATCTTCATGAGGAGAGTTTCACTCAAGAAAACCCAAAATGAACAGCCTCAATTGTCATTTTCATCTCATTCTCATGCTAATTGTTCCTTGCACAGAGCCACCAGCAGGGAGTGCTGTGCTGGGTTCATCCACTGTTTAAATGAAAACATACTTGACATTTCACTGTATTAACTTGGAAGGCATCTCTCGCTGATCAACCAACCATCTTGAATAAATTTGCCTTGCTAATTTGCATCTTCTCACATTCATCCTGAAATTATTTTGTTTCTGGAAACAATCAGTCTCTGTAAAGTATCTATTCATACTAGTTGACTAGAGACCTGCCATAGCTGCATGGTGTCCACACTGGAGGCCTTGTCACCCTTTCCATAAACACCTCTCCCTGCCTTCATCATGCCCCCAGGGACTTTAAGTACACTCCCCTCTTATCATTCTCCATTTTAACCTTTCATACAGGCTTTGCCTCGATACCACCTTTCCAATATTCTCCCACTGCAGCTTTTGCTTCTCCTACCTCAACCAACATATGGCCTCCTGCAAGTTTCTCTCTCCTCCCAGATGTACTCCTCCCCATTTCCCCCAGTTAACAACTGAGGAGTGAGCTAAATGTATGATATGTTTCTCTTTTTTCTTCCTTCCTTTACTTAAGTGTCTGTCATTATGCTCCGAGTGTGCTCCATAAAGTGTGCATGATTTCAGCTTGTTTTGATCCATAATTCAACCAAAATAACTTTAGGTGTCTTTCATGTGCTACAAGTGGCATTTATTTTACAAACCAACAACTGCAGCTCGCTGTGGAGGGTGTGTGTGTGTGTGTGAGTGTTCATACCTGAAGTCACTGTATGGGTGTATGATCCACGACCCTGCTGATTTCAGTCTTTCCTGCTCCAGTGCCACAGCTTTGTGGGATCCAAACATGCGCAGGCTGAACTTGTTGACCCCCGGCTGAAGCATGGCTCCAAACTGTCTCTGGATGAAGGTGCTCTGGTTGGAGGTGCTGTAGTCCTCTCCGTCCAGCCCCATGCCAAAACCACCCAGTCCACACTGACCCATAAACTCAGGGGACCCTGCAGCAGTGGTGTTACATGTAGTGGTGGTGGTGGTCTCTGGGCCGGTGGCCACCACCATCACTCCGGTCCCGGTGGAAGAGGTGGAGGTCAGGGTGGCACGGGTCGTGGCAAAGCCCACTGAGCGTGGGAGAGGATGGGCTGTGGCAGAGGAGGAGGGCGGTGGCGGTGGCAGGGGCACCGGGGTGGTTGGAGTGCCCGCTGTTCGGAAGGGAAGGCCATCCCTGGAGGAGCTCATGATGGAGGGGCGGCGGCCGCGTCCACCTAAGGAAGTGCTGTCCGCCCCGAAGGAGCCCCTCTCCCCTTCCAGCGAGGCCTGGGACAGCCTGTAACCCGGAGAAGGCAGGCTGCCCTTACTGCGCCGCTTTGAGTCCCCTCCTTTACGTCTGGGAAGGCTGTCACACCCAGATCCCCCGGTGCCACTGGGGGTACTCACACCTCCCACCACCCCATCCATCCCAAGTCAGGGAAGGAGCGTGAACTGGTGACCCTCAGGAAGACTACTGATTTGTGTAGTCGACCTACGTAGATTACATAGGCTATACAATGTCACCGTCAATCTGAATAAATTAAATTGAAGCTAAAGAAAAGTGGTCTCCGTATCTCCAGTCATTGTCCTGGAGCCGGCAGCTCACACCTCCGCCCTCACTCGGCTGATGTGGCCATGCTTACCTCGGTGCCCTTGGAAGAAGCCCCATCCAGACATTAAATCCTTCACCCTGTCAGAGTGACGCCGGCAGCTTCACTTTCCCCTCTTTTCTTAAAGTCCCTCTTTTGTCCTTACAGATGTTTCTGTATCTTTCCTCCTTCCTCGTCCTTGAAACGTTTCTCTCCCCTCGAGGCCCTCCCTCTCCTCTCCACAGCCGCCCTCAACGCTCCGACGCCGGTCATTTTGGCACCGGATTCCCGGTCTTTTGTAGATAACGGAGCTTGCCGCTCATTGGCCGTCGGTGCCCGGTCTGTATAGCCTATATGCCCAGGCTGCTCAGACAATTTTCTACATATATCATTATGAAAGAGATGAGCGGTAAGGTGGAAGAGTGGGGAACATGCATCCGCGGATGAATGACAAGGACACTTGATCCTCTGTCAGGAGGGATGGATTGTTAATGGACATAAGGGACGCACATTACAGGCACACATATAGGCGCTCGTGCTCCAAGGCGCACTGATTCATTCTGACACGCACAAAGAAGAACGGACCGACACACAAGACGGTGGAAACAAGTCAAATGACCCAAAATCGAGCCCATGATTTTACTGAATCCGCGGCACGTTTTCATTTTCAATATCCGAGCGGAAAAACACTCCTCGTGATGGAAGGCGCGCCGAAATGTTGCCTGTGACAGAAGCGCTCAGACAGCCAGAGAGACAGCCGGCTCTACAACAGCGCTATTTGTAAAAGTGATGCCAGAATGAACATGGTCAGGTGTTCAGTCTTCTGTTTTCTCAGCCGATGCCATCTATTCCCACTTCTGCCGACTTTCAATGATATTGAGCCCAGGGACATGGCGCTGCCCTTTCCGCCTTAATGACACCGATACAATATGTCATTAGAGTCTGCTGCTCCGAGGTAAAACGATGCGCTCAGTTGAATTATAAAAAAATAAGACAACTTGTTGAGCGTTTAAGGTGGCTGCTCCTTTGCAGACTGATTAGAGTCGATGGACTTTTAAAGCTGAAATTCACTTCTCACTCTCTGACTCGGCTCAAGAGCTCGAGCTGGCACGTCCACAGAGGCGCACATCGCATGCAAATGACATATTAAATAAATAAATGTGCATATAAAGGTCTGGATTTAATCGGCCTGTTGCCATGGCATCCGCATCACCATCATCCGTCCCCCAAGGCCGCATGCCCGGCCGGCGCAAGACGCACGCATCCCTCGCAGGTACAGGTCGCGCGTCATCCTCTCCCTCTCTCACCAATACGGCGAGCGCGTGATGGAGTATGATGATGAAACTTTATTTAAACCTCGGAAAAAGAACAAGCTTTTTTTTTCCTTCTTTTTTTTTTTAACAACGGTGACAAATTACAGGAAAAAAAACGAGTGAAGACACGAGACAAGAATACATTAGAATGATTAGTGAATGAAAAACTGTAGTTAAAACTAATGCTTTTTAAAAGCTACTTCTGTTGTAATGAATGATCTTCCATCCCATCAGAGCTGATCGCAGTTCAATTAAACAGACTACAAATGCTTGCCAAATACATAATTAGGTCTCCAATGTGTCACCTGTGGAGAGATGTAAATGACAGAGGAAGCTGCATACTTCAAAATCCAGTCATGGAAAGTATAGCTAAAAGGGTAATACTACCTCAGTAGGCCTACAATTTGAGACAAATATTGTACCCTTTACTTCACCTATTTTGCAAATTAATATGTAACAGGTTATTTACTTATACAAATATGATGCATTTTCATCAAACGATTAATCCAACAGTATAAATCAGTTGAAAATAACATCACCTCAACACTGAGACAGATGCACCCTCAAACTAGAGACTACTCCTTTTACTCCTGCCCACACAACTCTCACACCAGGATTGACCTATTCTTATTGTCAACACAGCTAATTCATAGAACACTAGAATCTGAATATTTATCTAGGATGCTGTCTGATCATTCACCTTTGACCTTATCTATTTTGATGCCAGAAAAACCAGCAAACCAATATAGATGGCGTCTGAACCCTACTCTCCTTCATAGACCAGACTTTTGCCAGTTTATTAGGGACCAGATAACTTTTTTTTGTGAGACAAACTGCGCCTCCTCCCCTAATAGTTTCATATTATGGGACACGCTAAAAGCTTATCTAAGAGGACAAATAATATCTTATACAAAGGGTATCAAAAATAAATATATGGCAGAGATAAATGAGCTAGAAGCAGATATTTTGAAATTGGAAAAGGAGTTTCAACAATCTGGGTCTAAAGAACTTCACAAACGGCTGGTTAACAAAAAACTGAAATACAATACATTACATACCTATAAAGTTGAAAAAAACATTTTACGAACCAAACAAAAATATTATGAATTGGGAGAGAAAGCTCACAAAATTCTGTCCTGGCAATTGAGAACAGAGGAAAGCTCAAGGACAATTAATGCAATTCAAACTGAAACGGGTGCAACCTCACACAACCCAACAGAAATTAACGATGCATTCAAACAGTTTTATACAAATCTATATACATCAGAATCACCAGAGGATCTATCTAAGATTGATGAATTTCTGTCCACTATTGAATTGCCGAAACTCGGCCACGAAGACCAAAAGAATCTTGATTTGCCCTTCACCCAGGAAGAAATTGAAAAGGCCTTCTGCTCACTACAATCCAATAAATCACCAGGAGAGGATGGCTTCCCTCCTGAATTCTACAGAGAATTTAAGGACTTACTTACCCCCCTTATAATGGATGTGATTAATTTAGCATCCAAAACTCAAACTCTTCCAGAATCATTCTCCACTGCCATAATCACTGTGATTCACAAAAAAAATAGAGATCCATTAAAGTGTTCCTCTTTTCGACCTATTTCCTTGTTGAATTCAGATTACAAATTGATTTCCAAAGCCCTGGCTAACAGGCTTGGCCAATATTTGCCAAAATTAATAAACCCAGACCAGAGCGGCTTTATTTTGAAACGCTCATCAGCCAATAACTTGTGCAGACTCTTTAATATTATCCATCTAACAAAATCTAAAACTGAACCTAGTGTAGCTGTAGCATTAGACGCTGAAAAGGCCTTTGATAGGCTAGAGTGGCCGTACTTATTCAAAGTTTTGGGCAAGTTTGGATTTGGCCATTTGTTTATCAATTGGGTGAAAACCCTTTACCATAAACCCAGAGCCAAAATTACCACAAATGGACAGACTTCGACAGCATTTCCCTTGAGTAGATCGAGTCGACAGGGTTGCCCTCTGTCTCCAGGACTCTTTGTCCTGGCTATTGAACCACTTGCTGAAGCAATTAGACGGGATCCAGATATAAAGGGGTTCAGAGTGGACCAAATAAATCATAAAATTAATCTCCTGGCAGATGATGTAATTCTGTATCTAACAGACCCGGTTAACTCTCTCACTAAACTACAGACGCTACTAAACACCTATAGTGCTATTTCAGGATACAAGGTCAATTTGGAAAAAAGTGAAATTATTCCACTCACAAACTTCGATCACACTGAATACCAACAAACAACCCCATTTAAGTGGCTACCGAATATTAAATATCTAGGAATAATTACAGATAATGATCTTAAAAACTTGTACAAATTGAATTACGTCCCATTGCTGAGTAAAATTGAGAACGACCTACGTCGATGGATGAATCTACCCATTACTCTAATTGGTCGAATAAACTGTGTGAAAATGAATATTCTCCCGAGGTTGCAGTATCTTTTCCAGTCCTTACCCATTCCATTACCTCAAACCTTTTTTAAAACCCTCAACAAACACATTAGGCAGTTTTTATGGAACTGTAAAATGCCAAGGGTGTCAATGGAAAAATTAACATGGGATTATAGTCTAGGAGGTTTTCGACTACCCAATTTAAAGAAATATTATTTAGCAGCCCAGATGCGATATATTTTGTCATTTTTTGACGGTGGTGCTGCCCCCTCTTGGATACAAATTGCACTTCATCCTTTGAAAGAAGAAACCTCCAGTGATTTTATTTATAAATGGAACTCCAAAACCATATCCAGCAGGACAGACAATCCTATTTTGAAACATTTTATTAAAATATGGTATGAAGTTCACAAAACTCTTGGACTAAATATGAGACTATCACCAAAAACACCTCTAAGACAAAATGAACTTCTACCCATGACTCTAAATAACAAGATTCTGGAGACTTGGCATGACAGAGGAATCCGGCATCTCGAAGATTGCTTTGATCAAGGACTTCTCATGTCTTTTGAAGAACTGAAGAGAAAGTATGACTTGTCCAGTAGAACTTTCTTTTGTTACCTCCAGTTAAGATCTTTTTTGAGAACCAACCTGGGCCCTGGAATGACTCTACCTGTGTTAACTAATGTGGAAAAATTGCTTCACCAGGGAAATGTGTACAAATTTATTTCTAAAACGTACTCCATGTTGCTGAATGAGGGCCCAAAACCAGGATTACACAGATCCAGGATGAGATGGGAATCAGACTTGAATATAACAATTGATGAACAACTCTGGTCAGATTTGTGCCAGAACAGTTTGTCAGCAACGGTTAATGCCCGGTACAGACTTGTTCATTATAATTTTCTTCATCAGCTGTACCTCACCCCACAGAAGCTACATAAATCCAAACCTGAATTGTCAGAAATGTGTTTCAGATGTGGTATAGAGGTCGGCTCCTTCCTACACTGTACCTGGCTTTGCACAAAGGTGAGGTCCTTTTGGTATGACTTTTGTAATACAATAACTAAGATCACAGGTGTTACCTTTCCATTAGATCCTGAGCTATGTTTACTGGGAAACTTCACAACTCTCAACAGGTCTTTAACAAAGCCCCAAATTAAACTTGCAGTAATTGCTTTATGTGTGGCCAGGAAATGTATTGCAATGACATGGAAATCTGATTCCCCCACTCTCATCGACAAATGGTCTGTGGAAATGAACAGTTGTATTCCTCTTGAAAAGATTACATATAGTCTCAGAAAAAGATATCATTTATTTTTGAAAATCTGGCAGCCTTATTTGGAGTACATGGGTACAACACTAACAGTACAATAGGACTGATTATTTGAAGTTACAATATGCTTTGTGCTGGGTCACTTTATGCACCAACCTTTTTTGTTTTTTGGTTTGTTCGGGTGGGGGGAATTATTTATTTATTTACTTAATTTTATTTCATGTATTTGTGTTGTTTATTTTTTTTTCTTTCTTAGCGTGTTATGTAATTTTTTGTAATGTTTAATGTACTGTGTTCTGTAAGCTCTGCACGTTCTCTTGCTTGGTTAAAAAAACTTGGAAAAATAAAATATTCCAAACACTGAATTGCTGAGTTGAACGATAAATTGTCAGACCCTGCAGATATTTGCTCATTTTGTGAATGTTATAGACAGAAAGAGAATATGGTAATCTAAAAGGAGGATTAAAGGTACATTAAAGCTAGAAATACAAAAGAAGGAAGCCTGCAGAAGAAAGGCAAGGATGTTACATAAAGGATTGGACATGAGAAAGCCAGGAACAGATACAATTAGTTTAAGAGAGAACAGTAGGCAGATGTTGGCATCTGGGTCATCTCAGTGGACAAAAGGAAGTAGTTCAATATTCGTCATCTCTGCATCTCCCGGCACCACTCATAATAGCCAAAAGAATTGTGCCGTCACAGAGATAAGCTGAGGAGTATACGGTCAGGAATGAAAGCCTCATCTTCAAATTCTATAAAAGCCACCAATAATGATATGCTTCAACAATGGTCCCATGCAAAGAAACAATGTTCATTTTCAATTCAATATTACTCCCACAAATAACAGAGAGGAAAAGATGGCGGCTCAATTACTGAAGCTAAAGTCTCTACATCAAATAGAACAACAGTGTGTTAAACTCAATAGTTCAAGTTTTATTTGGAGGGAGTCATCGCTTTCAAGACACATTTAAACACAAATGCAATATTCATGAGACCAATTTCAGGGGCAAGTGTTACCACAATCCGAGTTTAAATAACAATGATGATGCTGCCAAAATGCTTTTGTTAATCTATAAGTGACAGTGGTTATTTCATTTTAAAGCGTTGGTTCTCAGGTTTTCATCACATTTATACATCAGCATGTCAGTCAGATTGAGAGTCAAGTAAGGTCGGGCTGTTACGGGACACTGACTGCCCTCATAATGTTAGTGTGACCGGACCCTGGGATCCAGCCTGTCACCACAATCACCATGTCGCCCGACTTGAAGAATCCTCTTGCTTTCCCTGAGGAGGCAGAAGGAAAGAAACGGAGGAGGGTGTGTGAGTAGGACAGTATCATAGCATATAAATGAGCAGATTCATGGAGTAATACAATCAGACCACCCACCCACACCCACACACACACACACACACACACACACACACACACACACACACACACACACACACACACACACACACCAATGTCCATGCCAAAATTGACCCTATTGTCAACATCATCGGCCCAGACGGGAGCAGGCAGAGGGTGGAAGAGGACAGGAAACACTCCTCTTAACAGCTGAGCCTGACGGGCCACCTGAGGGAGAGGACAATGTCAAGGTTTTGTTACAGTGAATAATTATCTGTCAAATAACCACAAAATGTTTTGTGTAAATAAATTGGGATATTTTTCAAACTGCTTGGTTGGGCCTACAGGCAATAAATATCAGTTCATCTGTCCATTTAAGACTTTGACGGCCACAATGACCCCCTGACCTATCTGGTGGTTCCCAGACGTTTTTGTTTGTGACAACATAAAATAAAAATAATCTCTACTTGTGAACCCTAATCACAGGTTGTGTGGACATGAGTTATGATTAGTTCAACCAAAGAGGCATTTTCCTTTTCAGATTGTTTCATTTGACATGAAGATGCAAGTATCCAGAATTTTTTATATAGCAAAAATATTAATATTATTTTGTGTAACAAATGCTTCTGAGTTTGAAAGGTTTTCTTGTGACCTCTCTGGAGGAGTCCTCACCCACAGTTTAGGACACATTGATCTAACACCTCTGCAAAGCCAATTCACTGACATTTATAAAAAAATAAAAAATAAATCAATATTTTTGGTGAACCCCCGACTTTTCCTCTAGCACCACCAGCAATTTAATGTTCTAAATATCTTAAAGACCTCATGAATTTTCCTCTGGCACCACCAGCAGGCCAACATTTCCACTTAAACAAATACATATTTAATTCAAATTAGACATTCATGATCCCCTGAAGACCCATTTTGGACACTTCATAAGCCTTTATTTAGTAAAACTATTAGGCCAAAATCTCAAATTTGCATACAATGTAACAGGCAGACTTAATTTAAACAGATTCATCTTCTAAAGATCTATAACTTCTTATTAGGATTAACTCCACATCACTTTAAAATCATAGGTAATCATAATCTACTTTAAAGCAGTTTGTGACACATTTGGTTGTAAAACAACTGCCCCATTTAAACGGAAACACACTTCAGTGAAATATCACAAATTGTAAATGGTGACAGCAGTAGACAGTGAGAGTAAATATTGACTGTATCACACTCAGTTCAGTTTTGACAGGAGTGAGTCATCAACAGTGAAGTCATGTTTCAGGAAAGACAAATGCACTGCTGCTTCCTAGTGGCAGACTGTACCTGAGGGCTTCTGGTGACGGAAATAATAGGACAGCGAGGGCGATACCTGGACAGTAGATGTGCCGCCCTGGAGAAACGAGTAAAAAATAAGGATATTATCAATGTATGCAAAGCACTTCCATGTACGCATAAGTGACCAATTAATGGAAAATGAAACAAAGTGTCGTAGTTGAGTGTTGTTCCAGCTGCCAGAATGCTTCTTGGCATAGATCTGTCAAGTCTCGGAACTCTGCTGAAGGGATGAACAATGATTGTGGAGGTGGAGTCCTACATGTCTTCATGATGTCAATTAAGACACTACATCTATTAAGACACTAGTCAGGTGAGCAGTTTATTAATACATAGACTGTATATAAGAATTGGGCATAGTCACCGCAACGTCATCCATTTGTGGACTACTGTTTTGAAGACTCGAGTTTGGCATTTTAGCCGTTGCCATCTTGGTTTTTGACCTTTGCCATGTTTTTTTGCAACCAGAAATGAAACAAGAGGTAAGTACAACTGAACGCTGAACGAAACATTCTTAGGCGACCAAAGAAGAAGACTTAAACATGTAAACAATGTTTACTGAGGTAGTAAAATAAGTGAAATGTACGGTCGTTTTCTCATTGACTTTATATACGATCTGACATCTTCTAGCAACCAGAGGAGTCGCCCCCTGATGGCTATTAGAAATAATGCAGGTTTAAGGAATTTACACTTTGGCTTCACTTTTCAGACCCGGAGGTTGACGCCTGTTTTTATCTTGCACAATCATCAGGTCAAAATTTTAAGTCAGCCTTTTTATTTGGTTAATGACCAAATACCTGTAAAACTGATGGCTGCAGAGCATGAGATGACATAGCATCATGCAGTGCGCTTGTGTGGAACAATTTGTATTTGTTGTGTTTTCCTTTAATTTGTCACCTTCTGTATGCGTTGCCTTTGTATGCATGTGTAAATGACTCCATGCATATGCAGTATCTCTATCTGTGCGCAACAGAGAAATCTGTATTTTTCAGGTAGGGGAGTTGGTTTAAACAGCAAGCAGTCAGAACACAAAATAGACAAACATTTCAGCAAACATAAAACTCCACCCTGAGGATGCTAAAGCAGGGAACAGTACTGAAATACTCAATCTGTAGCTTTGCTCTCTGATAAAAAAAAACAAAACATGTGTTGCTCCAGCCTTTAAAAAGGGCCTGAATGTCAAGGGGAGGAAGAGGACCAGAGATGTTTACTCAGGTTTAACACTTTCACTAATGAGTCTAAAAGTCTACAGTATGTGCATGCTTTTGAGCGTATAGAATATGAATGTTAGCCAAGTTTTAAATTCATATTGGATGACTCAGCCCTTTGAGCTTTGTGTCCAATGCCACCATTCAGTGGTAAAGCAGGGAGTAATGTGGAGGTCGGGGTTGTGGAGGGGTGTCTAGAGCACCTGACTTCCATGCAGGAGTTTGTGTCCTGTTGCAGACCTCCAGTTCACATTCACCTTTTTATTAACAGTAATCACAATCTTTCCCTTACCTTCAGAGAATAGTTTGTCATTGAGAAATATGCTTATTTGCTTTCTTGCAGAGCATTGGGTGAGAAGATTGATATGATGTGCGATGAATATTAAGCTGCAGCCGGTTAGCTTAGCTTGGCACAAAGGTCAATTTTACACTTTTTTTGTTTGATTAACAAAATTGTTGAATCAAACAAAAGAAAAGAAAGTGAATAAGCATATTTCCCAATATGTCAAACTATACCTTTAACCATATAAATCGTTTTTTGTGTCAAATACACACCTGCCGCTGGTGGTGAGGACTATGATGGCCCCAGCACAGCATTTGAAGGAAGACTCTACAGCTCCGATGGCTGTGACCTCTGTGGGGTCAGAGGAGAGAGGGGTGAGGCGACGCAACTCCTCAAACAGCTGCTGGTGGAAAATGGCCGCCTCTGCCTCCCTGCAGATCTGAGAGATAGAGACAGAGTAGGAGGGTGTAGAGGAGACAGAGGGGGAGAGCGTTATCAGAGGGGAAACTATAAGTCAGATGTAACATAATGGACATCATATACACACAGACACACACACCGAGTGCATCATTGCGACTGCCTCCACAGGAAACAGTCCCTTAGCGGTCTCCCCAGATAACATTACACAGTCGGCTCCATCCAGCACGGCGTTGGCGACGTCACTGCCCTCCGCTCTGGTTGGCCGTGGGTGGGCCACCATGCTCTCAAGCATCTACAAACACAAACACATTAGTCTTTTTGCAGCAACCAAAATGTCTCCACAAGGCACTGAAAAGAGGATTCGATCAATTACTCCATTAAAAACAAGCCACTTGCATGTCCGAGATAGGAATGTAATGCAAGGCAGAGAATGAAGAGAGTAATGGCTTTGTGGATGGTTGGACAGTAGTGGAGGAGAAATTAGAGATCACTTAGACTGAAGCAGGAGAGTAAGACTTTGCAAGATCATTATTGACGTGCCGGAGACTTTGTATTATAAGTCAATAAGCAAGGCAGACAGTTGGAAAATGAGATGCAGCGTTGCCCGAGAGACTGCATTTTTGTAGTAGTTAAGAAGCTGCGGCTGATAAGTGTATGTGAGGGTAGTTTGTGGGCTCATGTATATATAATGAGTCAGAAGCTGTAGCATAAGCAAGATAAAACACTGCGACTCAACATGGCTGCAGGTGTGTGTGTGTGTGTGTGTGTGTGTGTGTGTGTGTGTGTGTGTGTGTGTGTGTGTGTGTGTGTGTATATATAACATGAGAGGGGTGTGAATGGGAGGAAACGTCTTTGAGGATGAATTAATTCGACAAGTGAGTGTGTGTTTATGTGAGTACGTTATGTAGGAGTGCAAGGTTAATGTGTGCCCGTTTGTTTTTAATCTTAGTTTACTTGGAACCCTCTGATATTTGATTGGACAACACTGTAGTGGAAAGTCAACATTTTCATTTCTGCATCCTTTTCTGTGTGTGTTTGTGTATGCGCTCGTCCCTGACCTGTGTGGCACAGATGACCGGCTTGCCGGCAGAGTTGCAGCGTCCAATCATCATCTTTTGGGCAATGAAGACTTTCTCCGCTGGGATCTCAATCCCCAGGTCACCCCTGGCTACCATCACGCCATCGCTTTCAGCCAGAATCTCCTCAAAGCTGACAGACAGATTAGGGAAGGATGAGGAAGCACAGGATTGAGAGTTAGAAAAGAGCACAAAAAGGAGTGAAGAGGCAGGAATACAATGACAATACTGGTCGTTTCTGTGCATTATTATTTAAATAACGGTGTTGATCTGCAAAAACAGGATTTTGCTCACAGCCTTTGGATCTTGAAAACATAGAGGATATTGTTGCATTGTGATCTACATCTTACATCTGGACGAAAACCAAATTCATGTGTGAGCAATGCAAATGCCAAAGGAGACTTTACACTCCAATACATAGCATCATAATCGTGGAACAATAATCTTTATGAGCCGATCTTAAAGACATCCTATTCAAATTAGAGCCATAGTTAAACACTGTCAGCATCCAGCGAGCAGCAGGAGGAAGGGAGAGATGAGTAATGGAGATGAGAGCTGTGACATAAATTGTGTCAGATATATTAAGTGGCAGCCATAACTCACACAGACAGCCACACAGACCTCTTATCATAGTGGAACATCTAGAGCTGACATGTCCATCAATCCCTGACTGGCGGTCCACAAGACGGTGGATGAAGTTCTGTCACGGCCTCATTATGAAATTCTCGCTCCCTCCAGCTATTCAACCCAACTGTGACTTTGTAGTTTTAATTCATAAAGGTTTTTCCTGGACTCACTTCTGAACCCCTTGCCGGCTCTCCACCTTGCTGATCACTTTGATGTCTCGTCCGTGTGCCCCGAGAGTTCGCCGTACATCTTTGACATCCTGAGCAGAGCGGATGAAGCTGGCGAACACAATGTCTACTCCCTGGGCCACCCCAAACCTCAGGTCGGCCTCGTCTCGCTGGCTGACCGCCTGCAGGCCGATAAGGTCGCAGCCAGGGAGGTTAACACCTTTACGACTGCACAGCAGCCCGCCTGACTCCACTTCCGTATCCACCCAGTCAGGACCTGAAGAAGAGGTGGTCAATAAATTATCCTCACAGTTGTGAAAACCCTGAAGTAAGATCAGATGAAAACATTGAGTAAATTTGAATAATTTTGCAGGAGATAATGCAGATTTAAGCATGTCATTTAGTTCAGACTTACTGGAGGAAGACCCTTAAATATAATATATTTGGGATTTCTCAAGTTATGACTGTATATACTAGGTGACCCATTCATCTTAGCAGACTGCAGAACCTCAGATATGATCCCGACAAGCACAATGTGGGGAAGCAGATTATTGTTAAGGGGCTGAAAGACTCCAGAGGAACCATCTTTTCATGAACGGGCGACTGTGGCTCAGTGGAGAGCAGGGTCGTCCTTCAATCAGAGGATCGGCTCCGCTAGTTGCATTGATGTGTCCTTGGGGAAGACACTTAAGCCCATTGCTCCTGTGAATGTTTGGTAGATCCTGATGAGCAGGTGGCATGGTGAGTAAGTAAGTAAGTAAGTAAGTAAGTAAGTAAGTAAGTAAGTAAGTAAGTAAAATGTATTTATAAAGCGCTTTTCACAGACTAATCACAAAGTGCTTAACATGAGCAGAATTACAAACAAAAAAGCACAATGTGACCATATAAGGGCCAATAATTTACATTAAAATGCACAAAAACAGAAAGTAAAAACGTAAAACATCGAAAAGAGAAGAGATCGGAGTATGGGGGTGATGTGAGAACATCGATTTGTCCTAGCGTGTAATCTGGTGGCAGAATTTTGGATTACCTGTAAACGGTTAAGAGCAGCTACACTGAGTGAGGAGAAAAGTGTGTTACTGTAGTCAATGCGTGAAGACATGAAGGCGTGTATGATCATCTCTAGTTCAGCTGTTGATACTACAGATCTCAGTTTACTGATATTTCTTAGGTGGAAGAAACATGATCTGGACAGCTGCTTAACATGGGAGTCAAACAACACGGATCGATTAAAAATACCCCCTAGATTGTGCAGGTTGAAATGGGCAGCATGGTAGCCCCTGTCATCAGTGTATAAATGGGTGTGAATGGTGACAAGTAGTATGAAAGCGCTTTGAGTGGTCTGAAAGACTAGAAAAGCGCTATTATATAAGTACAGTCCATTTACCATTTATTTATCTAAAAAAAGGTTGCCTCATTTGACAAAATCTCATTCAGAATGACAGATTCTGATCATTATGTGACCAAAAGAAGTGGTCTATTATGCATTAATCAAATTAATAACAAAATAGCGCAAAGCACAAAATAATTCAATCGTATAAGAATGTAGTATTTAATATGTATAGTGTGTCTTCATTTTTTCTGCATAATAAAGTTTTCTCTTTGATTTCCTTAGAGATTTTCTGTATCCATTTATACTGCAAAAAAATAAATAACGAAATCTATATCCAAAACAAGAAAATAAAAAGGTTACAAATTCCAGCTGGTATGCAGGTTTGTGTAAGTATATCTAATGTGTATTACCAGTTTCTAGTACTTTGAGTCCAATGAGGCCGTCATCAATGTAGATCTTGCCTCCCTTCTTCAGGACTTTGGGCAGGCTGGGGTAGTCCACCCAGATAATCTTCCCGTCCGTCTTGTCTTTGTCACTCTCGGCTGTCACCACACGGACATGGCTGCCCTTTACCAGCTGCACTTCCTCCTCCACATTCTATACAAAGACACACATACACGCAAAGTGGAAAGAAAGAAACACCGCCTTTAAATAAACACCATTGTCATCTCTATTATCAACACATTTTAAAAAGGCAACTACCGACTTCACTTTTTAAGCCAAGTAATGCATTCAATATTTTTATGTCAACACACCTCTTCAGAAATACATAGAAGGCGTCATGCGTGTTTAGGTGAAACCTGTGGTGCAAGTGGCATTTCAACAGTGTTATTTTAAGCTTCTGTGTTTGCAGGAACGTGTCTACACTCAGACAGACTTACAAGCTGTTTACCATGAACACAAGAACCAACAAACTCAGACACTCATTCTAAAAAAAGAAACCCTCCACTGTCTTTTAATGAATTACAGAACGGCAACCTTCCAAGTTCTGATGCTGTCATCTATATGTACATTAATGTACCACTAACTATTGGTGCTCACACAAAAAAAGAAAAATAACGAAGATCAAATATGTGGCTCTTTCATCCTGAGAGAGAATTTTCCTCTAGTTTGCTGTTGCAAAACCACAACCTGAACCTGAGTCGGGCTGAAACCTGCTTTATCCATCTTCACACGCTGTGCATACACATGGTCGTGTGATTTAATGGCATGCCGAGCTTCAACAAGCCAGTGTGTGTTATGACGGCTGAGTAGTTCTGGTAATTCACATCAGAGGTTCTGAGTGCCAATGACAACAATACCTTGACAGATCTCAACAGTACAGGGTTATAATTGTCGCACAAATATATTAAGTGCTTTCAACCAATCAATTGTTGACAGCTATTTTTGTCTTGCTTTTGGGTTAAAAACATTTTTATGATTTCAGTTTAAAGTATGCGTCTTCCTTCCTGTACCAATTGACAATATTTCTATTTTATCTTCCTATTAAGCTACTAAAGAGACTTTAGAAGAGACACAACAAGCAAGAATCAGCGTCATGCAGAGCATTTTGTAAGCTAATCAAGACATGAAGAGATTTCCACGAGTTTCAAGTTATTTGTTCAATAAAGCAGACGGCAGGCAACAACAACACAAAGACTGACAAAACAAAATGACGAAAAAGCAAATGAGGACACACAACCAGTTGTTGTTTTGCCAAAAATATAAAGGTAACAACCTGTAAGAATTGATACAAATATTTTCAGGTTTAACATGTTTACCCCTTTCACTAATCCGGTGCGGATCTCTGGACCCTTTGTATCCAAGGCGATGGCAACTGGCCGATAATACAAGGGGTCAGGGGTTATTGTCTCCACGGCTTCTCGGATGTTTTTGATGGTTTCACCGTGGTACTGACAGAAAACACGGAGGGAGACAGACAGAATCAGTACATGGCTGAAGGAAAGACCAAAACACGTGTTTAAGTACTATAATTGAATGCTGTGCATACCTCATGTGAGCCATGAGAAAAATTCAGACGAGCAAGATTCATTCCTGCCTTGATCATCTCATGGAGTTTGGGGATTGATCGGGATGCAGGACCTGAAAGAGAAAAAAGACATGTTTCATTAAAACATTAAAATCCCTGATTCTAGCTTCTCAAATGTGACAATTTGCTGATTGTTTTGTGTTCACCGCACTGAATACTTTTTGGTGGTTTTGGACTGTTGATAAGACAAATTAAACTACTGAATGTCTAAATGTGTTCTGGAATATTGTGATGGGCTTCTATTTTACCATTTCCTGATATTTCATTGTATGACAAATTAATTGAATACATTGAAAACATCACAGGCAACATTGGGAATCAAAGCTCTGCAAGAACTTAAAAGCAATTGGCATTCTGCATTTCATTCTAGTTATTTTCTCTATTTTTCTGTGCAGAAGAAAAGCGGATCATGCTCCACAGCCAAGATTCAAACCCCGCCAACACACTGAAGGCCTCCCAGCACCCAGGAGCTGCCAGCGATGACATAGAACAGTTGCCAGAAAACCAACTTGAAACTGAGACCCACTGTCTGCGACTGGTTGTCACACTCACCGATGGTGCAGACTATGCTGGTGTTGCGTGCTGTGATTGGCTCTTGGTCAATGTTAAGCAGACAGAGATGCTCCAGGAAAGTGTCAGCCATGCTGGCATCTAGCTGCTGGCGTTGGATGAAAGAGTCCGGCAGTGTCATCGCCTCGGAGTAGCGCCTGATGCGAGCTGTAGCAACAGAGAAATGTTGACAGCAGGGTGAAGTCAGTCATGAAAACTCTACTGCCAACTCAAACCAGCGAATACACATGAACTTAACACCACAAACTGAGTAAAGTGTTTATTTCTGTGTAAGCGATGAGGAAGAACAACACTTCTAGTAACAGCATAAAAATGGCAGCTTATATCTACAGATTTTGAATATATAGTCACAGCAGAGGAAGCAAAAACACACCACACAGACCTGACGTCAGTTACAGCGCAGGAAGGTCATCAAGATTTACATGCTGACATTCAGCTCTCAGGTTGAGTGAAAACAAAACACTGCAGTTCTTTGACAAGCAACACATTTGAAAACAATAGAAGGCTGATATCAATGCCATACAGAGGAACTTAAAGGGTTGTGGGTTGACATTTCAAATACATGAAAATACAGAAAAGGGTCTCTACACCAGCAATCCGTTAATATAAAAAAGGCTGTAACCTATTTCAGACAACAGGAGGAAGACATGCAGTTTAATAAGAGATTACCTCCCCCTCCACTGGCAATGTCACTGCTGGAATGAGCAGGGTCCCAGGGAATGAACCCAAATGCAGACTACTGATTCATTTCAGGGCTTTATTGATCAAATAAAGGTATAAGAGTTTACAGAACCATGGGCAGGTAAAGGTCAAAACAACGCAGTCTGAGCAGGCATCAAATCCAAAAAGGATGAGAATCAGAAGTCCATGACTTCATGAAAGCAACGACACAAGGCAAGAAAGCAAAACTAAATTTCTAACAAACTAGCAGAGAGTGAGAGGAAAAGGGCTGATGAGGAAAGTGGGAACAGGTGTGTAGATTGGCAAGGCAGAAAGGTGGTAGGCAGATACAGTCAGAGGGCATCTAGTGGATGGATGGAAAATGGCAAAGAAGGGGACTGTGGGATAAAATATGTGTCTGAGGAAGGACAGAGAGAAGGAATGAAGACAAACTGAAAGGAGACTAATTTGGCTGCATTTTGTTGTTGTCCAGTGCCAGTGTGCGGTCTACATGCTCTTCTCCATCCTGTAAAACCACAGTGCTAAAACATTCTCCATGAGGAAATGACAAATGAATAAATGAGAGTATATGAAAAATAAAATTATTGAAACAGTTCTTGTATGATACCAAGTTTTAAGTAATGCTTGTGAATCCTGCATTAATTTGAACCAAAGCATTAAAGTTTCCAGTTGTAAAACCAAAACAATGAGCTGAAACATGCTATAAAAGCTGTGTAGAGCTGCAGGTGATAATTTTCTGTGGCTTCATCACTACGAGCGACATCTTTCACATTACAGAGTCATTAGATGAGAAAATATTGATGAGAGCAGCTTTAAAATAAAAATGTACAGGTATCTAATAATGTAAGTCATCTACATTCACTCAAATAAAACAAGAATTTCTCACAATTCTCTACAAATAAGCAAAGTTAAGCTCAAAATATGTATTTTTAAATTTGTTTTATGACCTTTCACCTCTTAAAATCTTAGACTTAATACTATTAAAGCCTTTCAACACCCATGGACACTACCTGTCACTGCTGCTGCACAAACCAGTAAATGGAGCCGGTGTCTTTCATGCAAAGCATTGTGGGACCTGGTTGAGGGCTTCGAGCCAGTACAATAGCATCCATTTTAAAGGATGTCACAATCAGTCAAGCCTGCAATTTCTGCCACCACAGGGGAGGAGAGAGTAGAGACCATGCAGCCAGGAGGACGAGGACGAGAAGAGGAGAGCCTGAGACCGACAAGGTCACTACTAACAGCATAACAGGAGCAAAGACGTGAAGACAGAGGAGAGAGGAGAGTGGAGGGTGAGGATTAATCTGACAAGGAAGATTTCTATTGATCTATCAAAAAGGGGAAAAAAAGAAAAGTTCAATTATTTAAAGGTTGAGGTTTTTTTTTGCACTGCCCATCACTGTACTAAGACCTTGTTGACCAATATAATGTAAGTGTCATGTTTTAAGTGTGTGCTATCTTAAAGCCCTCTGTGGAGAATGGACATGCAGAAACACAGAAGGACGTCTGCAGAGGAAGCTTCCTGATGAAAATGGGGACTCTTGCATTCATCCTGTGGATTCGGTAGCTGTCAGTGTTTTCTGTCTCTTTCGCTTTGTGTCTTTTTCGCTCTCTCCACCTCCCTGTGACCCAGTTCTGCCGCACTGCTGCACACATCATTACGTGTCCCACTGAGAAATCCTCCTCTGACACCTCCCAGAACATGGGAACACACACACACACACACATACACAAATGCAGGTACCTGTTACTGGAAGGCTGACTATAAATAAAGCAGGTCAAAGACAGACTTTTATGGCTGATAAGAGAGGTGAACCAGGTGATGGGCGTGGCCTGTTTGAAGCAAGTCGCATTTCTGCATGAACGCAGGTCAGTGTGATATTGATCGGTGAACTCAAGCTAAGAGGGCAGATGTTTGCCCAGCTAGGACTCTGCTCGAAAGTTCAAAAGAATCCGTGAGCGATGCATTATCTGAAGTTCAAATTACAACTGGGTATATGATGAAATAATTTGATAATGCATCCATAGCCACGGATATTGAAAATGATACTAACTAAGATACACTTAATTAACAGCACACAAAGCTCTTTTGTCCTTGCAGTTCAATTTAACAGTTAATCCAGGAAGATCAATCCCTCCCTAAAAAGGTAATTTTGGATTTCTAATCATGCTGAAGTTGTATGATAATGTACAAACCTTGTTATATCTCTGCACCCACAATACAAAGCGAAATCATTGGTCCACTTACCCATTTTCATAAAACCATCCATTTTCTTAAAAGATCCAAATCAGTTCCTACTCCTCTATTGGTTTATTTTAGTTTTTTTGTTCTATAATTTTTCTATGTTTCCTCCCCTGTCTTTATGCTCGTCAGTGCTCAGGTCGTGCCTTTGTCATTCTCTAAGTCTTGTGACACCTGAACAAGTCTGGTCCAGTCTCTTTCCTTCATTTTCACACTCTGATCCCTCTGCTGCCCCCTCATCTCTCCTCCCACCCACACCTTTTGGAGTGGCTCCATCGCTTGCAGCAGACGGATGATTTTAGATAAATTAGTAGCCTGACTGGGCCAAGATGATGCTAAAAATAGAAACAAAACCTTTATGTGATGGCACTAAACTATCAGGCTGCACTAAATTGATGCATGTCTATTTGCTGCATCGCTGCAGATTGTGTAAGCCTTACCCTGAGCTTGACACACTTTTAACACCAAACCAGACACAGAATATCTTCGCAGTACTTTCCACACAACTGTCTGTTGTGCTGAAACAATTTGTTAATTACCTGAATAAATGATCCACAGAAAAATAATAAAAAGCCAAATATTTTTTGCAACAAAAAAAAAAGACTTTGGATAAAACAAGACATTTTAAGACATAACTTTGTGTAAAAGGCGATGGACTTTTTTTGGCTAACTATCTTTTTTAGAAGTAACAATTTATCAGTTAAATGTAAAAGCAAAAGTAAATAAAAAAATGAAACAGATTAATCAATCATGAAAAAAGAGTTTCTTACTTTCTAATAGGCCACAAGTAAGTAAATAATCTACAATTCTAAATGTTAATAAGTCAGTAATAAATTCATGTTTGCCTTGATGGCCTGCAGCCGAGGTCAGACAGTGGAGGAATCCACATATTGAACTACAGAGATAAAACGACAAAGAAAGTGTTATAATAACACAAAAAATTAAATAAAAACACCGGCTGCAACCTGCCAAGTTTTCATTAATGGTTTATAACTGCTCTGTAAAGTATTAGTACAGTATTTATTAATCATTAACTAAAAGCCATTATAAACCAGCCTATGACCCTTTTTTTTTAATAGGTGACTTACTAAAGTGGTGCATTTCTAGGTTAGGATCATTACAAGTTTGTTTCAGATTTTGTTTGAGGTTATTGATCTCAGAAGTTTTTGAACCTTTGAAATAGTCTGTATCATTACTAATTTGCATTCACCCACTGCAGCATGTTGGTGTTTTACTGGAAAGCAAAGCTGTCTTGTTGAACTATAGACTGATAAGAGCTGATGTTATATAACTATTAGACTTTGGCAAATGAGGTGACACAAAGAGGGGACGTGTCTTCCACTCTGTGAAACAGTTTATTCAGAGTTTCTTACGCTGCAGAGTTTTATCTCTGAACAGTCATGCATGAACCCAGACTGACAGATGGTGTAAATCGTTAGCCAAAGGACAAACAGACCTTTGTTCCTGAGTTGACGACAGAAACCCAGCAGCCCTCTGCATGTGGCACACAACTGTGATATAATAGCTCTGAACATAATTACCAGACTGGAGTAAAGGTCGGTTTTACGCATAGAGACTGAAGTGCAATAATATGACAAGCAACTTTCATTCCCATGCCTACAAAAATTAAAAAATTAAAAAATACAGGGAGAGGAAGCATACGTATTAAAGTGTTCACCAACATCAAGCACTTCATCTCCACCTGTGCCTTACAGGTGGAGATGAAGTTGCTGTTTTGGGAGAAAATTAATTATTTTTAAGTAGTTTGTTTCCAAACAATTGACAAAAGGGGAAAAAGTAGAGTGAACAATCAATAGTTGGTAGATCGACAGTAATAAACAGCAGGAGAGATTTTCTGCTGAAATCAAACAATCTAACAGAAAAAAGCATGTTACATAAACAGCAGGGTGCAGGAAGAAGTGGTGTCACACAGCATACAGTCCGTGAACAGTAAGAGACACAGACACAGTATAAAGTAAAGTTATAAAGTCTAGATCTTTAGAAAAGAAACGACCAACCTGTTTGATGCACGATGCGGGCCAAGACCAAGAGTGGTGAGCAGGGACAAGCGCATCAAATGTACATGAATGGGTTAGTGTGAGATTTAGCGCTATCTGGTGGACAGTAGTGTTAATCAAGCTTTGCCACAATGAAGACAACAGCAGGCCATGATACAAGTTCATTCATCAGCAATATGAATTCTTGGGTTGAACACAAAGTGGATCGGGATGCAAAAAAGCTCAATATAAGCTTGAGTGAGTATCATCAGAATATGGTTGTTAAATTATGATTATTAAAGCAGGCTACATTGTATTGTATTATATTGTATTGTATTGATTAAACATGTCAAATGTTGATGGCATGACTGTCGTCTGTGTGCGCATGTGTGTGTGTCAGAGTTTGCTGAAAGTGATCCTTGGCGGAGTCTCGGGCTGGAGGATGAGGGTGCATGTGGTTTTGAGGTCCTCTGAGGACGACACGCCGAGATGGAAGCTCAACAGGATCTAGACAGAGAGGGAGGAGAGAGAGGAAGGGAGGATAAGGTGAAGCAGAGGGGGAGGAGGTGATGGAGGCGTGAAGGCAGAGTGGAAGGGGAGGAGAAGAGCAGATGTTAAAAAGGATCACATGTATGCTATGTTCAGCAGCAGTAGCAGCGGTGTAAGTATCTACTCAACAGTACTTTACTCCACTACAGATATTTAATAGCTTTAGTTACTAGTTACAGATTAAAAACTGAATTTAAAAACATAAGCCTATAAATTCAACCCAATGTTAAAGATTAAACCACCCTGAACCTTTTTGGCTTGTAACCCGTACAGTAAAGCCGTCTCTTGGGGCTCCTTGTCACATTTCAGGAGTTGTAGTAGATCTACCAAAAAGACACTCTCTAAACTTCTCTAAGGGTTTCATTTAAATAACTGTTTGAGGCCCAAAGAGGTCAAATTATCCAGCATATTAGAGCGTTATCTGAAAAGAAAATAATACAAATTTGTGCAGCAGAACTCTTTTTCCTCTCCCACTCATTACCTAATGTATGAAAGTAGCTAAAATGCTCCACCTCACCTAAAACAGAAAAATGCTGCTTATGCATTGAGGCATCAGTATTACTTCAGTAATACATACTTCCTTGCAACAGAGTATTTTAGCATTGTGGTACTGGTACTTTTACTTAAGTAAAGGATCTGAGTACTTCTTCCTGCCCAGCAAACACAGATTAAGCTCGTCTAATCATCCGTTTGTCTGTCCTTCCTTAAAACTCAGCATCAGCCTTTCTACCTCTTTTCTTTCCTCTTGCATTGCATCCTTTCTCTCTGACTCTATCCTCCTTCACTCACATGCATGAGCAAGAGCTGCATCTCGTTCTCAGCGATCCTCCTCCCGACACACTGCCTCGCCCCAAAGCCAAACGCCAGGGAGCGAAACCCCCCCACCCCCTCTCCTCTTTGGCCGTCCTCTCTGCCGCTGCCCCACCGGCCGGGCTCAAAGCGCAGCGGATCCTTAAAGACCTCTGCACTCCTTCCCAGGGGGTACAGACAGGCCTGGACCATCGTCTGAGGGGAGAGTTGATGAGCGTCAAACAAACTGAAGTCAGCCGTATAGCATTCAATGTACCTGAATGTGTTTGTACGAGTATATGTGAGAATCTGATCACTCACCCCAGCAGGAACGTGGTAATTTTGAAGAACAATATCTTTGACCGGATACCGCTGCACTGTGGTTCCCACCGGATATAACCTGACACAACCCAAAACACACACATAAGCACACACACACACACACACACACACACACACACACACACACACACACACTCACACACACACACACACACACACATACACAAACAGAGTCCTGTTTTCGAGATACTATCTTTGACTGATTACTCTTGTAATCAATTCTCATTGTTGATGAAAACACTTTTAAACATCTGCTCCTAAGCTCAGAGCAGGATTTTTCTTTCATGATACTCTATTGATCTGAAGGAGAAAGGAGGGTTTTTTTCTCCTCTTAAGGGATGTTTCATGTAGTGTAGCTTGTGTCAGCTGGTTGTTAGTTATCTGAATAATTACATATTTGTTTGGGAATGTGCACCACTAAAGCACAATTTCAGCTGACTCCCGTATTATAGTGTTATCTTTTGTAGACCAAATGACATGATTGAAAGCCCTGGAAAAGTGCGTAAGTGGACCTTGAGTTGGAAATGTTTTGTCAAACTACTATTTCCAAAGTCAAGAATGACATTTCATGCTTAACATTTAAGCTAATACATATGAGAGCGTCCTAAAAGTGCTACTGGGGGGGAAAAGTCACAATATTCCAGTATGTGATAACTGGTTGGTTTTCTGGGTTTCTGGGCATATACTGTATAATGAAGGCGGAGCGTGCTGGCACCTATGTACTTGATAGGAACTGGGAGGCACCAGAGTACTTGCAGAGATGGAGCAAAGTGTGTGTATGTGGTCAACAGATTAAAAAAAAGGGCCCACTAATAAGTTAATCAGGCAATGAGCAGATGGCTGTCTTGAGTATTATGTACCTGAGAATCTCCTTGATTGTGCCTTTTAGCAGTGGCGCCCCCTGCAGGGCTCTCTGAGGATCACCACCAGCTTGTGCCCATGACGTCCTCACCTGCTGCCTCACCCTCTCCTGCACCTCCGGGTTACGGCCGAGCTCAAACAGAGCAAACTGCAGGGGCACCGCAGTCTGCAGAGAGGATGGGACGAGAGGTGACATGGAATCAGTTATACTGAGGTATACAAAAACACGCCAAGGAAGAAACACACACACACACACACACACACACACACACACACACACACATACACACACACCGTGTCGACCCCTCCAGCCATCAGCTCAGTGACGTTGGCTTTGATGAGGTCTAAAGATAGCTGCCCTTTCTCCATGAGTTGGCCCAGAACCCCGGTGTACTGGCCCCCAGCTGCAGCTTCAGACCCCCGAGCCTGTGATGAAGACAGGCGCTGGTACCCCTTCTGGATCCTCGCCTCCGCTGGAAGACGACCAGGACAGGATGACAGAGTCAGGTGAGATGGGAATAGTGAAACGGGATACTGAAAGAGACTGATGAGAGTTGCCCAAGGTGTCCAATGAAGGCTGCCTACCGTGGCTGAAGATGTGGTCCCATGCGCTGGCGTGCTGCGTCCACAGGGGAGCGCCGACGAGGAGCATCAGGCGAGGGGGCAGGTAGAGGAGAGGAGGGGTCGTCGCCAGCATTCGCTCCACGGCACAGATGAACTTCTGGGACTCCAGGGAGGGAGATGAGGAGAAGAGGCCAATACGCTCCCCGTAGATCACATGGCAACTAGCTATAAGGGGGGAGAACGGGAGGGAGGGGGAGAGTGTACAGATGGGTGATGGTGAGAGACAGCTGACATGTTTCAAGGTGAGCATACAATCTGAAACAATAAGGCTAAAACAAGAAGACACTGTTTTTTTAAATGTTTTAAACTAACCAAGGCTTCATTGAATAATGAAGTTTGTTTAAGTAGATTATAAAACCGCTTGACTCATATTTCCGTGTTCAATTTTAGGCTTTGAAGTATTACATGGCCCTGTGCGTTGAGGATATTCTAAAATGAAGCCCTAAATAAAGCCAGAGTCTGTAACGGCAAGAAAATATTCTATGTTTTTCAAATGCAACTCCGCAGAGAAAGAACCTTTTTGTTTTCTGAGTGCATACGTTGCCGCAGAGGACTGCCTCTCCTCCACCAGACATCCATCACCTGTCAGAAACGTTAGTATTATATCAACCTCACATCACCGACTGGAATAGAGTTGCTTGCAGGTCTATTCCTATCCTGGCTTAGCACCTGGCTTCATGTGCTGTGGTCCATTAGGAGCAGGCTAGCATGACTCAAAGTCATCAACTCTCCCCTTTTCACTCTCTCTCTTCCACACACACACACACTACACACACTACACACACAGATGCATACAAGTGTACGGCACACTGAGTCACACAAGCATTCACACGTGTGAATGTGGCATGTTGCAAATATAGGCTGATGAAAGGAGCAGACCTGGTGAAAGAATGCTGGAGCTTTGATCCTGTTTGTTGGTGTTTCTATTTTTAAATGTGCATGTTCTCCTTGACGGCCATAATATGTTAACGACAGATATGTCTTAGGTTGAAATGAGATTTGGCTCTCATGAGAGGTGAGAATATGTTGAATTAACAACAGAAAGAGCAAAAGCAGTGAGCGAGAGGGAAAGATTTTGTTCCTGCAGATTGTGTAATTCCTCTGACATGAGATGCTGTCATGGCCTCTGTCAGCATTTGTGACTCAACTCAAAGAGCTGATAGTTACGATGAATGCCTGGCAAAGAGGGAGGTGACATTAAGAGGAGAAATCCTGGGTGAATAGGATAAAAATCTTAATAGATATCACCATGAAAACTAACCCAGGTGATTAACTACTTTTGTATTACAAGGTTCATAATTCTTGTGTCATTTGGTTGACACATTAGAGTCAACGTTTTTACAGAGGGAATTTTTGATTGCTCTTTGGATCCTTCCATAAATCAGAAAATACTGTCAAAAGTCAACAATTTTCATCATGGTTTTATGAATAAAATGTTTTACAAATCAGGGGTTGAATGATATACGAAAAAACACTTCTGTAAAAATAATATAGATATGAATGACACTGAAAAGTTTGGTGTATGTTAATGCTACTCACATGGAGATTTCTGGCTCAGAGTCCGATTAAAAACCTAATTTTGAGAAAACAACCTTTAAAGATATGTTCATTTTAAATCTGCAAATGAGGCATTATCTAATGCTAACTTTTGGTGAAAAAATTCTATAGATCAAATAGACAAAGTGTAGTAATAAAAACACCTAAAAGTGTATTTTGGATGGTTTTCTTTCCACTGCTCTAAAAATAAGACATTAATTGGAAGCAAAACAACCAAAAATCAGTGTTGATCATTTCTGGATGAAACGGTTAAGACCTTCATCCTTCTACACCTCTCTACAATTAACTCACTTTTCCTTGACAAAAAAAGAGCCACAGATTCATGGCGATGATGAGTAAATTAAACAGGAATTCATGTGTACTTCAGCTGTGCAATCACACACAAGAATACACAAATAAATCACAGGTCACAAATCACTGGGGCTGATGTCCTCTGACCTTCTAGAGCGAAGTGGAAGAGGTCAGGGCTGGGATCCATGGTCAGACTGCGCTTCCCCTCCTCGCCTCTCCCCTCCTTCTCAACCTTCGCCCGCAGCATTCGGCAGAAATCCATCGCAACCTCATCAAGCAGGGGGAGAAAACGCTTCACGGCCGCACTCATCATCACCTCCTTGTTCAGCAGTAGACGGTCAGCTCGCCACTCCTCACCGTTCCTGTGGAGAGAAGATTTGGAGCGAGTTATTGAAGTGACCTGCTTCACTTCTGCAGCAAAGAAACTGGGTTGGAAAGACATTTATAATACTTTTCCAGGCAGATGTGCTATTCTGTTACTTGAATATATGAATATATATATATATATATATATATATATATATATATATATATATATATATATATATATATATATATATATATATATATATATATATATATATATATATAGTGTAAAGTAGAGGTGATTTGTCAAAGTCTGTTTCATTTCATTTCGTTTGTGTTTGTGCTTCTTTATGGTCGTTCTGCAGTTGTTTTGCATCTTTCTGTGGTTGCTTTGCATCACTTTGTGATGATTTTGTCATCATTTTGTGTCTCTTTGTGGTCTTTTTCTTTTATGGAAATTGTCAGATTTTTTCTACAGACTCATGCCATCAGAATAATTTGAATGATGCTACAATCACATTAATATTCTAAGAGCTTTAAAAAGCTACACCAACAAGAGAATAGCAGAATACTTTCCACAACTGATTGGATGACCCAAAAAATGAGCAGGATTATGATGACACAAGTGATTACATGCACTTATATACACACCCACCCACACACACTCTGTCATTTAAGGGGACATTACTTTGACATACATTCATAAAAAACATTTCTTTGAGACTTGTCCTATCCTTGATCATGATATTTCCCGACCCTGATCATAAACCCAACCCTAATGTTGTTAACTAACCTACAATTTATGAGTCCCCACAGTGTGATGGCTAAACAGATTTACATTATATTCTCACTGGTTTTACCAGTTTCACCTCACCTCACTTCAATCCTGGTTTCTCTCCATTGGCTCCCTGTTGATTTCAGAATTGATTTTAAGAGTTTAATGATCACTTTTAAAGCACATCTGGGTTTGATCCCAAAATATATAAAAGAAATGTTGAGCCTGTATGAGCCAGCCTTAGATCCTCGGGTGGGGCCCTTCTGGCTGTGCTAAAGTTGAGGCTCAAAACTAAAGATGACCGTGCTTTTGCCAAAAGGACCCCTCGGCTTTGGAACGACCTGTCTGAGGAGATAAGGCTCGCAGAATCAGTAATCACTTCTTAAAAATATATTTTACAGACTGGCTTTTACATGATGTTGTCTTTTTAGTTTTTATTTTATTAATATTTCATTTTATTAATTTATTTAATTTGTTCGTTTGTTCTATCATATCGATTTGTTTTATTGTTTCATCTATTGTACCGTTTCATCAGTGTTTTTAGTGCTTTTGTTGGACTTTCTGTTGTTTTATTGCCTTGCTTTTGCTTTGCTTTGTCTGTCAAAGCAGTTTGTTAACTCTGTTTTTAAAGGTGCTATATAAATAAAGTTATTTTTATTATATCACCACAACATGAGTAACACACATACATAACACATGCACACAGGAGTGGTACTGACTTCAGGAAGACTCCCTTGCTGTGCTGCCGTGTCTCTCGGTGTGTTGCCCAAGGCTGCAGGGTCATTCGTCGGGGGTGCAGGCCCTCTGCGCGAAACAGCTCAGCTATGTCCAGCGGCAACATGATGTTCACACTGCTGTGGGTGCCCACGTGCTCCCTACATACACACAAATACACACAGAAAGCCGCAAACTCATATGCACTACTGCATCATAAACATATTAGAAAACCTTGATGATCAAATCTTTCTCTCCTTATTCAAGCATCAATGCCACACTTAAGGCAATGACACCATCACTCTATCTTACCTGTAGATGGGGCCGAGGGTGTTGAAGGTCCTCTCCATGTACTTGTGGAGCTGCCGGAAACGATCTTCTCTCCAGAACTTCACCAAGTTGATCAAGTTGCTCCTCCCTGTGTGAGGGATCTCCTCAAAGTTTCGCACCCGACCATCCACACCTCTCTTTTTAACTCCTGTACTCTCAGCTCCTTTTCTCCCCTCCAACTTGCCATGTGCCACCGTCCCCGCTGCTGTCATACAAAAAGCTCTTTGTGGTGCGACACCACAAAGACGATTTCTGGACCCGCAGGTTCCCTGTGTTCTGACACACACAGTCACTCGGATGTACAAGCTCCTCATGGTCCAAAATGAGATGTGTCCTGTCGGTCTCATCCAGAGTTGTGACACCGCTCATTGCCGATTCTGCATGACCGATTATTTCCCTCCCTCATCCTCAACCTCATATCCTTGAATCTGCTCCATCGCTCTAGTGAACTGATAGTGGATGATGATTTATGGATGTGAAGATCAGAGTTCAAGAGAATCACAACAGAGCCCAAACATCAGGCTGATCCAGAACACACACACAGACAAACACACACCACATAAAGGCCAAAAAAGGAGAGAGTCCAGCTGGTCAAAAATGTATTTATTAAAAAAAAAATTTCAAAGCTCGTTAAGTAAAAATAAAACTGACTGCCTATCAGTTTGTAGAAAAAGTTTTTTGTGGTTTTGTGGTGAGTTCTTTGATTCTGCTTCCTGTTGTATAAAAATCTTTGATTAGGCAGCGGAAAACTAATCACAAAACAAATTACTTAAAAGTTCCCTCAACAATATTCAGAGCATTAATATTGCATCAAACAACTATTTGCTATATAGATATAGTGAAGTATTGTCTACCTGAGCAGAGAGCAGGAAGCAGGAAGCTCTTCCTCTGTCCCTCTGTACTGCCCTCATACGGCCACCCTTAGGTTCCCCCTCAGGTAAACACTGTTAGCTCTGTCCGTACTGTTGCCATTGTTTACACTGTTAGCTCTGTCCGTACTGTTGCCATTGTTTACACTGTTAGCTCTGTCCATACTGTTGCCATTGTTAGCACTGTTAGCTGCGAGCCGTCGGCCGGCTCGGCTGTCACCATGAGAGCTGTGTGGAGACTATAGATAAACTCTGAATTTCGAATTGAGCACCTTTAAAACCTGGCTCATATACTGAGATACAATTTATATACATATGATATAGATCAAAGATTCTTTACAAAGAGATAGTAAAACAATTTTCACAGTTAATCATACAAAATGAGCACATTAAACGTCATTACTTGTGTGACAGTGTGATGAAATGTGAATGTGTTTCCCTGAGGTTCCTTACTTGTGAATAGATCACTTGGATCTATGTCATTTAGAGAAAAGTGACAGTACAAATAAACTATAGCTACAGTAGCTTCTAGATTGCATAATACATAATGTCATGAACAAATTATTATAATTACAACATTAGGCTCTAAATGGGGTGAAATTGTGATCATCCCTTTTACAGAAAATGTGAAAACCTGATTTTTACTGAAGGTATCGACCCCCTAATATAACACCTCATTAAGATAAGAACTTGAGTCATTCTATTATTTAATAACATTTTTGAATCATAACTTAAAACTTAACATAACACTACTTGTGAGGTAACTTTCCCTGACAGATGTATTCATTAGATTATTATCAGGGAATTCATTATATTTGCAGGTTTGATCACTCTAATTGATATTTAGATTAGATTAAGATTATAAAACTTTACAAGTTGCTGGTGCAGGAGCGGACGTCTTGCTGTGTTTCCTTCCTTTGAGCTCCACTGTGCCAAAGCTGAGGCCTTGAAAGGCACTCAGCAGGTTAAAGCCGTCGTCCTTAGTTTTGGTTTTACGATGAATGATCTTCGACAGCTTGTGGGGGAGCAACACTTTTCCTCCAACAGATTTCAGGTGGTTCGTGTCCTTGGGGCTCTAATCATGAATAAAAAAACAGAAGAAGAAAAGAACTTAATAATGTCCTGAATTACCTCTGTATTTGTCTACATTGCTCTTGTCCATGCTACATTAGGCAGCATTGATAACAAATAGAAAAGCACTTGTTAAGAGCAGACCTATTTGTTTATGAAGGTTTGACATATGTGAGCTTCAACACAAAAAACACATACCTCCACAAAGGCCCGATTGTTGAATCTACAACGAGGAGCTTTCATTTTGTGTTGATTTTGGCGGTCCTTGTGAACAAAAGCGGTAATGTTTCCGAGTACCAGAGCCCCTTTGTCAAACCTCTTATTTTACTGCAGCAAGGTCTGACAGTCTGACCCGCTCAGCCCTGGTTCTGGTTCTCTGGTGAACCTGCATGATTCTGTGTGATTTTGCCAGAGTCCGACCGGCACCGATGACAATCATCAGGAATAAACATATAGAAATAGCCAATCTTCTCACTGATGATCACGTTCACTTATGTAGGTTAAATAACAGGATCAGTATTATAGGAGACATATCTTGTATTCTGGGTTAATGTTTAATAAAAAACACAATATTTTTCTCATACTGTTTGAATAAACCTGTATTACCCCTCTGTCTAAAAACGCTCCGTTTTAGAGCCCATCTTAGCTTAAAAAATTTAAATAGAGTAAAGTCAGTGTGTGTGGAAATGAACATGGATATATTAATATATACAGTACATGTTGGACCAAGAAATATTGGGAAAATATTTTGTATAAGTGGTTTGTAAATATAACATCACGCAGCACATTATTTCTTCCCCAAAAAACCCTTCCTTTTGCCATACCCTAGCTCAAATTACCACGAAGTCTCTTAATGAGCCGTCCTGCTGACTAAACAAACAAGAGTAAAAACATGAGTTATTAATGTTTTCTCTCATTCTATTAGAAACATTGGCACCGACCTCAGACAGCTGATATTTTCTCCTGAAGTGATCTCTCATAGCTGCTCTCTCTGCATTCTTCTGCGCGTTCATTGCTTCCCGCAGCTTTCTGTAAACACAGTAGACAAAAACACAAATACACCTGACATATTGCAGACGGAATTCAATTAAAGCAACATCTCTGCCACAGCAGTGACTCAGGTTTGTGACTCAGAATTCTTTTGATTTCCTTCTCTAATGAAAGCAAATACAAGCAGCTGCAGACGGTAACGTTATGAAAATGTCATATTTAAAAACAATGTGAATATAAAGCATGTGTTGATTTATTTGCCATGAAGTATTTCAATTTACAGGTTCTGTAAATCTATGTTTTCAGTATCTACAGTAAGTACATTTACTCAAGTACTCTATTTCCATTTCTTGCCACTTTACACTTCTACTCCATTACATTTCAGAACAAAATACTATACTATAATACAAATTTGTACAACATTTTTCAAGGAATACTTTTACTTAAATACCATTTTCAATGAAGGACTTTTACTTGCAATGAAGTGTTTTTACAGCTTGGTATTGTCACTTTTACTTGAGTAAAGGCATGATGTGTTTCTAAAGTTGTCCACTTGCCTCTCCTTCTCCAGGTCCGCCTGGAACGAGCTTGACGGGTCTTTGGGGTGTGATGTTCGGGGAGGAGGTGTTCTCCCCAAACGGTTGCAGCCTCCTCTTCCTCTCCGACCTCTGGCCCTCTTGTTCCTGTGTTTGGCACACAACTTCCTCTCCTTCACCCGTGACACCCAGCTTGTCAGCTTCCTGATGGGTGTCTTCAGCAACTTTTTCACTCTCATCACAGACTCCATGATGCACCGGGTCTCTCAGAATGGGAGGGAATGACCACAGCCCTACTTCTTAACCAGATTGTTGGGTGAACACATAAAAGTTTTCTCCTTCGCTCATGTTGTGTTGCTCTGACAGGACAAACTCAGGACATACACACACAATCTCAGGTCCTGTGGCGGCTATTACTCAGATTGAGACCTGCCAAGGACAAGGACGTCAGTCAGACAAGGCTCAGACACACAGACTTAGTTAACTCTTTCACAGATGAAGTGTTTGTCATCTAGAGGAAAAGGGAATATAGAAGAGAAAAATGGAAACCACATGGGGACAAAAAGTCTGACTCAAAAATAATGTACAGATTCTTATTCAGGCCACACACAACATTAACATTTATCATGTTTGTCCAGTCCACAGTTTACTTACCCATGCAGGTGGTCACAGTAGGCCAAAGGCTCACAGCATAAAATCCTGATAAAGCTCCAGCCAGATGGCCTCCGTCGCAACCAGACAACCCCCCAAAGCTTCAGAGAGAACCAGAAGAAACAGCAGAAGACTCTCCACAAGATGTTGTTGCTGCTCCTTGACCCTCACAGGAGAAAATTACTGTTTGCTGGTCCAGGTTTCATCCTCTTCTTCTTCTGCTGCTTGAGTCCTCCAGACTCACTCCACTCTTCAACACCCCCAACTCTCCCATACAGATCGCTACTTAAAGGACTTAACGAGGGGAATCTCGTTAGCCTTTGCAGGTAAGGAACCCGATGACTCACGTGTTTGTGATGAAGATTTAGAGACACAAGCTGATGTCATGTTGAGTGACACGCATGCATTCGAGTTGAGCAACTAATTTGGGAAGGTGACAAAAGAGGTCGTGGGTAATGTTCTTCAAACTCAGCCAACCAGAAAGCCATTAAATTCAGACAACTATCAAGATATAACACGCTTTCAGTTCCTTAGAAGAACATAATCAGTATTTGGCTCTCTGGATATCCAGAGATGAAGAGATGATCACAGATTTGGGAGGAGGAAATGAAGCAAAGAGACACCTGCATGGAGAGAGTCTGGTCTGAGACAACAGCATCTGAGTCACAGAGATAAGAGAAAATTACTAACAACTGGACCAAAAAGCTGCCAAAACTATGAAAGAGGAGGGAACAAAGTGAGATCATCCCTCTAAAATGTTTATATACAGTATATATATAAACTGTATATAAGCTGTATATATATATATATATATATATATATATATATATATATATATATATATATATATATATATATATATATATATATATAAAAATACACAAAATAATAATAATGAAAATGCCAGAAAAACTATTTTGATTTTCATGTGTTTTTCTAAATTGTGGTCGCTTAGTTTTCTGTTTTGTTAATGTTTATTGTTCTCCTTAAGGTGAGGAGAGGTCCGTTGTTTAAGCCTGTGGCTTCTTCCCCTCTGCTGATGCATATCTTATTTTTTTCATTAACTGGATTTTATGCCTTATATCTGTGCAAATTACATTAAATTCAAAATAAAAAGTACTAAATGAACATGTAATAAAATGTTTGTATTTCCAATGGTTTTACACTCTGTAATGTAGTTGTAACCAATTATACAGACATTTAAAACTTCTCTTATGAAGACATATTTTATATAGTTACACCTGTATTTTACTATATTGTCATTCAGTCTAGTTCTTGACACACATTAATAAACACTTAAATATGCTTACAGCTACATAATAGTGTGTTAATTTATTCATTATATGTTTATTGTCCGCTCGGTGAGTTCTGTGCTCTATGGCCTATACTCTCATGCTCTATTTGGCACTCACATAGCCTCTAAACTCTTCAACCAACCCACTAAATACCCTTCCATCCCTTGTTTCCCTCCTTTTCTTCTCTCTCTGCCACCCAGACCACTTTGGTTTCTGACAGGTGACGACACTTTAATGCTTTAACAAGATCACCAAGACAAGCCACACCTCCTTCAAGCTCATGTTCAGAGACAGATCTGGGATCAGTTCACTGATCCAACCATCAATCCTGTGTCAATAGTATTTCTCCACAGAAGGGAGGAATAGAGGTTGAGCATATTACCGACCCTAAATCTGAGATGTGTTAATATTCTCCTATATCTTATATCTTATATCAGAGCAACTAAACACACAACACGACATCTGTCGATTATTAACATACTCAAGCAAATTTTTGATGAGCAATGCACACTTTGTAAAATCCAGTGTATAATGTCGGCTCATGTGTGTGTGTGTGTGTGTGTGTGTGTGTGTGTGTGTGTGTGTGTGTGTGTGTGTGTGTGTGTGTGTGTGTGTGTGTGTATTAACCAGAGCTTCCATGCAAGCCCAGCAAAAAGCCACTTAAGGGATTCTCAGGTGCATCAGTGTCCAACACGATACAGCCCAAAACTGACACCAACACATTTACACAGAGACAAAATATACATCTCATCGCAACACAGTAGAATATGACCTAAATAAAGCCAATTTCACCATCACTCCTATGCTATGTGAACATAACCTTTCTAAATACATCTTAAATGGATCTCAGTCATCACTATTTGGGGGGAAAGGAACTACTCAAGTGATCTAGAGACAGACACCTGCAGCCTGCAATACTAGATAGAAACAGAAATACAGAAAAAAAGAGACTTTTTTCATTTAATCCAGGACATTACAGTCATTTCTTTTGTGTAATTGCTGATCATATTATTTCATATTATTGCAGACTGATACCAGAGCTGTGAAGTGAAGATGTGGTCCTGCAGCTAAGAAATCTTAAAATCCAACCATGTATCATTCTCACATTTCCTTTTACAGATACTGTCATGTAATTTGAATTTGAAGATAATAAATAGGAGTAAATGTGAAAAATAACTATAATAACTTTTAGGTTTCAGGTCGATTGCAGAGAATGGTAGCTAAACTAGGAGACGCTACACCGATGATTTCCGAGAAGTTTTGGCACAGACACGTTTCCATGGACCTTTTGGTACAAAGCTGGTGCACATGCAGTTAGCGTGCATCACATGAGGCCTGTTAGTCAGCCTGTTAAACCACCTGTTCAAGCCCCATTCAGTGATGGTCACAGCTTTTAGGTCTAGCTTCTTCTAAAAAAATGAAGAATCTGTTTAAATTCTTCTTCTTAAAGTCCTTTTCTCTAATCCCAAGATTTAAACAGTAAAATGATTACTGCATTCTAAGTATAACTGTATAATTGAAAATACATTATACATAAAACATGTAAAATATTTGTTAAAAAAGTAAGTTCTGTATTAAACACAAATACATTGATTTACTTTCCTTAAACAAATCTCCATTCACACGTAAAAATCTGTGATGTTCATGCCTTTTGACAGCATAGATTTACTTTTAGCATTGCCAAGGAAGAAGATCATATACACAAACGTATACATACCCTCATTATACACTCATACAAGTACACACAACCTCCCACACAAACTTCAAAAATAAGGTCTCATTCAGTCAAACACACATACGTTGACAGTAAGTCTCTCTCTGCTCTACCCCAGCTGAAAATGAACATTGGCAGGCGTACACGCTCGCTCAGCCTTGGGACCGTGCTCTCTGCTAAGCTGCACTCCATCAAGATGCCAGAGGAGGTTCAGCCAGTAAACTGGAGTTAAGTAAGAAGTGCGAGACATGGATGGGCCGATTAAAAACTGAATTTATTTAACTACTAAAGAAGTAATTCAATAACAAGTATATTACAAAAAAACAAAAAACAAATATTTGTATAAAGTGACTGAGAGGGTAACACTGAAAAAATACTTTTAAAGTTTGCATTTAAGCTTTTGTAACTACATCCTCAACATTTTAGAGAGACATTTTGAAGCTGACTTGATGTACTTAAATGTGACGATCAGTCAGACACCACCCAGTAGTTCTGCAAGTTTTGTATTTACAGTACCAACTAACCGTATTATCCATTGGTTTCCACTCATTTCTGTTTGACACAAAAATCTATCAGCAGACTGTTGAAACTTTTCAGTGAAAGTAACATTAATGTTGTAATGAAACGCCGTGCACTTTTGAAATCAATCAGCACTTAATGTAACATTTACAAAAAGTAATGCAACTTTTAAGGGCCTGCTAAAAGATTTTCGCATGGCCGCGCATGAATCATGCTTACTCTTTAAAAAAGCTCTGATAATTATTTATTATATATATTATTTTTGTATTTTTAAATTAACAATTGATCGTAAAACAACTTCTATGTGAAAGGGGTCACTCTTAGAAATGAACCCACAAAGAATTTTCAGCTGACTTGTAAATTCTCCCTCAGCTCTATGAAGTTTCAGCATTAATTTCAGCTGCAGCAGGCAGCTGACTGTGAGCTACCTAATCAGCACCAAACGACAGACAAAGGTGAACATTGTGGAGAATTTAGCATCTAAAGAGACATATATTTTCCTCAGAAATTGGTGGAGACCAAAACCAGTCTTTACTTTACTTTTCATCAGGTGATCAGAAACAAAACTCCAAATCAATGATAATTTTGTTCTATGTCTGCTGGGTGTGAGTTGTGTTCACAGGTCAACGTATCCTCATACAATGAAGAGTTGCACCTCATTTTTACGTGCATTTTTCTACGCAAGTTACGTGACAAATGAATCAACGTTAACTTCTCACCTCACACAGGGAACGAACAGTGGAGAGACCGTTTTTTGTTTGACCACCACTCCCACCCACCCTGTGTGCTTTTGCCATCTGGTTCATGATTACGTGGATTACATACGAATTGAATCTGTGGAACATCTATGAATTACAGCGTGTTATTTTTCATAGGTATAGCTGCATGAGAACAGCCTGCACAGGTTGTTTCCAACATGCACAGAGTGGCCAAAGAATCTGCGTCTTCATGAAATGTGCTGTATACTGTGAATATAATTGCCTTGACTTGCCTCACTCTAATTATATAGATTGATGTTTTCTTTCCTATTTATAACTCAATCAGCTGGTGAGGGCGTCACCAATCATCTGGTTGGAGTGAAACAAATATTCCTTTTTCTGCTGCTGTCAGCTGTGCAGTATACGATTTGACATGACCCACCTCTACCCCATTCACCTCCAGTTTGATCAGAAACACCTGTCTAATGCATCCTTCCACTTCCACCTTCTTCACCATTTGTTCTTCACCCTTTCACCATCACCCGACTCCTTCGTGTAATATTCCTGTCGGGCTCACGGCATGACTACCCCCATAAAATCGGTCTACTTGCCAAAGACTCTTCACATAAAGTATTTCTTCAACTTTTCATATTGTGCACTTTATAACAAACAAAGAAATGTATAACTTCTTTAGCCCTTCTTTCAGTTAGTCTCCTCTGATTGAAATGTAATACATGTTTTGCGGTTGAGAAAGTAATACTTGCAAACACACTGGTATGGTCCGCACAGAGTCAAGTGTCTATTCAGGGTCTCATCTGCTCATATCACAGCTGTTTCTCCAGATTTGACTCCTTCCTGGGTGATGAAGAGGCAGGAAGAAGGGGTGACGCAGGGCAGAGGAAAGAGGGATGCGTGTCGAGGGCTCGTACTCCAGCATCCTCTCCAAGAGGTAAAACAACTGGTGGTGTTCTGTTCCATGTGATAACAAGTACTTCTGAAAAGACACAGAGAGGAACATGTTGTAGTAGGGAGTTAATGTGGCTCATGATTAAAAGTTTGCACCCGCCACAGCTCACCCTTAATGGTTTGCACTTGGCTTTCACGTAGCGTCCGGCCTTGGAGCACTCATTCCAGTCGAGACGCCCACGGTGGAAATACTTCTGCTTTCTGTGAAGAAAAAAATCATGTTTGGTCCGGTAAAGTTTGTTTCCATGTGTGTTCTGTGTAACAGTGTACAGGAGTGTGTTACCTGCTCCTTTGGATCATTCTCTGAGGAACCGGCCCCTGTATGCTCTCCATCATAGCAAGATGCTCCTTGTTGTCATGAGTCTAAAAGCAAAGATCATGTCAACAAAATCACAATCATACTACTTTCAGCATGCTCTGATTTTACCAATATAATCCCACATGTGACCTGGTACAGTGTGAAGCCTTCATAGTATTCAAACAGGATGCATCCGATACTCCACACGTCACACGGGTGACTCCAACCCAGCTCTGTGGGAGAGAGGAGAGGGACAAAACCTTCAACACAAGTGAATAGAACTGACAGCTCCTGGTTACTCCCTGGTCTTCATCAACATCTATTACCCAGTATGACCTCTGGAGCTCGGTAGTGACGTGTGGAGATGACTGCTGAGTGGTGTTCGTGGTCAAAGGTGGCGCTGCCAAAGTCAACAAGCCGCACTGTGGTGTCATTTATTCTCCGCTCATTGCACTTCTGAAGGAAGACAGAAAGTAAACAAGCCAACCCTTTAGTCAAATACACAACACTTTACCTGGAGATACAACTGAAAGTAAGCACACCTGTGTTGGTAATAATCCTCTTTTGCAAAGGAAAAATATGCACACGCAACTATCCTAAAGGAACAGTTTTAACAAAGAGGGAGATTGGAGAGAAACTACAGAAAGAAGCAGAGTTCAGAGGCCCAGCTGAACACAAACACACAAGCACACTCCCACAGACAGATTGTAGCTACCCTAAAGCTAACATGTAGAACTTTGCTTTTACAGTTTTTTGCAATTGCCAAGACACAAAAACTGGTTCTTGAGCACAATTATTGAAACCACTAACTTATGTTGTCTATCTATTGACCAGGTATGATGAACCATAAGCACATTGTCGGCTTTACGCTAAGTTTGAAATTCTGAAACACACTTTTTGCAAATAACAACACACAGTTATCTACTTAAGACACATCATTTTAAACCTGCAGCCTGAATGTCCAGTGAAAACACAAATTAGATCACTTAGAAATCAGAGCTTGAACAGTATGAATAGGATTCAGGTTTGCTCTTTGGTGGGCACATCAATGGAGAGAGTTAGAGGACTAATTGTAATACACTGTATTTTGTTTACAGTACAGTAGCTAAGTCCATGTCATCTTCAGTATAAGTAATTATGCCTGTAACTGTTAGTTAGTAGTTAGTTAGTATTGACAATAAACATATTTGTTTGTTGCATTTGAGTCAATTTACATCATGCAGCAATGGAAATACCAAAGACTCTCGATAATAGAGTTTTATACTATTATATTACAAATACATTATATTTGGTGTTTGTGTGTAAAGTTGTGATGTAAAAAATACATTTTTAGAAGAGTTTGAACAGATTTGAATGAATTGTTTGCTCTTGCAAGAGATGAAAGATATTATTTGTATTTTGTGTGTATGTTTTTTGGCTTTTTTATGTAGAGCTTTGACAGAGCCCTAGTTTCCCTAAATGTGTTAGCAGTTGCAAAAAACTATAAGTACAATAGGTCAAAGTTTAACTAGTAAGTCTGCAAAGGATGTTTACAATACAGAAAATATGTGCATTTGTAACTCAGATAAATTTGGCTAACCTAGAGGGTTTCATTAAAAGCTTTGATTGTCTCACTGCTCATGTTTCATGCCCTGTCTGCCCTTTACAGAGAATTAAAAGAACAAAACAATATCTCATCAAAGATGCCAAACACTGTCCCACTCAGGTCAGCAAACACAACCTGTACCTGAACACATGTGGGTGGTTCACAGGTTCTGCTGAGCAAAATTTGCATCCAAATGAGCAACGGCAAAGCAAATCTCCCGGTTGCTCTGCCTGCATTAATCCCTGCTTATTTAACAACCTGTCTCTCTTTCACCCCCAAAGGTCCCAGCTTCCTGCCTGCAGTTGTTTACCTTCTCAGCGTTGTATATGAGCGAGTAGTCTGAGTTGACAAAGAGGATGTTCTCAGGCTTTAGGTCGGTGTGAGTCAGCTTGTTGTCATGGAGAACTGCAGTGGAGACAGAGGGAGGAGGGAAAGTAGATTGGGATGTATCAGGAGAGAGCCAACGCCCTCGTCTGGTCGAGTTCTTTGTTGGTTTAACAGTCAGACTGTGATAGATTTGTAGGAGGAAATTAAATGCTGGGGGAAAATAAACAAAAAAATCCTATACATCAGAAATCCTGAATGAAAATAATCGGAATGTGTATGTTTGTCTTTCACTTTAATCTGCATGGGGAATCGGGAACACTTCTATCATCCTCAGGTGACCCTCTAAATATCTACCTGGCTTGTTCGGTCCTGCACGGGACAGCTGTTTTAATCCGCTTACTGTCATCACTGACATTGTTCCTGAAGTACAAGAGAAAAAGCAAAGTGGTACAGTTGGTGTGATGCATGTTGGACTCACAGCTTACAGCGTGGCAGATCTGGTGGGCCATGTGTCGGATCTGGTTAATGGGATAAGGCAGGAAGTTGTTTGCTTTCAAGAAGTCAAAGGTGCTGAGAGACAGCAGCTCAAAACAGATGCACATGTGGCCGTAGTAGTTAAACCAGTCCAGCATCTGCACACAGTGGCTGATGGGAAAAGAAGATGGTGGTAATCGTTTGGTACAAGCATGGTAGCTCAGTTCCAGTGCAAAGAAAGGAAGTAGAAACAAGCAACAGACACAATAAATCATTACAACACTAACACACAAAAAAACACATGGATGTGAAAATATGTACAGGGAAATACATTTACAGTTCACTTCCAAGCAGAATGCAAACAAGACCAGTTAGAGCAGTTTAGAGCACAAGGTGAGCTAACAAGGAGATTTAAGTGGTCTGATTGCTGTAGGAAAGAGAGATGGAATGTATAAGACATAAAAAGAGTCAAAACTACAAACTACTTACTGTCTGTTGTCTGGATCTCTCGTGCTGATCTTCTCCAAAACATTGATTTCCAGTTTGGCTGCTTCTCTGTATTTCTCCAAGTTCTTAATGATCTTCAGAGCAATTCGATTTCCTCCTCTGTGTGTTAAAACACTGTCGTTAAAAGCACTAAACACCCATTGCATTTTGGTCCCACTTTCATTATTAGATGTTGCAAAGTATACCTGCTGTGGTCGGAGCATTGCACAACCTTCCCAAAGGTTCCCTCACCCAGAGTGTCGACTATCTCATCTGAGGGCGAGTTTAAGATGAAATTACAGCTGGAGCATTTTTTTACAACAGCTGCCAACCCTTACAAGTGATACCTACATCTGTCTTCGAGGACGTCCCCACTTTTATAGATCAGGTGGCCGTTCTCAGTGTCCCTCTCATTATCGCCTGCAGCCTCACTGCTGCTTCGCTGGAAGCAAAGGCACATTTATGACAGCTGGAGCAAAAGAAGAGAAGTCTGGGTAGGGATCAACCTGCCTCTGTGCCTTTCTCCACAATCCAACTAAAGGCTGAGACGATGTGAGTGACATCTGACCTATGGGATCTTACAGGGCAACGGTCATCAGGTGGATTTAAGACTGATGCATTCAAACTTACATGCAAAAACTACACGTAGCAAAAACTGCATTAAAAGGTGCTTAATTTCACGTATTTCTCAAAAATTGCTGACTCTGAATGCAGCCGTGGTGAAAGAAAAAAAATCCTCCAGAATGCAAGCTTTTGCATCGAGTTTGATCCCGACGACCTGAGTTTGTTCTAAAGGAGGTTAATAAGAAATGTCAAATGACTTCTGGCCTCTTTGGAGGAGCTGAGGCTCTATTTCCATCCGCATTCTGAGACTGTTATTAATATCAGAAGCCCAGCATGTGCTGAGGAGACACTTACTGCAGGGCACGGGCCACGAAATAGACCATACACAAACGCATGTAAACACACACAGACACACAGGCACATGATGTGTGGAGCTGGAAAACTAAATTATGAATTAAACTTCACCACATAGTGCGAATGATTTCAGGTCAAATGTCGACCATGATGCGGAGGTGACTGTTTGTAGAAAGAAATAGAAGCAAGAAAACAGCAAATGCATGCACAGAAAATGGAGATACTCACAGAGAGGCAGAGGCAAATACAGTCCAGAAAACCCTTATAGAGAGAGCACAGTTCTGTCTTCCCCATTATGCAGAAGCACAGAGCTACTCGGAGATGAGAAGAGGATGGAGGGGCGTAATTAGGTGAAGGAGAGAGGCAGGTGAAGCAAAAGAAGGAAAACTAGACGACCAGAGTTGTGGAGAGAAAAAAAGCACAAAGGACGGGACAATACAATATTAAAGCAAGTTGTGACAAAACTAAAATATAGCTTGCAATGCTGTCAACGGAAACCAGAAGTGAAGGTGAGAAACTAAGCCGACAGAAGAGAAAATAGCTGAAGAGGAACAAAGAAAAGTACAAATCAAACGGACGTGAAAAAGAAAGCTGAAGACAAAAACAGAAAGCGGCGGACAGAAACGAGACGAAGAGACAGGAGGAGGACAGATAGAGAGGGTGAGAAAGAGTGAGCTGAGAACGGATGCTAATAATAAACTTTGGTCACAACCCCCTGAGAAAGTCTTCAGAGGAGAATCAAGATGTGGTCAGGGGGAGGAGAGATCCAGTTTCACTCATCTTACTTACTTTTCTCCTTGCACCTCCTTAACCTCTGCCACATGTTGTGCCACGCCTGTGCTGCTCTGCATGCTCTACACATACCTTTCAATTTACAATACATGCTTTACAAAAAATAACTGACAGAGCTCTTATGAAGACTTTATTATGGAGTTCATATGAAGCAGCAGGTGAAATGTTTTAAAAACTAAAAATCATTTCAAACATGTTAACAAGACACACCAATAACAAATCCTATGAAGTGATCAGTAACAAAATATTTGACTTATTGACTATTATTTGTACCTGTATAAAATTGTTTAAATCACGATTTTTTTTTTCTCTCTGATGAAGTGAACGGTAGGAAACAGACAAATGATCTTCTATCAGGCTGAACTATGATTTGATGAATTTGTTTTGGAGGCTTGTGGGGACTCGAGGGCCCATGTGCCTCCTCACAGAGTCAGATGCACCTCTTCGTAGTTGGTCCCAGGGAATATCAGTATGTCACCATAAGGCACGTCCTGCTCCGCACGCATCTTCCTAGCCGATAAAGCCTCTGCAGACAAGACAGAGACAGAGTTTAAAATGTATACTTACTGTAATTAAAAACAAAAACATTACATGTAGGACTTTTACTGGAACTAAAAGTGGTTAAAACATTGTGTTATTGGTCCCTCAGTACCTCCATCTCATTATTAAAGCTTCCACTCGGGACACCATTTGGTATTTTCAAAGATCTCACACAGAATTATGCATTACAGAGTTTCCTCCACTGTCAATGCTGTAGCATTAACAGATTTTCAACATGTGTAATGAGATGATAGGATGATAACTGAAACCGAGTCCTTACCCAGGAGCCTCTGAAAAGTGTTGCTGACAGTTCTGCGGTCGGCGTCTGGCGGCAGAAGAGATTGAAACACCATGGGCGCCGTTTCATGCTCAGGTAAATCCGGCAGCAGCCTTTAACACACAGGCACATAATCATACTCTTATAAAACCAAACTTCTCAGCTGTGAGTTTTTACAGGTTGGTAGCAGTGTTGCGTTCACTGTCATTACCCAGGAGACTCCGCTGCAGCAATCCCCAGCAACTCGTCCTCCACCTCTGGGATGTCCTGCAGTGCAGAAACAGACCTGGAGACGATAGACCTGCCAACACACATCTGCACGTAAGCATGTCTGCACTCACACTCTTCACATATCTTTCTTTCAATTTCTTCGTTGTCTTAAAGCTACCTACCCTTCTTTCTCGGATGTGTATATGGGGGAGATCTCTCGAGTCACCTCCCTTTGGTCGGAGCCCTCCAGCAGCAGTGAGCCGGGCTCTGGACAAACACACACACTTTTGAGGACATTGCATTGGCTTGTATTGGTTCCCTGGAGGCTTGGCCTAACCCTCAACCATAAGTGATACATGCCTAACCCTGACCTCTGACCTCAGCTTCACCTCAGGGAACACAAAAAACCACTTCAGCTTGTGCTGAATGCAACTACAGTGGAACAACTTCACCCCCAGTTTAACACAAACTAGTTGTCTCATGGTGTACCTGAAATATCAAACAACTCTGGTTCTGCCACATCTCTGGGGACCTGGATTCACACACCGACAGACGCACAATCAGTCATTCATTTTGTGACATTTCACATCTTCTCCAGGCACAAACAAAGCAAATAAACGTCCCTCCACACCTCCTCTCTTTCGAATGCCTCCGCCACCTCGACCATCTTGCGCTCTCTTTCCTTTTCGGAATCAGTGGACTCGGGCCCTCTGTCCCCGACCTGCAGGTCCGAGCCGGAGACGGGCGTGATGGTCGCGGCCCGTCTCCATAGAAACAGCACCTCTTCAGGCAAGACTGCAAGGAAAAAAATATCTTTGAGGTTTATTTTTGAAAAGTCAGATATTTTAAAGTCGCAGTAGTAGGAGCAGATGATTATGAGAAAAAATAAAGGTTACACTTCAGAACAATAATTAATTAAAACACCTTAGAGACATCACCATCATTCACATTTTTACAATAGGTGCCACTGGATTGTATTTCACAGGAAATCTGCTGGATTGTTTTATGGTATAAATAAAACATAATTTACAGTGCAACACAGGAATAAGGCTGCTGTTAAAATGAGGCCTGTGTTGTTGTTTTTTACAGGTGTGTTACTCACAGCTGCAGGGGTTGTTGAAGAGCTCAGCAGCAGAGGGCATCCTGTGAGAGGGCGCCGGCGGGATAACCACTGGTCTGGTCTCAGTCAGAGGGTCGTCGATCTGCTGCTGCAGCACCTCCTGGTCGATCTGCGTCTGCGAGTCAAAGAAGATCAGCTGCCTCTTCCTCCTCGTCTTCACCTTTGGAGAAGGCTCATCCTGGGCATGGGAGGGAAGCAAGTTTACCCAAACTTTCCTCCAGCTGTTAAGTAGTAGTCCGGGTGCCTCTTCATAATAAGAACAACTTTTGGGTTGCCAGGTTGCTGGTGTTTACTCTCCCTCAGCTTGACATTTGCTTTTTAAAATGTATTTATCAGAAAAACACCTCCAATAGACCTTTTAACCACTGGACCACAATCTATGTAATAACACCGTATTACCAATTACAAGTGCAGGCTTGATAGACTTCTAAATACCCTTTATTTATAATGTATTAACATTTAAAACTACAGACTGAAGAGGTTATTAGAACGTGGAAGTCCTGGCCATTTATCAATCTGAATTTGATTTTTAAAAACATCGGTGTGCTTGCACCTCCGACTGCAGGGTTGGACTTCCACGTTCCTCTGCTGCAGATGGCGGGGACGGGACTACGGGCCCAGAGACGGGGGTGAGCTGGTCTGACGGGGGTCCAGGCTTCTCCACGGACAGGTCTGGCTCTTCCTGAGGCAACAGTATGGCGTCCTCACTAGAAATCGCGGTGGGCTGTGACCTGACACATGTAGAAACACAGTCAGTGTGCGCTTGTGTGGATCTCTGTGTGTTAGTGCTGATGTCTCTATGTGCATCTGGATAATTTACTCAATAGGGGATCCTGGGGGCTCTTTTGTTCTATCTTTCTCCAGGTCTTCCTCACTTCCGCCCCTTTCCATCTCCCTCTCTTGGTCTCCCGGTGTCACTTCTTCTCTCGGCATCTCCAACTCCTCTGTTCAAAATGATTAAAGAAAGCCAAAAACATCACTATGTCATTGTCACCCTCTTCTCTCGAGAGAAAGGAGCTTCTAGTTTTGCCACACACCCTCTGGAAAGTGATCTGTTTGGGCCATGAGGAAGTCAATAGTGTCTGGATGCTGATCGACGAGCTCCTCGCCCTCAAACTAGCAGAGAGAAGAAGGAAGAGAAGGGATGAAGACCAGCATGGTACAAAAATGTGAAATGAGCTTCTCCTGACAGTCGTACCTCTGCAACAGGGATAGCGACAGGCTCCGTCTCTTTTAGAGTGATGCTTTCTTGAGATGCAGTTATGCCTGGGGAAACTATGGGTGACATTAATGAAGAAAAAAAGCCCATTATTTCAACAGCAGGACACAACTAATCAAGCTGCAATTAAAGTGCTCTCTTCTGCAGAGTGAAATGCAGCGACACAACACTTCCTGACACCGCGGCATCTTCCTCTGCCAATTAGGAGGATGTTGTTGAAGGCCGTCTGCTCTGCCCTGACCTGACCTACGGCGTCTCTGCTCTCTGCTGCTCTGGATTTCCGCCTGGATTGGCACAATCCGAGCTCCGTCTATTCCTGTGACCTGTTGGTATTTTCTGTGCATATCGCTGCACGCCATCTGACATATTGTACAATGCTGGACATGTTTTTGCATGTCTAAAGCTGCACAGCTGACATTTAATTAATGCTGATAATCAAAGAATATGGACAGGCCTTGTGTATTCCCTTATAATAGCATTTCAAGCATGCATGCTGTAATCATTCCCTCTGTTCATACTGGCGTTACAAGATCTGTTCTTAATGTGCTCCCAATGTAATTGATTGGGGACAAAAAAAACCAGTCTTTTCTCTGTGCAAAAATATGTTCAGATGTTTATCTGAATTTGGTGAAATGTGCCCATTTTAATGTGCATTTTGTGTTATTTGCTAAAGTCTTTCTATTATTCTTTTCAGTTTAAAATAGCCCAAGTTAACCTTCATTAGAGAGAAACTGTGCTGATTTTCAACTAGCTCTGTGTCATCGCAATGAGTTAAAACTCTACCATATGCCAATTTATTCTGTTTTCTGGACCTGCAATGACCTGAAGGGATCATTATTTTCATGACATTGCAGCACATCAAGCCATCCTACCGCTCTCCAGTGCAGCAGCAACAGTTGGAGTTGGACTCATTTCAGGATGCTCAGGAGATGTTTCTCTCAGATACTCCTGACCCATCTGAAAGACAGAAGAGTACACTCGTTTTATCAGCACAACAGTGTTGGCTACGTGTTAAATCTCCTTCGTTGTCTGGGTATTTGGGTACCTGTATCAGTGTATTGGGACTGGGTATGGGCTCCCGCATGTACATCACTCCGAATAAAGGGTCAGGAGCTCCTTCTGCCTCCTCCAGGAGAGACAGGGCGTCAAGAAAGTCCACAGATTGTCTGAGAGACATTGGGAGGCCCAGCAGCAAGAAACAGGAGTTACAGAAGTTGTGTTTTTAAGTGCAGACAAATGTATGAAATGTTGAGCACCTGTTCTCACCTGCCGTGACCATCCATATCAATTTTCTGGGATGCTTTCTGCTTCACCAGCTGGCCCACAACGGTCTGAAGTTCCTCTGGAAGGACACAAGTCTTATTACTTATTAGTGTAGAACCGAGGAAAGATCTAAACTGACATCTGTTTTCACCCATATTGTTAACAATCGATTTCCAGCCTGGGTTGGCTGCTGCTGGTTTCAGACAGTGCGGCAACAATTAAATCAGTAGAATGGAGGATTTATTTGCAGATAAGGGATTATATATTGCAGTGCACAACAAGAATTTACCAACGCTGAAAGATTTCCTGTTGAAAAATGTTGTATTTCTAACAACTGGAAAGCTGTCTGTTCTATACGGCTATAGTTCTGAGTTACTTTTAGGGGCACAAGGGAGAATGAGCTACCTGTCACAAGCGATGAAGAAGAGCGGAAAGACATCCGGAGATATGCCAAACCAGTTTCAGTCCAGGATTGTACCAAAGCCATATAGTTTTAAGATCAAACACAGAATGCATATATCACCCAACTGTAGGCATTATTTAAGACATACTCCTTCACCAAAGACTAGAAAATGATACTCAAACTTTTTATTTTTTGGTCATGTCATATTTGGAATTGGAGAGCCGTGTCCCTCATCCTGGGCCTCCCAAGCTAACATGTAACATTAAAAAACAATATGAGATTATACTGTGTTCTTACTGAACATTTTATTGCAATGGATTAATGAAAAAGTAGCAACTGTTAAAGACTGGAAGAGTGCCTTTGGATATAGTGGCATTAGAATACCTTTTATTTAAACAGACCATTTCTATATAATGTGGGAACCCTTCCTGAACTAGAACCAGTGAGAACCAGTGCACATCTCTTTCCTCCAGTCTGTTGATGACTTCTTACCCAGGAAAATAGCACACTGTCGGTGGAAGACGAGGACAACGCCATACTGGAGCTGGGAGGAGAGGTAGAGGGAGAAGCGAGGTCGGGGCAGACCAGGTCGAGGGGGCGGGACCTGCTCCAGCACGTAGTCCATGATGTCATCACTGTATGGGCATTAGCTTCATTGTAACTGGACAGATTCACAGTTCAGCCAATTATAAATACGGAACAGGAACTAAAATAACTTCTTACCAGGTTCTTTTGACGTTGACTTTTAGGAAATCTTGGCGACGAACTCTGATACCTTTTGTAGCAACCAGCCTGAAATGGACACGGAGCATTTATATTTAATCTGCAACCTGTTGAACTGTACTAGCAACTAGTAATAACTGTTTTAGTTCTAATGTAAACCCTAGACCACACACACACAAACACATACAACCCCTCTCGTGTATAAGGTACAGTATGGAGGACTTTAACGCGTACCCAGGTTTTTACTCTTTTGCTGAGCAATTAAAAAAATTAAGTTAGAAAAAGCACACAACTTGTTATAATTTACAGCATGTGATCAGAGCACTGAAGGAGGCAATTACAGATGCCCAACTATCCAAAACACCATCCAATCTGAGGCAGCCTTCATCCATCAAAGCTGAAGTTGTATACGATTATATAAAGTATATTTTTGTCATTGTACTAATATTGCTGAACATTCATATATTTGCTAATAGATCAGTGCTCTCTCGAAAATAGTTTTTCTCAAGCAAAATTCCTGCTTCACATCATAGAGTCTTCTCATTTCAGCAACAACTGCTACAAGCCTACATGCCTTTTTGTCCTCTTTTTCTCATAACGTAACCTTTGACCGTCACCTCATCTTCAAAGCTGGTGTCTTAAAGGGACTTCAAAGCCTCAGCCTTGTTGTTTTGCTTGCAGTCAGTGTTGCCAGATATTTGTTTTCTTTGCCACTGGTGCACCTGCACTCTGGGCTTTTTTTTTTTTTCAAACTGTATGTCCAACTGTGTGTGTGTGCTCCAAACAGTATTTTATATGATGGAGAATCTAGGTTTTAAAATTGCATATTTTGAAATACAAAAATATATGCGTTGGTTATACACACTAGGCAATATTTCCCTTATAGGAACAAAATGTGAGTGAAGAGTCACGTTAAACCTTTAAACAGAAATACCAAAAAATATGCATTTAAAATAGCCTTTACATTAGCGTTAATTATTAAGATGGCCGTCTACTTACTTGGGATTTACTTTACTTTTTTGGATTAAATGATGGTTGGGACAAACATTTTAATTTAAGTGAGCTTGATTTTATATTTAAAGTATTTGAGGGATGATGGACGCATTTACGATGATTTTCAAAACTTCCAGTTAACAAAACAGCAGCGTTAAAGTAAAGTCTCTAAAACCTGATAATCAATCATAAATCCAGTGAAAGAGATTTCCCATCAATAGCATATAATACATTTAACACCCGGTGACGAAATCAAACCACGACTGTCCATTAACTTCACTATCTTCGCTGGACATCGATTTAAAATAGTTGAGATATTATTTTTACTCACCAGATTGTAGAGAAACATCCTGAATGTTGCTTCAATACTGTTGGGTAGTAAAACATTTTAGAAAATATTTCAGTAAATCGATAAAATAGTTGATAAATGTAATAAATCTACTCCAGAGCGGGTTTTCGGTGCGTGGTAGCGGAACACTGTTTGTCGGTTTATTTTAGACGAGCCGATTGGTCAGTCCCACCAAAAGCTAATAGAAAAAAAAGACGCATTCAATTTAATGGTAACTAAATTATAACATCAGAATTTAATATTTATTACCAGATGCTTTAGTTACATAAAACAAAATGCTTGTGTAGCATTAGCACCAATGAGAATTCCATATATATTTAAATGATATATTTGTGAACATACCTCTTCATCTACATTTGCTATTTGACAAAAGAACAGCTGTGAGAGCTTTGATTCTTTGAAGAAAACTGCATTTTATTCAGATGAAGAAAAACGGCATTGATAAAATGAGGCAAATCAGGAAACATCAAGTTCATATAAAATAAAGACAACAAAAACAGCTGTAATAAAAGACAAAGTTCAACTTAAAAAGAAGCAACGTTAGGGTACTAAGAGAGATCCTCTAAAGGTTCCTACAGATACAGTAAAGGCAGTGAAGTCGATAATGGCTGCAGATCACAGCAGTCTTCCTCTGCACTCAGTGGATCCACAGCAGCAGAGCAGCACCTTCCCCTCCACACTGCCCACCTCGTAGTTGTAGTCCCAGGTCAGCTCTGTGCCGGCCCGGATCCGCCTGCATGACGACACAAGCAGGCAAGTGAGTGCAGGATAAGAGCTTTATGTTAACTTAAAGCTAATGTAGTGTATTGACTAACAGGTGGAGTTAACACTGTATAAACACCCCATAAAGTCTAGCATCATTGTCCTGAGACAAGTTTTAATAAAAGGAGAAAATACTCAGTACTTTGAATTTATCAAGTATTTAATTACTGTACAAAAATTGGCTTTACCATATAGTTATTTCATAATTTAATTCATAAGTTATTTCAAGACTATTCGTTTATTTAATTACCAGAGAACATACTATATTGTGATGTATATTGTTATCTAGATAAATGAAATGACCTATATCAGGAGATAAGATTTTGGCCATTTCACCCATCCATAATCTGTGACAAACTTAAAATGTGTTTCCAAACTCACTTGCTGGCAAAGAACGCCACCCAGGGAAACCTCAAGTCATGCGTGTCCACAAACACATTCTGCACGAAAAGGTTGGGACTACAGCTGTGCTGTAATACCAAGAGGAGATGGACATAATCAAATAAAAGATATATATACAGTTGTGGTCAAAAGTTTACATACACTTGTAAAGAACATAATGTCATGGCTCTCTTGAGTTTCCAGTTATTTCTACAACTCTGATTTTTCTCTGATAGAGTCATTGGAACAGATACTTCTTTGTCACAAAAAACATTCATGAAGTTTGGTTCTTTCATGACTTTATTATGGGTTAACAGAAAAAGTGACAAAATCTGCTGGGTCAAAAATATACATACAGCAACATGAATTAGCAATTTTGGTGACTTAGAAAGTTGTGTCAATGAAATGAGCTCCATAGCATGGCCTCTTAACTTCTTGTGAGTGATTATGAGTGACTACAGCTGGTGACTTCTCTGAGGCCATTTAAATAGGGCTCATTGGATACAAACGCCCACAAACGCTACAATGGGAAAGTCAAAGGAGCTCAGCATGGATCTGAAAAAGCGAATCATTGACTTGAACAAGTCAGGAAAGTCACTTGGAGCCATTTCAAAGCAGCTGCAGGTCCCAAGAGCAACAGTGCAAACAATTGTTTGTAAGTATAAAGTGCATGGCACTGTTTTGTCACTGCCACGATCAGGAAGAAAACGCAAGCTATCACCTGCTGCTGAGAGAAAATTGGTCAGGAGGGTGAAGAGTCAACCGAGAACCACCAAAAAGCAGATCTGCCAAGAATTAGAAGCTGCTGGAACACAGGTGTCAGTGTCCACAGTCAAGTGTGTTTTGCATCTCCATGGACTGAGAGGCTGCCGTGCAAGAAGGAAGCCCTTGCTCCAAAAGCGGCACCTTAAGGCTCGACTGAAGTTTGCTGCTGATCACATGGACAAAGATAAGACCTTCTGGAGGAGAGTTCTGTGGTCAGACGAAACAAAAATCAAGCTGTTTGGCCACAATGCCCAGCAATATGTTTGGAGGAGAAAAGGTGAGGCCTTTAACCCCAAGAACACCATGCCTACCGTCAAGCACGGTGGTGGTAGTATTATGCTGTGGGGCTGTTTTGCTGCCAATGGAACTGGTGCTTTACAGAGAGTAAATGGGATAATGAAGAAGGAGGATTACCTTCAAATTCTTCAAGATAACCTAAAATCATCAGCCCGAAGGTTGGGTCTTGGGCGCAGTTGGGTGTTCCAACAGGACAATGACCCCAAACACACATCAAAAGTGGTAATGGAATGGCTAAATCAGGCTAGAATTAGGGTTTTAGAATGGCCTTCCCAAAGTCCTGACTTAAATCCCATTGAGAACATGTGGACAATGCTGAAGAAACAAGTCCATGTCAGAAAGCCATCAAATTTAACTGAACTGCACCAATTCTGTCAAGAGGAGTGGTCAAAGATTCAACGAGAAGCTTGCCAGAAGCTTGTGGATGGCTACCAAAAGCGCCTAATTGAAGTGAAAATGGCCAAGGGACATGTAACCAAATATTAGCACTGCTGTATGTATATTTTTGACCCAGCAGATTTGATCACTTTTTCTCTTAACCCATAATAAAGTCATGAAAGAACCAAACTTCATGAATGTTTTTTGTGACAAAGAAGTATCTGTTCCAATCACTCTATCAGAGAAAAATCAGAGTTGTAGAAATAACGGGGAAACTCAAGAGAGCCATGACATTATGTTCTTTACAAGTGTATGTAAACTTTTGACCACAACTGTGTGTGTATATATGAACATAATCAATGGATACACATTGAGATCTTTCAGATTACACACTTACATTGAGGTAACGCCCAAGGTTTCCTTCCAACTTGGCATCAATGATGTAGCAGGACTCTTCACCGTCAAAGAACAGGCGGGTGTTTTTGGGAGCGTTCTCCCCACCTCCTCCAGTCTGACCCTGCTGTCCTGTTTTTCCTCCCTGACCTCCCGGCCCTCCCCCGCCTCCAGGGGTTCCTGTTTTCACCATCATCCCGTGGCCGCTCTTTAGGGCGATGCCACGCGTTGATTTCACCGCTACCTGCTTCTTAGTCACACCTGAACCAGAAAAGCAGCAACAGGAGTGAGCAAGAAAAGAAAGTAAAAACCATGCAGTCATTATCAGTGTAGTGTAAATTCAAGTATTTTCTCCCTTTTCTTCTCCTCACCCAGGTTGACTTTTTCTCTCTCCTTGTTGTCATCAGATCCAGAGCTGATGGTCTGAACCTCATCACTGTCAGAGAGAGTCATCACATCCTGCTTCTTCCCCGTTTCTGACTTCACTTGACTGCGAGAAATAAAATTAATCTTAAAAGCTTTAAGATTTAAGATAACTTCAGGTGAGGTTAATGATCACAGAGTTGCTGAATTATTGTTAAAAACAATATGTTTAAAATCAGGAAAAACTATTAATCCATTCAAGCAAAATTTGTTAAGTACAACACACCTCTTGCCGTCTCCGGATTCCTGTGATGGAAAACAAAAAAATTGAGGGTTATGGATCATTGTGCAAGACAATCATGAGAATAAGACCTTTTACAATCAATCCTCTTACTAAAGATACTGGATCTAAGATGAGAGTTCTAATGAGCAGAAACAGCAGGACTGTGCTTCTATTTATGTGGGAGACACTGCAATTCATTTAAGGCGGCTTTGCACACAGAGCTCAAATCCATGACACATTCTCACTTTATCTCCTTTTACTCACCTTCTTCATCCCCTGGCTGGTGAGCCAGGAAGCCACTTTGCTTTTCCCCGTCTCTTCTGGCATGGACGGTGGCTTATCGTCTTCAGTTCCTCTGGCTAACGCGCTCAATCCATCTTTACTGTCTTGACTCCCTGGGGCAGGAAGGCGACAAAACAGAAATCTTCCAAACCCATCTTTAGATCAATGCAGGCGAAACAATGTAGGTATTCCCCATAATGTGAGGTGTGTTGAGAAAGATAGAAACACAGTACATGTCAAGATATAACCTTTAACTCAACTACATTTGGCATTCACACTAGGCCTAAAACTTAAATGCAATTGTTTGTGATTAAATGGCAAGTAAAAATTACTTTCATTATCAATTCATATAAATATATTTTTTGAATAACTGATTAGGCATTTAATCTACAAAATGTTAAACACACCAAATGTCTTAAGTAAAGTATTGTATTTGCTAATTTTGTCTCAAAACATTTCAAATGATAACAAATGTAAAAAGCAAAACAGTCAAAACTTTTAAAAGTTCTAACCAGCATTTTTCATTATTTTTATTTTAAAAGATTAAAATGTTTTATCATTCAGCAAAATTGTTTTTATTAATTTTCTGTTGGAAGAGGTCTTTTCATCACTACTACTCAGCTGCTGTCTTGTAAATTAATTTAACATGTTACCAATAATGCAGTAAGATGATGGAAAATGATTTCATACAGCTGTGGATGAAAGATACTGGTATTAAATCACCCACTAGTACGACACATTTAACACACGTATACAAATCAGTCTCACACCAAGACCACAACCAAGCCTAATGTGGACACTACAGGTCTTTAAAGCAATTCTTTTTTGGAAAGGTTTCTCTCGCTTAGCTTACCATAAAGGCTGGAAACGGGGAAACAGCTAGCCTGGCTCTGAAAAAATGTATCAACATCTGCCTGTCAGCTCCTCTAAAGATCACTAATAAACATGTTAAATCAATTCTGTACAACAAAATTATAGTTTTACAGTAATTATGAACCGGACTATTTCTTTACCTTTAATGGGTAATCTAACGCAACCTTTTGAATAAGTATAATTCCTTAAATGTCTAACCATTTGTTTCAATAAAAACACTGAAGATTGACCTCCTCCCACACCTCATGAAGAGGCCACCAGCTCACCTTCCTTGTTGCCTTTGAGCTGACCACGGGTGGTGTAACTCCTCCACACAGAGCTGGAGCTGAAATAGTTCTCCTTCACAAACGTGTCGTCTGAACTGTCACTTTCCTCTTCGCTCTTTGAATCCTTGTCATCGTCGTCATTGCTGTCCCCTGATGAGCTTTGGCCTTTAGCAGATGAAAAATACATAAATAAATAAAACAGTGAAAAATCATGTGGAGAAACACAGCAGAGAATATAGCCCGGTCCATTTGGGACCACCTAGATCTCTCACCTTTGGACTTGGACTCACCCTTTTTGGGCGGTCTCCCAACAGGGTTAGCTGATACTAAAGCCGATGGTTGGATTTTTATCCTCGCCACGTCCACACCGCTCCCCTCGCTGTCCGAACAGTGAGCCTCGCTCTCGTAGCCCTCTTTGAAGTTCTCCACACTCTCTATGTGGTCCAGATTGGCGAAGTACTCATCGCCCATCTCTAGACCTTCCCTGTCGGCAAAGTCGTCCGTCAAGATTTTACCTGGTAAAGTAGAAGAGAAATGGAGTGAGGAAAAAGTGACTTTGCATTCAAGTCATCTGCTGTTGTATTGCAATGAATAAACGGCTGTAAATGTCTGCATGTGTGTCTGTTTCCCATGATGTCTGCCTGTATCTTCTTATAAGTCTGGTCTTTTCCTCACCAGCATAGATGCAGACAAAAGAGCCCTTGGCCACATCATCCAGACAGCGGATGCCCCAGCCTTTGTTCTGGGTCTTGAAGAGCTGGAGGCGCACCTGCAGGCCATGTTGCACCAACCGGTTGGTGCACATCTGAGCACAGCATTTGCACCGCTTGTTACACTCGTAGATCCTGAGGAGAGAAAAACAAAATCGGACGGAGGGAAGGAGAGTTGATGGCCAATGAGATTAGACAACCAAAATAGCAATTATATACAAAAGTAATTATCTGTGTGTGTGTATATATATGTGTGTGTGTGCAATGTCTGACCCTGTTGGGAGGCACTCCTCTAATCGTTTGTGCAAGAATCCAGCATTTGGGTTGATCTGTGCCCCGGGTGTACAACCTGTAGCCTGAAGGGTCAGCTGGTGGCAAGAGCATTTGGACCTGTAACAAATACGCAAAGGCATGTTTAGAATATTTAAAGTGGGAGAAATATGAAAAATCATGGGTCAAATATTTCACTCACTTGTCGCGACAGCCATCGGTGCAATCGCATCCAACCAGGAAGTCTGGGCTGGTGTTGATGTATACTCCATCTTCAGGAATACGCTCTTTACCTCGAAGAGAAGAGAGGGACAAATAAATAACTTATTACGCAGGGATTTTTCAAAGGAAGTAGGGGCAGCAAATGTCAACTGCATGGATAGGTAATTATTTCTGATTTATTTTGATGTCTTTTTGCACATAAGACCTGCAGGTGAAGCAGGGAGCTAAAGGCTTACAACAACAGCTCGATGAAAGCTAAAAGCAAGGTAAACAAAGAACACATTCCGTGACAAATGTCGGGATGTAATCATATGTACAAACTGCATTTATCAATGCACAATATCAGAGCACAAGCTAATGCTAGGAACACAATATCAGCCCAAATATAGTCCATATATAGAAGTGGGATGTTGGGAATACAAATCAGCGTTATACTGTGTATAGTGTTTGTGTCATAGTGGAGGACAACTGACGCAGCATTACACGGGACAAAAAGACTCACAATGTTTTAAGCCGTCTCTCGCCAAGTTCCATAACTTCTACGACGTGTTCTGTGATGGTGACCGAAAGGAGCAGACTGCTCTTTAGTGCACAGTGCGAGTAGCACTGATGTGGCCTCGAGCTGCTAAACTTCTGGCGTTCTGACTCAACCGACGCTGACATAAGTGACATCATGTGAGGCCATTTATCAGACTTTGCATAACTCCCTCTGGAGCCACAAAAAGCTTCATACTATTTTTTGCCATATATACACACGTATCCTACCCAAGAGATGTAAACAGACTCTGATGTTTATAATCAGTCATTTCAAAAATATATATTGCGTAGTGTGATCCCAGAACAAGCCCAGTGAATCTTCCTTTGTTGACATCTCAATGTAATTCTTACTGTAAGCTACTTTAGGAGGCGGGGTGGTATCAATCTCGTTGACGCAGGAGAGTGGGATGTCCTCTCTTCCAGCAGTGATGTCATCATAATAATAGATCGGCCTCTGCGGCTGGAATGGCCGGTCCACGAGCACATAGGGGTCTAGACAGAACATCTCTAAGAATATAAAGTCACAGCGTGTCTGGAAGAGGTAGTGCTGGATCTCTCCCATGTTGCGCAGGCAAAGCCCACATGGAGCCTTGTAGATCACGTGGAAGGACATCTGAGGGGTGGACACGCAGAAGACAAGAGTTCAGTTTAACTGCAAGGATATTAAAGGAAAACTGGCTATTTGAAGGTACGGGAGAAAGTTTAGGTAAGGGTTAGGCCTCATATTTTCGCTACATTAATGTAATCTTCCTTCAAATTGACCTTGCGGTTGACTTTTCGTCGTCCCGTCATGCGTCTGAAATCGTACAGTAACGGTGTGAGGAGGGGGTTCTTTCCTCGGTGCATGTCGGAGTTTGCAGGTCGGACACGATTCAGACATGCGGGCTGACACGTGTGTGCGAGGTAGAAGATGCGGTCCGTCGGGGCTCGGTATGAGGGCTGGTGTGGGATGGTGGCCATTGTGTGGGTCATAGAAGGGGGTGCAGCAGCCAGAGTGGGCAGTCTCTGATAAGACTGTGTGAAAGCAGGTGAAGCAATACTTTGGACACTCAAAATTCTTGCACTATGGATTGACAAAAACAAAAAAAAGACAGAGACAAAGACGAGTTAACATCAAATTTCTAAGATGAGATCATTTGCAAAAGCACTGAAAAAAATTCAGTTGTCATGAACCGGGAAATAAGCTAAAGTGACCAAATCCTTTTTGGTACCAGGCTGTTAACGTGTTTCTATCGTAAAGTAAAGTTAACATGAGGGTCTACAGGGATTGACTCACTTTTGAAGCCAAATTGACCGTTTGAGGAACTGCAGTTTTTGGCACTTTCGCATTGGCTTTGTTTCTCAGCACCATAGGTTGATGCTTGGTAGCAACTTTATTTTATATTGCACTTTATTTTATACTTTATTTTATGTTTCTCTGTAAATTTTAATACATTTCTACTTTGCACTGTGTTGATTGTTGTTGACTGTTAAATGTTATGCACCTCCTGTCATGTCAAATTCCTTGTATGTTCAACATACCATGGCAATAAATGGTTCTGATTCTGATTCTGATTAGACCAAACTATAAGGTGGACTTACCTAGTGAGGTCGCCGGGACTGGAAGAAAGAGACTGCATCATCATTTTGGAAGCATGAGTGCCTCCCACCCCTGGGACAAATGGAGAAGTACTCTTCTTTGCCATCTGATGTTTATTGCTTGAAGACAGCAAGGAGAGAAATGACAGTCAACATCAAGTCTCCACTTCCTTTCAAATCGTCTGGGTTTAAAACATTGGACTTGAAGCTGGTAGAGCTGACTACAAACTTTTTAAACAAGGCGACCATTTGCTAACAAGTTTCCCTTCTTTATAAAGTCATAATATGTCAATGTTGTTTTTCAGTTTGTTGTTCTGCTGCCAAGTGGCCAAACACATAAATTAATCCAGCTTTGAGGGGGTGCTAAAAAGTAAATGTACACAAAATGAAAAGCAGTAATTTACTACCCTACTACTACTACTGTGTTTTTATGAAGAAAAAAATACTATAAATTACTATAACAAAGTCAAAGGATAACATTTTAAATTGTTGATGGTTTACTGACTTCAGAGCTGTTTAAATGATTTTTGGAATGGTGGCACAAAAAAAAATCTGGAGCCTTGTAGACAAGCTGCTATAATCAAACAACAAAGGGATCTGTATCTGCCAATATGGATCATCAATGATTGGCAATCGGTATCGGCGGCAAAAAAAGTGTGATTGGGGATCTCTAAAAGCGACTGTATATTTGCTCCTTTTTTTCTTTTGTGCTGATCCGATCAGTAATCCCATACATTTTATGATCCGTTGCACCACTACCAATTTTAGTTTGAGAAGACTGTCCTCAGGTAATTTGGTTACATCTTTAAAAGTGTTCCATCAAAAGGTAAATTGTTCCTCAGCTTCAGCTTTTCTCTGGAAAGTATACACCTTGGAACAAACTGCCTTTAGTAGTGTTACTGCTATAGTTCAGTGAACATCACTTACTCAACACGTGGAGGCTGTGGAGGCTGAATCGTCTGTTGGATTTGTTGAATTTGTTGCATTTGTTGTGGCTGTGGGGGCTGAGGACGTAGTTGTAGTTGTTGTTGTTGTTGTTGTTGCTGCTGCTGCTGTTGTTGTTGTTGTTGTTGTTGTTGTTGTTGCTGTTGCTGTTGCTGTTGTTGCTGTTGCTGTTGTGGTGGTGGTGGTGTCTGTGAAGGCTGGCTGGGTGAGCCTGGCTGTGTTTTGACAGGAGAGGCTCCAACATGTCCATCACTGGTGTATTGAACTACTGGACCTCTACTCCTCAACGCCCCTGGAGATCAAAATGGACAAAAAGAGATAAAGTGAAAATCAAATGGCTTAAAGCAAACATGAGTGAGTGAGTGTAGTAAAGCATGGCCCAATTACCGAAAAATTATTATAATTTATTATTTTTTCAAATTTTCTTCTTTAAAAACACAAAATCACAGTGGTTGAAATTAGCCTTTTTGACGAGATTAACAGTGCAAACATTTAAATGTTACCCATGTTAGGCCGTGTCCTCTGCTGGCCGGCCAGCTTCTTCTCCTGGGTGTTGGCGGTGGTCATCTTCAGGTTGAACATTGGCTCCAGCCTGGTGGAGCCTCTATAAATCCACTCACTCCTCTTGTCATCCTGATCAACACAAAACAACAAGTTTGCTCTCCCGTCTGAACTTTTTGACAGTGGTCTAACTCGGTGAAGGTTTTTTTTTTTTTTTTTTTTACATCAACGTACCAAAAAGAGGATCTTGACCAAGCTTCCATCCACCTCTTCCACTTTGCTCTTCCACCAGGTTCCCTCCCACTCCGTCTTGATGATCTGCCCAACCTTTAGGAGCACCATCGGCCTGCTGGGATACGCAGTGATGTACTCCTCGATGAAGTCTCTACACGATGCATCCTCTATGTCCTCCCAGGTACGCTTTACTGTGAAAACAAGAATGATCTCAATTTAACGCAGCATTTAGCCAACTCATTTTACAGCTGCGTAATAGGTATTTACCGGGCTTTACACATTACAAGAGAGAAGGAGAACATGGGCACTTACATGGTCTGCAAACTGGGTGGAGGTCAGGTAGTGTCACATATGACGCATAGCCATCATCAAAGAAGATCAAAAACCTGAAACACATACAACAGAAGATATGAACTACAGTCCTACTGATTCACTAGTGTGTGTTTAATATAAAGTGTCTCTATTATATAGTTTAAACCACTGACCATTGTAAAAAGTCCCACTTACATCATATCTTGGTCTCAATTTTTTACTTGGTACCAAAAATGTTTGTTTATTTAACTAAAATAGTTGATCCATCGGATTTTGTAACTCTCATTGATATTGGCCTAAAAAATACAGTATTGGTAGAACTCTGACGTCAACCAATAAGCACATCCCACAATTAGTTTAGCCATTCTTTAGCTTTGTCTGCCCACCTCATACGGTTCTTGTTGTTGGGCATCTCTGCTACTATTCCAGCGTAGAGCCACACCAGGTTACCGTCCTTGTACTTGGCGACTACCCGAGCCCCGACATACAGGATCTCCAGGGTGGGGTTATACTCGAAGGCCACATGATTCCCAGACAGCAGACTCTTTCCTTTATCAAACTTCACTTTGTACTTGGATATACCGTTCCCTGAATGTAGACAGAGGGTGAGTTGCATTAAACATAGCACATCAGGAAAATTAAAGCATAGAATACATACAATAAATAACAATCGGAAAAAAAACATGTAAACAAAAATGTTTTGGGAACACACCGACTGGGCTGACAGCAACCAGGGCGCCTCTGTGCCAAGTCTTGGTGCGTTTCTTTCCCAAAATCATCATGCCGACTCTCAGCTCATCTTCTGTCACGTTTGGGTTGGGCTGGGTCATGGACTGAGACTGAAGCTGGGATACAAACACTGCTGGCACTGAAGCATGAATACCTGGAGGGTGGGACAAGCCACACATACTGTTAGCGTCACATATAGTTGACGCATTACCCTAAAGAAATATATGTCTGCTCACCTGGCTGTGATGGAGAACGAAGCAATGGAGCACCTGGTGAGGGCTTGCCGACCATTTGGACCAACTTCTGCACCTGCTGGGATGTTTTCTGTAGCGCTGTGGAGGCCTCATTTAACTGGTAAATAAACAACATATACATCATCATCTGCATACACTGAGCAGTGACACACCTCCATGGATGTTTGCTATAGAAACCTAAATATAAATTTCTTCCCTTGTAAGCATTTCCACAAGTCTGTCTCACAAAGCAGCAGTTAATTTAGATGGAAACCATTTATATATAGTGTTCTAAAATGTAGAAATTTATTTAAAAGCTACTATCGAGTCTATAGTAGACAGTAGATATAGTAGATGCTTACTTGTATATTATTGTAGCATATAATATCTAAAGATATCACAGGTTTTGACAAAATTAGGGCACATCATTAAACCAACCACAAGATACCCATGATATTTAAAAAAAATAAATCATGTTAATACGCATTTGATGATATCATATAAATACTCCTAATAAATCATGCTTTTGTACAGTTATGGTTACAGATCACTTCTACTGTTCTCACCGCTGGATCTTTGACAGGAGTGACGGGCATCTTTGGAGGAACCACTGAAACATTATAAAAGAGCAGAAGTTAACAACCCATTGTTTTCATGTCGCAGTAGCAATGAAATTGGAACCGAAAGGAGCTGGACTTACGACAGCCAACAGCAATGACGTCATCGTCATCGTCGTCGTCTATCTCGATGACCTCAGAGGACAGCACGCCTCCTCCGCCCCCCTCATCCTCTGAGCTGCTCTCTTTGTAAATGAGACCGTTCTTCTGGTAAGTTTCCTTCACAAGCTTCTCACACTCCAATAGGGACCTGAGGAACAGTCGGGGGGAAATGTGAGCATTAACAATTAATACTGTGGATGTGCGACAGCGCAGCCAGACTGCTCCTGTCTGAGCTTTTAACTCACACACTCACTTATATCACGTCTTCTTTTAATACAGTAGATAAGAAAATGTAGAAACGGTATGATATCTGCTAACCTGCACAAATATATCAGCCAATTGCAGGTTGTTTTATAATTCACCACACCCTTTTACCTTCCATAGAAATGACTCCAATCAGTTGCACACATTTAAATTTTGAGATTTAAATTTGGGCAAGAGAAAATATTTGTATGGGATTAGTTCTAAGTGTTTGTAGACACCCTTAGTTGAAGTATTGGCATCTGTATCAGGAGAGTAAAATGCTTTGTTGCATCTATCCTCTCATTTTCTGTCATCCCTCTTCTGGTGTTATCAAATAAAGGAATAAAATGCCCCAAACAACACAGCGCACTGTCACACATTACACCCACAAGCATGGATTCTTATCTGTTTAACAGGAAATGTGAAAATAATCAGACTGTGCTTTACAAAATGAAATTTACATAATGCACAATGTGATGTCAAAATGTACAGACAGTGTAATCATTTGTGTCCCCAGCAGAGCCACATCTGTTGGATGTTTGTTAGGAACCTATGTTGTGTTGTTTCGGCCTGCTTGAAGCCGACATCCATCATGTTTTGTTAGAGTTCTTGGTCGGTCCCCTCGCTTTGTCAATGCTACCCGCTACATTTTCCTGTTATACAGGAGCTGATTGGAACAGCTGGCTTCTACACAATAATCCACAACTTCATAATTTGTTGTAGAGACTACTCTAAAGTAAAAGTGCCGTCAACAGACTCATGTCACACTTACTTGTTGGCATCGATGAGAAGCATGTCTGTCCTCGCCTCCTCTTCTTCTTTGTGCTCCACCCATTCCTTGAGCTCCATCAGCTGAGCCTTCTTCTTCTGCACAATCTCACTCTTCTCCACGGCTTCATCAATCCACTTCTTCAGCTCATCCAGAGAAATGCCCAACTCTTCCTCCATGGTAGCATCCCAGCCCTCCACTTCCACTCTTAGGAGGAAAAAAAAACCACACACAAAAATGACATTTAAACATAATTTTAAATACCTACACATTAGACTTCTATTTGACACTCATTAAGTAGTAATTATATTAATCTATTTGATAGCCTTATGATAAGCATGTCCTAATACTCTCTTCTTCTTTTTACACATTTAAAGAGTTTGATTTGATACATCTAGCATACCGTTTTAATACATTTTAATATCATAATGAGGACTCATAACATATTGCACAACCCTTGTTTTAACAGACATTACATGCAGGGTTAAATTGATATATTTCAGCGTATCAACTCCAAGAATAAACTCTACAGCATCCCTGATTTCGGACGTGCATCATTACATTTAAAGCATCAATGCAGACTGAGATCGTTGGGCTGTAATTAAAAACATTGCACACTAGACGGGTTCACACATGTGTAACGTTACAAACGTCTGTTTCAGCGTGACTTCAATATGTTAGATTCGTTTATACCCACGAACACAGTCACAGCACCGATGGTAACGGTCACCACCAAAACAACAACTGCGATATAATGTAGAGTTGGTACTAATTTGGCACATGGCTTCAAAAATAACAATTAGGCAGCGTAAAGGTAATGTTGAAGCAGCTGCGATAGGCTTGACTTGGAAAATTGCTCGCTAACGTCAACGTTACTGGTTAGCACAAAAAGAGACAGTTTGGAAAACATGAATACCGTTAATTAAACTCGGATAACATCCGATTAATCTCTTCAGACGGAGTGGCTGATCATTAAACCCACAATGACTTCATTCACACTTTAATGAGACACATTCCAGGCGGACAGGGCGGCTAAAATACTTTAAACTGACGCTTGTTACAAGTGAGAGTAGGCTAGCTCGTTAGCCTAGCATTAGCATGGAGTAGCATTAGCATGGAGAAAGTCTCATATCTTGACTAACTGGTGCAGGTGTCTGGGAGGGGCAGCATCGTGCCCTCTCTAGTTGTTCTCATCAAACACATCAGACAGTAAAAATAATTCAGAGACAGCACTAAATACTCACACATCGCTGATTTCCATCCTGCCTGCTCGCAAATATGAGCTTAGCTAGCTAATGCTACCAGCTAGCTACAATAAGGAGTGCATGCATTGCATCCCAGGGTAACCGAAGAGGGCGGGGGGATTGCAGGCAGTTTGGTTTCAATAGAAGACGAAAACTGCGCCCACGCAGGTTATCCAGGTATTTAAAACGTGCAACTGAGCTACAAGATATTAACTCAATAAAAGTCTAGACTATTGCATGATGTGGAACATTCTGAAGAAATTAAGATCAACCATAGCGACATTCATTTATCGATTGTCCTTTTTATAAACACTTTTATGCTTTAAGCGTTTAATGCTTAGTATATGACTATAATAAAGTCACTTTTCAAGCAAGTTTGCAAAACGTAAGTAGAAAATTCCCATCTGACTGAAAGGGACTGCAGGAAAAAGGTGTGTTTCGGGCAGTTCTCTGACACATTTTTTTGCATTATTCCTGTGCATTAGTTGTAATTACTGTTAATCAGTTATCACTCATTCACCACTTGAGGGTGTACATGAATAATCTCTCCTGAGTCCTTCTTGGCTCTGCTTATTATTATGAATACGCCTCTATTGAAAGACTTACCCCTGTTGAATTACCAACACATGCTACAAACTAAAGGGTTTATTTCATTTGTTCAATAAGTAACTTGCATGAAAGTTTGTGCAAAATATCCAAAACATTGTGTGACAGAATTTGGGGCAAAGCGCAAAACATCTGTTCTGCGTTAAGTACATCATTGAGAAAACATCTGTGCGCTATTAATGTGGAGGGGAAGGCATTTGCCTTTGTCTTCATCAAACAACTTTTCACAATGTAAATTCTGGTATGATGGCTAAATCACACTTAATCTCTTGGAGTCAGCCACTCTGTTCTCTGTAGTGCAAGTGAAAAGTTTTGCAGTTTGTATCGTGCAAATCATGTGTTTGTGACTAGTAATGTTCCCACCTGTCATGCTGTGTTGAGGAATGTTATGTACAAATTAAAATGTCGAAAAAAGTTAATCATTAAGGCCTTAACTGAGCCAACACAAAGTGATACAAGGTATTCTCTATACTCTTCTTTTGGAAACATTGGAATAAATGTTTTTTAACCACAAGCGACTTTTGAACTGCAATGCTTACACCCGTGTCTTGGTGTCCTAGTATTGTATATTGTATTTATTTTTTTGTTAAATTAGTTTTTTATGTGTCTGAAATAAATATATATCGGTATGAAACAAGGAGAATGGGGCTGGTTGTCTCCTGTAAAGTCATGGAATTGTACATCTAATTAAATGCACAGTCTCTGACCAGAGACCAGTGTTTGCTGATGAATTGTTAAATGTTTATTTACGACTTGAGCTAAACAAACACAACACTATATGTACTACTTTATTTTGATTTTTAATATATTAATGTTTCAATATATGGAGCTGCAGGCATTTATGTTTATCATACTAGAAAGGCCTACATGTTTATCAAATTTCTAGATTTATGTGGTGAAAATATTTAATCATGTATAGATCATACAGCATTCACAGTAAATAGTCATTTTAAATATGTAAATTTAAATATTTTCAAAAAATGATTTGCTTTCAGTTTTCTATCTCATATTTGTAAACCACGAATACCTTGTTATTCATATGCATTTACAACACGATGTTAAGTATAATTTGTAATTTACAGAGCATACTTACATCATTTGCAGTTGCTGGATGCTGCTGGTAGACTTCTTTTTTTTGGTAAACATTTTTGATTTAATTAGGTAGAAAATATAGAAAAGTTGAGAAAGTGTAAGACAAAACTCCACCAGACTGATTCAGTCATAAAAGAAGCCTCAAAATATTCTTTGGCTTGAGGCAACTAATTTTTGTTATCCCATTAGAGGAGTTTGAATAGATGGCTTTACTGTAGGCTATAATTCGTAGGTCCATCATTCCTCTGTGCCTCCTGGTATGTCGCGACAGAGATGTTACTGTAAGGGTCGAGCACCATCTGACCACAGCGAACTATGGTCACCAACAAGAAGAAGCAGAGCAGGAAGAAGAAGAAGAGGGCAAAACCAAGATCCACATCCACATCCAGCCTGGACACAGAGATGGTTGGAGGGTCCATGTTGACAAATCCACAAAAAACAACAACTATTGATTCCTCGGGTGTTATCTCATCTGGTTACTTCCCTCTTGTTTGAACTACTTCATCTTCAAAGTAGTTCCACTAATGCTTGCATTTAAAAAAAATCCAGTATATTTTTATTGAAATAGATTAGCAGCTCCTTTGTTGATGCTAAAATACAATCCATCAAGCTGCTGCAGTTTCAAACTGAGTAACCAACTCTTATTCTGCTTCGTCTGAATTCGACAATCCATTCCTCTACGTCTTGGTCCGTTTTCGTTTCTCCCCACATTGACACCTACTGTCCTCCCAAAGACAAGACACACGGAGCCCCGTTTGGCACTCGTGTCCGCCATGAATAGTTAATAAGGAGTTTGGTAACGAGCAGGCCGTTCCTGAGATTAGAACACCCGTGCATCTCTCTGGTCTCTTCAGGAGACAAGACCTTAACAAGAGATGACACCTTAACAGGAGTCACTGGATCCCTGGTCAGTAAAAGGAATGGACACACGACAACACGACGGACACATCTGTCTGTACACGACCTTTTGAGGCTTTAAAAAGCAAATGTGGTGTGCAGATTAAGGTGCTCAGACTATACTGAATCAATCAGTTCACCCTATACATACCCCTGCACAAATGCACAATCATTAAATATGTATGGCCTATAAGTTGTGGAACAATTAAGAATACAGAGTGGTCAAGATGCAGAAAGGAAAACAAAAAAGGTTGAGGAAGCGAAAGAGGATATGACGCCTCAGTAGCAATCCACTTGAGAGGGGTTGGAATCTGATCCTGACCAAAAAAAATGCAGATTGCTTGTATTCTGATGCCACTACAGCAACACACACAAGTTAAGAGTAAAGTGACTCGATGCAAAAACACCTGTAAACAAGAGTCGGTGTTGAGATGATTCTCACAAAACAAGATTTACAGCACAAGACATCACTCAAGTGCGACCGAAACAGGGCACAGGAAACCTATCTTAGACCTGTACTAGAAATGAATGCCGTCTGTTTTCACCCACAGGCTGTGAAAGAGAGGACAGGACGAAGGCGGAAACTGATCCCAGGAGATACCCGCAGATCTCTTTGAGTCTTCACTGATAAACAATGGAGAAAGAAAACAGATACAGTCCAATCAATGCAAAGCTGGCTTTTGTTTCTTCACTAATTACGATCTTAAATCTGTTTAAAGAAAGTGAATAAAGGCATGTATGTAACTAAAAACAGCCTTGAGTCTTGCATGAGTGTGATGAGTAGACAACACAGGAAATATATATGTCTTTGTAATTAAGGATGAAATAATGCTCTCTCTGTGTGTGTGTGTGTGTGTGTGTGTGTGTGTGTGTGTGTGTGTGTGTGTGTGTGTGTGTGTGTGTGTGTGGAACTAACTCGGCTATGACCTACCGCAGCTGATAAGCTTGTGCAGTTCAAAAACAACTTCACTTTCAACTATTTAATACAAAAACCAAACATTTATTTCTCTCATTCAACATTTCATATACAGAATATTTATATATTTGTGTGACAAAAGTTCACGTCATTGAAAAAGAAAACCTGGATACAGAGCAACCAATAACAAAGACAACACAGTCACCAACAGAACATCCTCTTGAAGACGAAAACAATTATCAACATTGGTTTACATACAATTACATCATTTGTAATCATAAGTGTACGAGTGTTTCACACAGACAATGGACAACTGCAAGAAAAAGGGTCAAATTCAAACTAATTCCACATATTAAAAATCTTAATATTTTAGAAGCATCTTTCATCCCACCACATTCTTCTACAATACAAACTCACCAGAACATGATTGTAATACACAGGTAACTGGACCTTGTTGGCAAAGATCCACATGTTTGTCACAAAACGAGAGGAAACACTTTTAGGGCATTCTCATTAATCGATCATATTGTCTTCAGCTCAGTTTATTCCATTTTAATCCTGAATACCCTGATCAAACCATTAATTAAATACCAATCAGAATAGGGAGAAAGACGGATCAAGAGTTTCAAAATTACAACATTACTACCTTATCTCTCCATTCTAAAATAACATTAATCAAGGGGAACATTTGACAACAAATAAAGAATGTCTGTAAAAGTACTTAATTCCTGCTTGTTAATTATTGCTGTGTGATTTCTTTTCTTTATATTTATTTTACAAAAGGAGTAGAAAAGCCCATACTTGGTACAGGGTAATGCAGGGCGACAGAAAGAAGACCATCAAGTCAGAAACCCTCGGACTGTGTTTCAGTTGATAATGATACTGTACGCATCCATTTTACAAACATACACACATGAATACTGTATATATGTTTATGTAGGCAAAGAAAAATAGATTGTATACATTTCCAACAGGCACCTAGACAAACAGTATGTAGCCATTGTTAACACTGCGTGTCTGTTGGAGGACATCATTTAAGAAGGAAACACAACATAATTATATAGGTGAAGCCACCAATGTACTGTACATAGAAAACTGTATTCAGTAAAAATCTACACGTCGTAAAAGTGCTCCATGAAAGCGGTGCCGACATGCATAGACATGCTGTGGATTTAAAACGGTGAGCGAGGTTAGCACAGGCAGTGGTGGTTTGCGTGCAACAGCTGAGAATTACAACAATGAAACAAATCACCAAAGCTGCATATCCCTGCAAATTCCTGAGAGTTTAAATCAACGATTGGAGTGATTAGTCTACGTTCTAAAAAGGGTAAAAACAGCAAAATACACTTCATCAATGCCTGAGAGAAATTAAGAACATTTCAGAATAAAAGGCTGTTGTGTGCGTGTGTGCTTTTACTTCCTGTGTATGTTTACCAGAGTGTTTTTGTTTAGTCTATTCAAGTGTGGTTGGGCGATTGTGCGCTTTTTTATACATACATACATACATACATACATATATATATATATATATATGTGTATATATATATATATATATATATATATATATATATACACACACATATATATATATACATACATATCTACAACATAGGTTGTTGAGCTTTGGGCAGTGCTAGCTAGATAATTATCTTACAATGGTTGTAATATTGTAAAAACAATTGTCTTATTGTCAGTAGCAAATCCTTGATTTTCCTCCCCTTTATATCTGCAGTCAGATACATCCTTCCTTCTTTAACTGGCTTGTGGCAGTGCAAGGTAAGCCATGCATAGCAAAGGGAAGAGTGCTACTCTCAGGAGCAGGAAGAAAAGAGGAGCAGAGAAGCTATAACAGCTATATAATATAAAAGGAAGAGTGAGGGCAAAAACACTCAAGACGACAAAAAGGGGGTGGACCGGCTGAGAAGAATTGACCGGGTCACTGGTCAAACGCAGGGTACATGGGAATCTCAAAGTCATCGCCGTTGAAGTTGGCAGGCTGGTCCAGCATAGACAACACGTCCTGAAGCAGATTGAGATATGTATTTTAAGTGACAGAGAGAGGGAGAAATAAGTGCTTGAGAGAGAAGAGACTTGTTTCACTCACAGGAAAAATGTCTTGCTGGTTGCCCTGAGCATGAGGGTGCTGCTCCGCATTACTCTGCGAGTGCTGCTGGCCTTGCCACGGGGGCCACACTGCTGCCTCGGCTGCTCGAGACGGGAACTGCTGCCCGGACCGAGAGCCATCTGGGATGAAGCACAGCGGGGTGAGATGATGCACCGGTACGACACAAGAGACACAGGTTCACAGATATATGCACACAACCTACCGTAACCATTGCCATTGAGGCTGGCATGTGCGTTAATGGGTGGGTAGTTTGCATTGTTGGTCGGGGTGGGAGCGGCACCGGTTGGCATCTGGCCAAAAGAGTTGGAAGAGCCACCACCAAATCCTCCCATGGGAGCAAACTGTGGAGACATGGTCTTTGCAGCTTGGGGAGCCACCTGCTGGTTAGAAGCGGAAGAGTGACTCCGTTTACTGACAGTACATAGTCGGGGGTCAAAAGGTAAATAAGTGATGATCAATAACTGGGATGGACTCATAAAAGTATCGTATAAATTATCATGTGTGAATGAAGACTGACTACCACTAAAGGCAAAAGTCAGATAATGAATCTTGGCTTACCTGGTTATTAAATTGTGGTCTGACTCCAGCTGCAGCTCCAGGCCATCCTCCTGCTGGTCCTCCATGAAGGGGGCTGCCAGTGCTGGAGGGGGGGACCGACTGCGGGGCTCCATTCTGACGAGACATCTGAGCCAGCATCTGCCCTGCTGAGTGGGCTGGCGGTGCCATCTGTGGAGTCATGTTGACTGGCCTGCAGACAAAAGTGAAGGGAGTGCGAGCTTGGTTACCTGGCTGTCAAAAATCACTTATTATGAAGAAAAAAAAAACCCCACTATGAATTAAAGAAATCATATTCAAAGTCAGCATAGCAGTGAGTATATACTTGAAAGATACAATAAGTGCTTTTAGGAATACATTCTGAAGGGACCGTCATCTTTGTCAGGCAGCATCTGCACCCACTTAACGCACATGGGAGAAGTCTTTATTCTCTTAAACCCTTCATGTGGCAGACTCCCATTTGAGGGAACTGGGGGGTTTTCCCCATCTGCTGCTGTTGCACACAAACCAATATCATACAAAGATGTGCCTCTACTAGCTCTGCTCCGATAGGCAAAACCTCTAGACATGCAAACCAGTTGGTAGGTTACATAAATGTGTCAATTCACTCACGCTCACTGCAGCAAGGAGTCGCTGTGGCTGTTCACATAGTAGAGTAGAGAACTATCCCATTACTAGATTTTCTAAAGCCTAAAAAACAGAGCCAAGAGGAGGAGCAGAAGTCTAGTTTTCGCCAAGACCACTTGAATTACAATATGCTAAATGGTTATTTAGGATTTTTTGCCAAATAACGCCAAAAATAGACTTTAATAATATAACCTAATTAATTAAGTATAGCCTCCATGTTTACGATGTAACTACATGCACAGCCACGTATACACAATGAAGACATATTCCCACCTGTATGCATCATTGGAACGCCCAGCAGCGAAGCTATTGGCTGGAGGGTAGATCTGTGTGGTGGGAGTGGAGATGGAGGGCAGGCCCTTGGTCTGATCTGGGCCTTGGAAAAGGGACGGATAGAGCTCTGGCTTCTCGAGGCTCTTGCTGTGGTCGGGCCCCGCCGCCGTCACTGGTTGCGCTGGCATCTGAGGACCACCAAAAATAAAATCAGTCAGGGGCCACGCTTTGTCATTTCTGTAATTAATCTAAATGGCATTCACAACAGATGGAGGAGGCTGAAATCATGATAGCAGGTGACGTAACACCCAAGTTCAAAATAGTTAGCATAGTTGTTTGTAGCCTAAAACCACAGATTAGTATTTACAATATTTGTACAATATAACCTATACAGTATATCCTAACAGAGTAGACAGAAGAAACACATGACATAAAGTAAACATTAAGTGCTCTGCCGTTGGCACTACTGGCACAGCTCCATAGCAGTTTAACTGACATTTTGTTACATCCACCATTTTGTCAGATGTGTCCCGAGGCAAATATTGACAAGCATCTATTATTTACTTTATTATGACCTTGTTGTACTGTAGCTATTTAGTGATTGTTGTCATATGAGATATTAGTGTGCGCACAAAAGAGTGAGAGAGCTCGAACTGAACAGGTTTGCACCTAAATGAATAGTGAAGGTAAAAGAAGACTTTAAGTCAAGATCGTGATCAAATGTGGCACTTTTAGTCAAGAACCGGCTAAACAAATCCAATTGATTTTTGTTGGGAATACTTCCAGGCTTAAAATCTCCTTAGATAACAAAACAAAGTACTCCATTTAATTCAAGCATGACATCCGGTTCTGTTTTCCTGCAGAGCAACATCCTGCCACAAAAAGGCCGGACCAGCTACTACAGCGAGGGACAAAGGCCCCAAGAGAAACAGGGCGTAATCAAAGCTTCAATCAAAGTGGACATGTACTGTACATTCATGTGACCTAACCTGTGAGAGGGTGATTGGTCCGGCCTCATAGAGAACGTCTCTGGCTCCGCCTCCCTCCAGCTCGGCCTGCTGCTGCTGCTGTAACTGCCTGAAAAAGGGGAAACACAGAAGGACAAAGAGACGGTCTAAAATAGCCTCATTTCCATTTCCATGCCCATCCACCGTTGAGTGAGACGCCCAAACACCTGCTGACAAAACAGCACTCAACCCGCCACCATGGCAACATCAACGAGAAGAGAAGAGGAAGACAGAGACAGGAAAGGTCTGTTATACTACTACATACTGCTAACATGCTATACTACCTGTGTTAAAAGTCCAGATTTACTACTCACTATTAGACATGCTTCATTTTTTAGAAAACAGCACTATTGTTCTAAATTCTACAGAGACGAACACAGTGGAGAGAAGAATAACCCAGAGCAGTAAATGAAAACTAAAAACAGAAGGACTGCAGTGTAGTCTCCCATGAAGAAGCAGCCCCTGTTCTCCCATGCAGGGGGAGGATAGTCAGGCCAGGCCTGGTCTCACCTGGCGGCCACCTGCCCAGGGCTGAGCATTACAGGAGGGCAGTTTGGACTGCTCTGACCCAGGGAGGGGGGCAGCGAACCCACTGGGGAGGAGATGGGTGGGAGGGGGTCCTGAGTTGAGTTTCTACTGCCCCACAATCAGAGATTGGTGCAGAGGAGAGGTGTAGGGAGAGAGTGATCAGTGGGTTGTGGTAAGGGTGTAAGAGGAAGTGGGGATGGAGGGTGCTAAGTAAGCATTCAGACACGGGGGATCTTTCACAACGTCAATGGTTTCATTATGTACTGTGTTTGATTGTGTAATCCTGTTACATAATCAGCGGTATTGGTCAAATCTGCGTGTGACTCACTTGACGTTGACATTAGTACAGATGATATACTCGATCTCCTCTGAAAACGGGTTCTGGAAGGTGAAAGAGCTGGTTCTCATCCAGATCCATTCTCTCGATTTGGAGCGAAACCGAAACATCACCGACAGGACCTGACCCTTCAGCTTCACCACCTGTGGGCACAAATCCAGCACGCCAAACAGTCACAATCTGGTGTTTTCATAATCAATGCACACAAGAAACAGAGTTATAGGGAGATATCAGGGTACACAGGTAATTGGAGTCTTTAGTGGGAGGGAGCAGTTTTCTTTCCAGCATGAATATATCCGTACAAATAGTAAATTTTGTAGCTGTGGAAAGTGGCTGATTGAGACTTAAAGTCCACTTCAGTCAGTTTCAGTCTGAAATTGAATGAATTTATTCGGTCTACAAGGTCGCTATAGGTAGTCATCTTTTCTTTCATTCTTGTGAGTGCATTAAACTCATTAATGTACAAACACAAGACAAAAATGAGATGAGTCCTCAAAAAGCTGCACATATTCAGATTGTCCTACCTGTTGGAAGCTGTCTCTCAGTAAGCCCTGGTCTTCAAGGTAGGCAAACTCAAGAATATTTTTTCCCAATAATTCCTGCAACACACAGCACATAATAACACCACCGTTAGCGCAGAAGACATTAATGCCATCCTCTGGCACAAAGGTTGTTAGAGGATGCAAGCAGAGTCTTACCTGTGGCTGGTAGCCGACAGCGGCCATGCAGCGGTGGTCTACGAAGGTGAACATGCCCTGACAATTATGGCGTGAGATGAACTCCACTGGAACAGTAATACTGTTGACGTCTGTATCACCTGGGCAACAAGTTACCTAAAGGATAGAAAAATAATTTACATTCACATTTATCTATATTGTTATATTTTTTATTTAATTTGGTTGTCTACATTTTGAGTACTTACACGATGAATATTATGGATGTTTTACAATCAACCGCTTGTAAAAATTATTTCAAAACACACTGTAACAGTGCAAACGTCAGCCATAATCTACTTCAGATAAGGCCAGAGATTGTGACCAGGAAATATCGCCTTTTGGTAGAAGCATTTCCAAAAGAATACATTTTTTTCCACCACCAGTAAAGGTGATTTTTTTTCTTAGATTGTTGAATAAGGATAAAATATTACTGCAGGTTTGTTGGAAATATAAATTTGCAGTGAAGATTTAAACAGCCATACCAACACATAACTTGCATTTCATTGTAATAAATATATACATACTACTCAATAATGAACTTACATGATCAGATTAAAATGATTTTTTCATTGCATCGACTTGCTTCAGCGTAAAAGCCACATGTGCATATCTCTACACACGAGGCATCCATCATACCTGTAATCGCCCAATTGCAACCAGACAGTAGCGACTCCCCTGAGTGTTGTCCGATTCATCGTCTGTTAATGACACTCCTAAAACACAAACAAAAAATGTGTTAGCATGTGGCCACAAAGAATAACTCACGAAAAGGATTTATCAGATTTAGCATCATTTACAGGGTCTAGTCATATTAAACAGATACAACATAATTAACAGATAGCTATATACAGTATGGCTAACACTAGTAAAAGGACTAGTCTCACCTGAAGGGGGCCAGGACTTGATGTATCCTGTACAGTGGACCACTACATACTGGGGCTCTCCTTCCTTGGCTGTACCCAAACCATTCCTGAGGTGAAGGAAGAAATCATAATATATACTTAAACGAATCAGTCCTTATGTGCATCTTATTGCTACTGGGCTCCTCCAGGTTTGTCTATTTCTGCACAGTAATCCCAACTCCATTTAAAAAAAACAAAAGAAAAAGAAAAACCATTTGGTTGTGGTCACCTGTTTCTATTCCTCAGGAAGTTCAGTCTGTTCATGGACAACGGTTCCACAGGACAGGAGCCACACCTGCAAAATATACACAACACGGACAATTTATGCATCTGGATACACATCAATATCAATGATGAACTGGATTAACTAACAGTAGTAGAAGTCACACCTCATTCTGCAGATGAATGATCGACGGGCTCCCATACTCATTCTGGATGACGACTGCTGGCCTTCTTTCTTCACTGTTCCTGTTTTCAAGTCCAACATCCTCCCTTTTAGGGTAAACAAAGAACAGAGACAATCAAGAGTGTAATGAGCAATCACGTGCAAACATTTTGTCTCAAAGACACTTTGGGAATTAATAATGATAACAAATCTACTACTGTGTGCATATTTAGTGTCTGCCAATGCTGTGTACCCGTGTTGTTATTCTCGGCAGTAGAGAGCTGCTCTCTGAGCTTTTCTGTATCATCCGGGTGGAGCTGATCGTACAGGGAGGAGCCGAGCCATTCAGACTGTGCCTGGTTGAGGACGGGTGCCAGGGAGTCAGAAACGTAAACAATGCGGCCAGTCTCGCATGACACCACGAACAGGAAGCCGTCGGCTGCCTCCAGAATGAGGTGCTTCAGTTCCTATAGACAGATGGCAGCAAAGACAGGCTGAGCAGTGCGGATGAGAGATATATATAGATATGTATATATCTATATATATATATAGATATGTATATATCTATATATATATATATATATATCTATATATATATATAGATATGTATATATCTATATATATATATATATATATCTATATATATATATCTATATCTATATATATATATATATATATATCTATATATATATATATATAGATATATCTATATATATATATATATATAGATATATATATATATATATATATATATATAGATATATATATATAGATATATATATATATAGATATATATATAGATATATAGATATCTATATATAGATATCTATATAGATATATATATCTCCAGCTGCTTATTTTGTATGTCTACTGTCAGCATTACTTGTACACACTATATCTAGTGTATTCATAACCCTTACTGTTCAATCCACATTTCCATTCTCCACAAAACGCTGTACATCACTCTGCACCTAACTGCTTTTTGCACTTCTGTGTCTCAGTACCTCTACTCTGTGCAATGACAATTAAGTTAAATTTAACCTAAACTAATTTATGCATTATGGTCCTTGTAATAGCCATCTTCACTGTTGACCCAGGGAAGGTATATAAAGACATGTGCTACGCCCAATGAGCATGACCCCAGTTGCTTCATTCCAGGCACCAAAGGCTCATTTACAGTAATTGTACATTCATAAAGTTTATTTTTGAACAAGTCGACCAACGGCCTAGAGGAGTATGGTAAAATAAATATCTGTTTAACATTACAAAACTAGATTACATCAGCATTGTCAAAGACAGTCAGTGAAAATAGCAACTTCAGCTACCCTGTGCGAAAACTAGATTGCAGGCTTAAAAGGTGCTACTTTCACTCCTCCACTCTATTTCCATTGAACTCAGAGAGGTTTCATGAGAAAAACATTGTGACTGTGAGACCTGTGTATTAAATTACTTTGCTGACTTCTACACAAGTAGTACTGGCTTGTCCAAAATCGTTGCCTTCTCTGAACATGCCTTCAACCAGTTTTAAGATTTCCCTTGAGGGGGACAAAAGTGTACTTCACACTTCAATTTCTACATTTCTCTCTCTCTCAGTTGCTCATACCTGGTCAGTGAGAAAGGAAGGTTTGTATGACCCATCCGAGTTGGTATTGCCACTTCCCCTTAGAGACTTCATATGGGACACGGCCATTCGCAGGATAGTTAGTTTGTCTGGCTTCCTTGCTAGTGCACTGCAGGTGGGCACCATGTCTGACAATTCTGTGATGTAGGCAGTCATCTTGTTGCGCCTTCGCCTTTCAATCTCACTGTGGTTCTCCCTGAAGCGAGGAAACGACGATGGGAGGCAGAGGTGGACAGGATAGGAGGGATTGAGATGGGGGAAACAGATGGGCCGGTGGACAACATGGGGTAGAGTTTAGAGTTAATGCTGCAATGTAGGTATGCCAACCGGCAAAAAGAGGTGAAAATGAGAGAAGGTGAGAGAAATAATGGTTGCTCAAAACTATAAATCAATTATCTGTAAAAAAAAAAATTAAAGCAAGAGGCTGGCCTTTCAAGCCCAGTTGGTGACAAAAGAGAGCAAGTGCAGAGAGAGAAAGACCACTTAGATGTCCTGAAAGGGGGGAAAGAAGAGAGACAGAGAGGACAGTTGCTCAAGAGGAAGGGATTACCAAAGTGAAAAAAGTCCCAGAGTCACATACAGCGTAGCAGTTAGTGACGTATAAAACAATGGTGGGCTGAGAAAGACAACAAGCTACCTGGGGTAAAGAAGCAGAACATTCTGACAGGCACAAAAACAGACGCATAGATCGGCGAAACACACCGGTAATTGTTGTTCTGTCAAAATAACAAAGTGCTGGGGTCCCACTAGGACAAGATAGTATTTAAAATAAAACCAACCCACTAAAACTCACTACCAAAATAAAAAAGGAAGTGTAGGAGTAAAAAAAATGAATTGAACATTAGAGGGAGTGCAGCATGGGGGTAGCTGTTGTATAAATAATGTTGCTCCCCTATAACTCCCTTCATACACTATCTATTAATTCATCCTCCTACCTTGCAAAGCGCTCTTTGTCATTGCCGCCTCCCGTTTCATCGTCACACCTGAGGAAAACCAGAAAACATAGCTTGTTATGGCAGCAGCCCACACAATCCAAAACACTTGATAAACCTCATCTTGCTTTATAACAGAACAATCTGAGACAAATGAACCTGAACAACTTGTTTCCTTCATCGTCATCATCATCATCATCATCAAAGTCTGGCCTGTGTTAAGGAAAAAAGAGACACGTCAAACAAATTCTCACAAGAATTTTTGACCGAGTGTCAAAAACAAAACTAAACCAGTCAGCAAATACACATACCCCAATATGAAATATCACCACACAAGTTACCACACACACTTACGCAGCTCTTCTTTTGTTGGTCCCTTTTGGTATAACAGCCACGACACTTCCTTGGGTCCCACTTGCCCCCAGACCCAGATTTGGGTCTGGTAACTCTATTAATAACACAGAGACATAGAGAGACGAAATGTAGCAGGGGTGACAGTTGATTTCCGATTGAGCCTCAAGCACTGAAAAGAAACTAAACCCCTGACAGGAGCCCATAACACAGACGACAAATTGACATTATCGTTACCGCACGCAGCTGACATTGGGTTTATACTGCAGCCAGTGTATTCAACATTAAGTTAGCTCCACGTCAACTATTCGTAGGTCGTGTTTGCAGATCGTAGAGAGCAAAGACAACCACGAAACAACGCTAATGTTAAAGCTAAATGTATCATAACGTTACAGACACATTAGCTAACAACAGAAACAAATGAACCGAGCTAACCAACCGCAGCTCGGTAGTCAGCTAACATGTTTTGTGTTCCTTAAGTTATTTGGCCTTGTAAAAGTATCACAACAGAGTTATTTTGATAATCAGCTAGTAGCTAATGTAGCTGGCTAGCAAGCTAACCAGCTAGCCTTGCTGTAGCATTAGCTTAGCCACTAAGCTAACTTAGCTGATGCTGTCACGCTATCTTTAGGAAAGTGTCCGCTTTAGCTCTGCGTAAAGAAAACGCCCATACATTATCAACCATTGCACAACACTGTGCATCTAAATCATCGCGGTGACTTGTATTGCACTTTACCTGGGTTTGAAGAGGACATGTCTGTCTGGAATAACATAAACAAACAACTTCGGCTGCGGAAAAAAAAATCCCCCAAAACCCTTCACCCCTCCCCCTTGCTAGCTGGGTAAAGGCTAACAAGTTCCTAGCCGATTTCCTCACGTATGCGCCTTTACTTTGTGTTATAAACGCCCGAAGCCATGACTAGAACTGTTCCAGGGTGACCCAAGAGGACATAAAACACAGACCAAAGTAATGGTTTAACTCCTCCAAAACCTCTTTTTCCTGTTTTTTCTCGGTTTAAATCCCCCTTTCTATTCAAGATGGCGCTTCAGGCTAGCAAAGCAGAAGCTGTCTACACCGTTTTCCTTTCTCTTCTTTCTATTGGACGTCATGTAAGCCAGATACAAATGACGTCACATGTTGGGAAATCCGTGTTTAGCTCCGCCCCTCTGACAGCGGAGGGACAGTGTAAACTGATGCATTCATGTGTAAGCAGCATGTAATGTGGAGAGGATTTAAACTAATTTATATACTACTAATCTACAACATTGCTTCATATTTTATTTGCTCATTATATTCATTATATACTCCAGCTATCAAATAAGGCGGTGGAGAAAAAAGGTCAATATTTCGAGAGAAAGTATAAAGTCGGAGGAAATGGAAGTATTCCAGTAAAGCACAGCTATCTCAACATTGTACTTGAGAACGGCAATTGAGTAAATGTACTGGGTTTTCATTTGAAGTACAAGTATATAAGCAATTTACAATGTGAGAGGTCTGATTATATGTTCTATTCTCTTTAGAGTGAATACATTAATAAGATTTAACAGAAGGACTTTGTTCATGCTGCTGTCTTTAAAATCTGTAAAAAATATGATGTATTTTAACATTATGCCAGATGGGCTTTCAAAGGACAAAATCATGTTTAATGTTCTAATGTTTTTTGTTTTATTTACTGGAAGTTTGAAAATGTTGTTTGCAGACTTAATGATTCAAAGGTGCTGGTGACCTTGGATAAGTGGAAAGCAGGGCCGCCTTTCAATCAGCTCCTGGCACCCCGGCTCCTGCTCTGCTAGTCTCATGTCAAAGTGTCCTTGAGCAAGACACTTAACCCCAAAATTGCTCCCGTAGCTGTGCCTACGGTGTATAGATGGACACTGAATTGTAAGTCGCTTTGGATAAAAGCGTCTGCTAAATGACTGTAATGTAATGTGCTTTTCATTGTGATTCATGATTTTTGCTTTTATTATTAATAACAATACTTTGACAAAATAATAAACAAAATAAGAAAAAAAATAACACTGTAATTAGGACACAGCTGTTTCTTCTGTATCTCCGGGGAAGAGAGGTTGCTGGTTGGTCTGGGTTAGTAAAAAACAACGTGGTGGTGGAATGAGGGTGAGTTTGAAAGGAAGGTAATCTATAAGGAAGCGGAGTGAGTGATGATTGAGACAGTGAGGGAGGATATACTATCTGTGATGTGAGGTGGAGACAGGAAAGAAAACGAGCGGCAGGAGAGAGAGCTTCCCATACTTTTACGGATAAGGCACTTAACATACAAACAACTTTAAAGCATAACAACAAAACAGCAACATTCATTTCTGGAATCCTCACAACTCTCAAACACTAAACTGCTAGAAAATTATTTAAAAATCTTTTACCTCCTTAACATCAAATAACAACACCTGTAAAACCAGTTCCATAAACACAATCATACCTAAAATCATTCAGTTAGATCTACATTTAAAATTCTAACCCAGGTTAACAAACATAACCCAGGCTACAAGGCAGTGAATTGAAGAAATCTGGCCCCTATTTGTAAAATCTGCAAACGGTGAACCTGTCCCATTCCAATCGAGCAACCCACCATCGCAATGATTTTATTTAGAGTCATCGGTTTACAGCGGGTAGCAGCATCAGCATGATTCCCGACTCAACTGGATCAAACCGCTTCAGCCAAACCAGAGAGGAATAACATTCAGCTCCGTCAAAAACTAGCAGGAAGCTGAGATTTATATTGCAGTGTTTGTGCTAAGCACTCGTTTCTGACTGCTCCAACAGCAAAAAACGGAGAATAGTAACCTTTGCAGGTCAGACATCTCTTTTGGAAGAAGAAGTTTTACATAAAGAGCTATGCTGGCTTAAGAATAGAACATCGATTAAAGCAAGAAAGCAAGATGTTCTTTATGTTTATAGACAAAACGGACACTAAATTTCCTCCTTAAACCTCAAAAGGCAGACATATAAATGGCACAGGCCGCACTGGAGAGCAGAGGCATGTAGTCCCGCTGCATGCTATTACAGTATATCAGAGACACTGTATGTTTGTGCAAAGACGGTGCAATAGCTGAACACTTACGTAATTGCATAGACAGAAAATTTAGAGAATTAAATGCCCTATTGTCTCAATTTCTTAAAACTCAATTTCACTCTCTTTTGTTCTTCTATTAGAAAACAAAAAAAGATGCAACAAAATAAAGCAATGCAAGATTAAAGCAGAAAGCTTTTTTTTTTAGATGGCATTTTAACAGCCATTAGCTGGCTCTAAGGCACACAGAACAAGGAAAGCTAAGAAGAAGCACCATCACCCCCCTGCTTTGTCCATTTTCTCCCGTGTCTCTTTGAATATTTTGGACTGACATCACATACTGACAACGACACATTTTCCTTTAATGACAAAGCTAAACAGCTAATGCCACTTAATGTAGTGTGTATCATCTGCCTCTCCGCCCTCTAAGGGACGAATGAATGTGTGCGAGTGTGTTTTTGTGTTGTGCAAAAGTAACAGTGTCAAATTTACTCAGGATATCTGCTGTTCTTGGTTTTAGGGGAATGGCTTTCCCCCTTGCTAGCCCACAATCCTTTCTACCTTCTCTCTCTTTTCATCCCTCCCCCCTGCTCCCCCACTGAGGGATATGAGTCCTTCTCACGTTCGTTCGTCCTCACACTTGTTTGCTTTCATTCTGTCTTGCTGTGGTTGTTGTTGTGGACTGTGTGACCGTTCTGCACCGGCCCATTTTTCTTCATGTCCTTTTTATCCTCCTCTTCCTCCCCCTCTTCTGATTCATCTGTTTCATCTTTGTCACTTCTTTCATCGTCCACTTTTTCCTGAAAAAAATAAATAAAAAAGAGTCTGAAACACGTCCATAATAAATGTTAAAACTGTCCTGGAGCTCTGACCAGTGTCACAACAAACTCAACTCATCCAGTTATGTACACGCTTATAAATGTGTGTGTGTGTGTGTGTGTGTGTGTGTGTGTGTGTGTGTGCGTGCGTGTGTGTTGTGCACAAAAGATCTATAAAAAGACATGGATTTTAATATTCCTATGTTTCTTCCATGGCTTGAATGAAATATATTGTTGTTTTATGTATTTATAGTTTTTATATGTTATATTATATCTTGTGGGTATTTATATTTGTCCAGGCTGGATGATGAGGATGTAAGCACTTCCATGATTTTAAAACAGAATAAACAGAGTCTTACTCTTTAAATTACAATTCAACTGCTTTCAGCACTTCAACATGTCAGCTGACATGTGAGTGGTTGAGTTGCATTGTGGATAATGTATGCACCAAGTTTGTTCATCATGAGTGAGGCAATGCTACAGGAGTGCAAGGCTTTGACTGTGAGTTCATCTGCTTTCTGTGATTACTCTCTAACTGACACCCAAACTCCTGAGACCAGGTCTCTAATTCAGTGCTTACACTAAAACTTCAATTTCTTTAAGGACCTTCATTTTAACTTCTTTTGCTATTTCAAATGTTTCAGCTGCAGCTTTTCGGTGCGGAGTACATTTTCTTATTTTCCTTTTCTAGTATTTTATTTCATCTCGTTTATCTTTATTCTTTATTGTCTATTTGTCTCTTAATAAATGCTGTATGATGAAGATGTAAGCTTTGAAATTTCTGAGACTAAATGGATAGAAAACAGAATATTGAACTTTGCATTCGATTTCTTTGTTTGCTTACATTGTGGGTGAGGAAGCGGATTGCCATGCGTATAATGAGCACAGCCCAAAAGATATGAAGACACTGCAGAGTCATCAAAAGTCCGTTGAAGAAGTAGTAGCCAAAGAAGGGTTCATAGATGGTCACTGGGTAAACCCAAGTACAGTAAATAATCCTGCAATAGAGATAGAGAGGCTTAAGGACAATGTCAGTTAAATAACATAAAGGTGCATATCACAATAATATGCTGAAACAATTGTTTAAAACGTCGTGTGCGTGGTTGTGTGTGTGTGTGTGTGTGTACCAGAAGGGGAAGATGACCAGCCGAGTGATGATGAAGATTGCAGCAAATACAATGAAGATGTAGTTACAGGCATTTCTCCACCCAGCATAGTTGAACATCTTTGCAGACTGTCAGAGGGACAAAGAAAGAAAATGTGTTTAATAAATCAGCTGCAGATAAATATATAGTTTGTTTGTTTGATGAATGAAAGTGGTACTCGGTTCGCATTCAACTAAAGATTAACTAAAGTGTAGTTTCCTCCACAAGGTGGCAATGTGTTACCAGTGTGTCTGTATTTGTCTCAGTTGAAGATTCATTGCACTTGGTGAATCATGTGTGAACAGAACTTGCAGGGGATGCAGCATGGTAGGTATAAATGACATCAACATAAAATATGATGTGTGTGATGAATATTCATACTGGCCCCATTCATATGTTTGCTTGTGTGCTAATCAAAATACTATGAATGTAAGAATGGCATTTACCTCCAGGAAGTAATCGGAGGAGTCGTGAACCAGCATGATGAGAGTTCCAGCACGGATGTAGTTAACGCACCAGGAGAAGCTGATGAGGAGGATGGTAGCCACATGGTGGACAATCTGCTCCTTGAAGTCCTAAAAAGAAGGCACAAGGAGACATGGTTGTTGTGCTAAAACAAGGGACATGTTGGGAATATATATTTATGTCTCACATGTTTTAAGTGTGTGTGTGTGTGTGTGTGTGTGTGTGTGTGTGTGTGTGAGAGAGAAGTATTAAACTCTGCTTAAGAGGCATCTAGGTTGGAATAATCTGTTGAAGGAACACATTGTGACTCTTTTGCAAGATTTCTCCCACTGTGCTCAGCTGACCCTGGCTGAGCAAAGTCCAAATACTCACACTCTCACACACACACACACACACACACACACACACACACACACACACACACTCTGACATACAAACACACGTGTAACAGCAGTCTAATGTTCAGCCAGGTGTCAAACTGATCAGATAGTAAGAACAGACTTTGTCTTCCTCTTACATACAGTGAATCATGATGTGATAACCACATTAAAGTGGAACACAAACTACTGTTTGTATAGATTATATTTGTTTTCCATTAACAGTTATTGCTGTGTATCTTTTCCTTCTGTTACCGTTAACATGTTGCTTTTTTATACCACCTGAACTAAGGAGAAGAGATGAATAAATAAATTCACTCACTTTGCGTTTGACATCAGAAGCCACACTGAAGAGCAAAGAGCTGTAGAAACCCAGCTCAATCATATAGTACCAATACTGAGATGGCAGGAGAGTCTGAAGGAGAGGAAACAGAGCTTTACTTTCAAAATCAATACACCAATTTGAGCAAAAATATATTGGGAACTAGGGCTGCGACTAGCCATTATCATCACTATTACTGATTGATCTTATTATCTTTATTCTCTTGATCAATTCATTAATAGTTTGGTCTATAATAATGTCAGAAATAGTGAAAGATGTCCATTATAAGTTCTTAGAGCTCAGGCTGACACATAAGAAATGTTTGTTTTATATGGCAAAGACTCCAAAAGCCAAAGATATTTTGTTGATTATTACAGAAGACGGTGACCAACCAGTTTATTTTTATATTTATGTTGAAAAACCTACTTAAATGATGAACAGATTATTTAAATTAAATAATCATTACTCTATATTAGGAGGGTGTCTTGTGATTTGTGTCTCAGGCTTTCTGCAGTATTCTTCAAATCAAATTTAAAACTTATTGAGACAACAAAGAATGCAATTCTATATCTTTTTCACAGTCATAACAGGCAAAGAATTGCGTCCTACAACCCGGAAATGAGTTAGCATTGTTGCACTCAGATGCATGCATGGTGCATTCAGTGTACATCCCAGAGTCTTACCAGCACAGGGAAATCTTGCCACATCTCCTTCAGGTCATACAGCCACGGTTTCTGGAAGGAGAGATGCGATTTGAATGAGACACCAAAGCTCGACAGGTGTATTTATATCTACTAACTCAGCATGGAAATGAGTCAGTGCTGTTTCTCTAAAACTGCAGGAGATGAGGTTATCACAGCAAAAAAAAAAAAAAAAAGACAGACTACTGTGGAAACTGTCATGTTACGAAGGTGACGAATGAGCATGTGAACATGAAAAGACGAGAAGAAGAGGAGTCGAGGTTAACATGGCAGTACTCACATCGATGAGGGCGGCCAGACCAGCAATGAAAGCAAGAAGGTAAAAGGTAAATCTCCAACTGCAAGAGAACACACACATATACAAACAAACTTTCTACTCAGTCAATGGGGAGAGGACAATAGACACATTTTCTACCAGCAGACACGTAAACACATCACAAACACACAGTCCCAAACACACAAGAATGCCAGAATGAAATGCCAAGCTGAATAAACAGCCCGGAAAAATGTGGCAAACTGCACTGAGAATGTCAAATCAGGACAGACACACACACACACACACACACACACAGCCAAACACGTGACACACAATGAGCGCTGTCAGACTGTTTCCTCCCTGTGAATCCGGTAACAGAGACAGTCAGGGGGTCATTCCCACTACAGCCTCTATGTGCATGTGCAAAGAGGGGATTTCACACAGGAATCACAGCAGTAGAGACAAACAGTACACAAGAACAGGAAAGTGAACACGGAGAAAGAAGAGACACTGAGAGTGTAAGTGATACACCAGTGGAAAACGTAAGGGAGAGTAACAGAATGCCTGTTGTGAGCACACAAACAACAGATTGATTCAGAAGAGAAACATCATACCAAGCACAGGAAGAGACACATCAAAACAAAGATGCAGTCATGAAGAACATCTATCTGCTTACATGTCGTCGTTCACACACACATATACAGCAGAGACATACACACTCCAGACGGATTCATCTTCTTGCAGATTAAAGGGTCACTTCACCAAAATTACAAAAAAATAAGTTTTGTTTTAGTCATGCAGATAGTTTAGGTTCAATTTGGAAAGGTTCTAAGTTTTTTTTAAGTCTGTGGCCATATGCACAGTAACATCACACCTTTTTATGTCCAGTGTGTACAGGAGGAAGCATTACAGCGAGCTTGTATGGGCCCTTATGGGCACCTGACTTGTTTTAAGATAGACTTGGAAAAAAATGCGAACCAATCCATTGAAATGTTAAAGTGCTAAGAAAACATTTCCAAGCAAACAAGCATTTACTGTAGAAAATCATGTGATATGTTCAAACTTTGCAAAACAGCTACTGAGTGGACCTTTGGTGAGATTTTCATTTTGTAAACTGCTGTTTCCAAAGTCAAGAATGATTTTTACAGAGGTTATTCCTTTAGTTGAAGAGGAAACGGCTCACAATGTCTTCTTGTAATTTAGGTGAACTGACCCTTGTCGACACACATTAATAATGACCATGACAATTAAGTGAATGGTTACAACAGTGACGCCACTACAGAGAAGTTCTACATTGAGCACAACACATGGGGTGGAATAATGCATGAACAAGTCTTCTATGAAAGTGTTGAAGTGTTTGTCTACATGCATTGCAGTCCTAGTGATGCTAACAGTGAGATGCTATCTGTTGCTGTTTATGGCCCTCTCTTAGATATGGTTATCTGTAGTCCTGCTCATATATTCTAAGTGTCATCTGTTACCACGGTGTGAATCCTGCCAGCTGACCCTAGCTAGTTTCATTAGCCTCGTATTATCAGGTGATCATGCTGTTGGTTTAACTCAGTTAATGCTCACACATAAACATGATCAACAGTGGTGACCCTGTTGCAGAGGCCCTATGCTAATGAGTGTGAGTGAAGGGATTTGTGTGTGTGTGTGTGAGTGTGTGTGTGTGAGAGAGAAGAGTCGGTGCTACAGGCATGGTAGCAGCGGAGTGGCATTGTAATGAGTGCATGTTAAAAATAGAGGGCTACTTTTGCCCTCAGAAATGTGCTCATATAGCCAGAGGAACGCATGGGTTAGCAGCTGTTTCAACCTGCTCCATAACTCTATAGACATATGTGCATATATATGTTTAAGTGTGTATGCGTGTGTGTGGGTGTGTGCGCATGCTTACCTGGCCTCTCGAAACTTTTTGAGCAAACTCGGCCTGTCCTGGTTCCTTCGTCTCCTGAACCATCGCTGCACTTGTCTTCCTGAATAGCCGGTCTGCTTGCAAAGACTTGCTATTGAAGTCTGAGGACAGCACAGGGAGATCCGATTGAAGTATTCAATTTCCTGACCAAACACACAGCACACCACTCTGTCTTTTTAAAGTGGGTGTGGGTGTGTTCGAACACGTACCTGTGTGGGGTTTTTGGTAATGTTACAGTAGTAGGAATCCAGTGTGGGGTTGTGAGGGACTTTGAGCCGCACCGTCTCTTTCACCCCGAGCAGAGAAGCCAGGGGTGTAGCCACCGTCCTGCAATCACAAAAAGGTTGTAAAGATTAAAAGGAGATGAAATGCAGAGAATTTAAAGACAGTAATAATACATTTTATTTGTATAGCGCTTTAAAAAGGTACTCAAAGACGCTTACAGTACAGGGTGCAATCACAGAAACTCTTTTAATTTGTGAGAAATTCATTCAAATTGGAGGTAAACGAAGCATATAGACTTATTTAAATCATTTGAGGTTAGGATGATGAAAGTCAGGATGACGAGAGGTAAGTGTTTATACAAACAATTTAAATAAATAAGTACTATAAAAAACAATATGAGTCACTTGAAAGAACGCAGCTTTACTTGTTCTAGAGAACAGCACAGCATTAGGAACATTAAATATTAGCAGAGATAAAAATAACGGATGAATATAATAAAATAAAATAAAATAATTTGAGGTCAGATGATGAGATAACGATGGGCAGACTAAAGGAGAAAGAAAAGGAAGAGAAGACAGCCATCAAAGGAAAAAAACAAGAGACTGGACAGAAAATTGTTTAAAATACAGAAGGAGCTAATTTTTTAATTAATAACCAAAGACTTCGATGAGGGGCACAGATATTCAGTGACTGACCTTTCAAAGACCTGACGGATAATGAGGAATACAAGGGCGATGGGAAGCGCAACCCACAGGTCGTGGGCTTTGGCGTACACTCGTCCATCCCGGTCCTCCAGGTCAGCCCAGCCCAGGCCCTCTGGAAACCACAGCCTCTCCTGCCAGAACCACTCGCTCAGCCCAAACAGCATCCTGCAACACGGGAGACACAAAGAGTCAGCACCAGCTCTACGGGTTTATCAGGTGGTAAAGCTAAAGGCTCAAGTTCTAGAGGCAGAATCCACACCCTAACAAATACAGTTCCACCTAAAATCTGAATTCACAAGACATCTGTGACTGGGAATGTTCGCTACCATGCCATTAAGAGAATTAGATGATGGCACCAATGTTTCCCTCTCACTGGAAGCTTGCCCGTAGGTTTTTTTCCTAATGCATATAACAGAGCACAAGCAGCATGCTGGGAGCTCAGCGGAGGAGGCCCAACGTGAGGGAGGAGAAATCAGACCAACAACTGATCTTCGTGCTTTCAACATCAGCACTTTCCTGAACTGTTGACAGCAGCTGCGAATGTTGTTTTTATATACAGAGAGTACGGAGATGAAATTTTTTTGCTGCTAAGTTCAGGGAGTGGCAGAGAAAAAAAAAAAAAAAGGGGGGGGGTGGCGTTGAGGGAGAACTAGCGGCTGAGAGATGTGAGTCATGATTCATCCACACATCTCTGGAGTCCCCTTGCAGATCTACAGTAACTCCCCTTCCACCCGATGCAGCTGTATTGGGTGGAAGGGGAGTTCCAAAGCCCTGCAACCGCTTCACTTCCAGTCCCATCCCCACCCTGCTGCTCCCCACCAGTAATCAAGAAGGATTCCCTCTTTGAGCCATGTGTAATACCCCCCCCCACACCCACTCCTTCGACTTTATCTTTAAAATATGCAGCTGAAATTAGACTCGGATGTAAAGGTCTGGTGTAGGTTTGTCTAAAGAGAAGCAGTGTGGTTAAGAACTAAAGTCCTTTTTCCTTTCTAAAGTTTAGGGCTGCAACACTGCAAACATTTACAATATCAAATAATCTACTCATTAGTTCCTTCATTAAGAGTTTGTTCAACAAAATATCAACAAGATAGAAAAACTTGTTCATTCAAACTTATTTTTTGTTTGCTGCTGCCTTTGATTGAACCAGATTCAAGGATATTAATCAATTTCTGCATTTTACTACTGTATTGTATTTTTTAAACTGCACTGCAACTATTATTCTGTTTTTAGCTTTTTAGTGTTTTAATGAATGTTCTTAATTGTTTTTAAATCTCCTTTTCTTTTGCATTATGTTTTGATGCTTTTAATGGTTTTATGTGAAGCATTTTGAATTGCGTTGTTGAAATGTGCTATACAAATAAACTTGCCTGGCCTTCATTCATATTTCCTGGATTCCAGAGGTGATTTCTTCACATTGACTTTCTTCTGACCAACAGACTGAAAACCCAAAGTATTCAGTTTACTATCACACAAAAACTAAGAAAACAGAAAATAGTCACATTTAGAAAGCTAGAAACAGAGTATTGTGACTTAATTAATTGTAAAGAATTGTTTTTTTTGATTGGTGATAGACTTATCAAGATTTAGTGTATATAGTGTTGATTGTTGTTGATTGTTTAATGTTATTGTGTTATCGTTTAATGTTATGCACCTTCCGCCATGACAAATTCCTTGTAGGTGCAAACTTCCATGGCAATAAATGGTTCCGATTCTAATCGCTTCAACTTTACAGAAGTTGTAAAATGTTAACACAATCATTGTCCTCATCTTTGTCTACCGTCCATGAGACAATGTCACGCATGAGTGTGTTGGTTATTTTCCACATCATGTCATGTTAGTCATGGCCCCCGTTTTCCTGTTGCAACAGCACGGCTGGCCGAGCCCTCCCTCTCTCTCTCTCTCTCTCTCTCTCTCTCTCTCTCTCTCTCTCTCTCTCTCTCTCTCTCTCTCTCTCTCTCTCTCTCTCTCTACCCTCAGCCCAGGTTGTGGTGGATAGGAAGGGTGACACATTTTTCCGAGTTATTTTGCCAACTCTTCCACTTCAGTAGCACTACGCCTCACTCCTCCTGGTGTGTCCTGACAGATCTCGTGCTCTGCTGAGCAGCTTGTTTGTGTGCATGTTTGGCTTCATGAGGAAAAGTGTGGTCCAACCAAAAAACAGATTGCTGAATGAGCTTCTGAGCACATGTAAAGATGGTTCAGGGAGACTCCGTTGACGTCCGAAAATAAACAATCATAAGGGAAATACTTGCAATTAAACAAGGAAAACGTCTTTATATTTTGTATCGCTGCAGTGCGGAAGCGATTTAGGATTTGGTAGAATATTTTAGGGTTTCTAGTTGAGATCATCCAGTGAATGCAGCATGTTACGGCTCTTTCCCCACACAGCTTTCCAAACAACACATTCCATTGGCCCACTGGATCATATGACTAGACTCTGACCATTTCAAAGGCCCAATAAAAATAAAGGATGGCTCTGGCAGGGGAGGGAGAAAGGAAGTTTTCTCACTGTCTCCTCTCACCTATCCTCACTGTGAATATACATTATGAGGATTTAATGATTGTAAACACAGAACTGAACTTCAGGCTGGCAGAGTAAAGCTCCAGATGTTACCGAATCCTAGGTTTAAATGGATGAAGTAAAGGTAACAGGCCTCAGAGAAAAACCTAAACAGAGCAGACAGGAACCTGGTACAGAGTCCAGGAATATTTAAATAATGTAAACACACAGCCACTATACCAAGGGAGCGCTTCACCTTTCACTCTGCATGGATTAATAACTTTTTATGGAGTTTTAAAGTAACCTAACACTTTGTTTATCTGAATGATAGGAGAGTGAGTCGACAAGAGCAACATAAGTCATGAGACAGCAGCAGTGAGTCACTCAAAACACACCATCTATTTGACTGTGGCATGGCTACCCATTTACTCACATCCATCCATACTTAAGCTGTTCACTCACTGCTGACTAAGAGTACATCCACATTACTCCGTTTTCGTTTGGAAACGCATGTTTTGCTAGGGTTACACTGAGCGTCCACACTACGCCGGCGTTTTGGAGCACCGTAAACGGAGGAGTTTAGATACGATCCCGAAGCCGGATAACTTTGGAAACTCCGGGTAGCGTATTTGTGTGGACGGACGGAAACGCATACGTTTGGAAACGATGACGTAACACCCGCGATCGACTACCAGGTTAACTGACAACTGATTACAGGCATTGCTGACCTTGTTGTCTTTACTAGCAGCTGTTGTCCAGTTAAAGTCTGCATGTCTGCGGAAGAAACAGCTGTTATTGTAGCGATCGGTGAGCGGCGAGAGAGAGAGAGAGAGAGAGAGAGAGAGAGAGAGAGAGAGAAAGAGAGAGATCAGTGAGCGGGGAGAGAGAGAGAGAGAGATCAGTGAGCAGAGAGAGAGAGAGAGAGAGAGAGAGATCAGTGAGCGGGGAGAGAGAGAGAGAGAGAGAGAGAGAGAGAGAGAGAGAGAGAGAGAGAGAGAGAGAGAGAGAGAGAGAGTCTGAACGTTAAGTCTGAAAAATAAAACGTATTAAACTTTCCACGAACTGTATCTGTTTGAGTTTATAGAGGAAGATTTGAGAGAAGATTTTAAGTATCAAACACATACTTACGATCATTAAAGACTACTTTATTACTCTGGTTGCTTAGTTACAAAATACGACAATCTACTTCCTGTTTACATCAGCGCATGCCCAGTGAACGTGAAGAGTTGTGTAGCCTTAGGCTACATCCACATTACTCCGTCTTGTCTGATCTGTGACTCTCATGAATTATTAATGAGGAGATTCAATCAGTCAGCAGACTGATTTGAATAGGCCTGTCGGGAGGTGTAAAGGTAAAATCCTCTCAAGGGTGAATATTTCATGATTTCTCTGTCATACATGAAATATATTTAACTGAATAGATTTGGCTCTGGACTGTTTGTTTGATACATTCTCCTATTTGAAGAGGTCACATTGGCCTATGGGAGATTCTATAATGGATGCTTTTTCAGTATTTTCTTATATTTTATGGACCAAACGATTAATTGAGAAAATACATGGCTGACTAGTTGATAATGAGAATAGTTGCTACTTGCAGCCCTAGTTTAAGTGCTGTTTCGGTGTACATGTACTACTGTACATGTAATTTCAGCACTGACAAGAGTAAAATGAGTAAAGTAAAAACATCAATATCAGTTCGACTGTAGATTACAGTAAATATTAAGTATGTCAACCTTCTAAACTTCCATTTATTGTAGTCCAACATGCAGCCTCAGTTTACAAACTATGAAATCCTGAATGCACATGTTGTGAGATGAAATGTCTGTTCATGCTCTCTACGCACCGGTAATCAGCTTTAACTCGGGTCATGCGTTTGGACATTTTCAGGTTGAGTCAGACACATCCTTCACATTTTACACGTTCCTCTGGATCTCGGTTTGGCCAAAATACAGTTCATGGTAATTTGTACTAAAGTGCAAGAGACAGCGGTTACGCAAACGCAGAGATTGCAGGAAATGATATAATGCAAGTGGGAGAAAATGTCAAATCATCGGCAAAAGCAGACAGCCAGTCTGTGGTCTGCTGTGTTACAGAAAGAGATCACAAGAACATCAACTTCAATTCATTCTACGCTGATCTGTGACTCTCATGAATTATTAATGAGGAGATTCAATCAGTCAGCAGACTGATTTGAATAGGCCTGTTCGGGAGGTGTAAAGGTAATATTGTCATGTTGATTCTCCCAGATCCTGACGGGATTCAGCCCTTTGAGTAAGTACAGTTACCTCGCCCAGAGCAATTAGACGGCCCATGGGTCTATGTGAGGCTATTCTTTCTGTAGAGTAGAGGCTCTAAATGCTAATGATTCCTGTCTTCAACTGAATTACTGATTAGTCAGTGAACAGAGCTGAAGAAGCATACATTGTAATCATTGACAGATGATAGTTGGTTGTTTTCTGTCCAGATTAGGGAGAGATAAACCAAAATCTAAAGCCTATAAAAGATATTCTCACGGTTTTGTGGCGCTAACATAATGTTTGACCTGGATGCTTCCATCAATAAGAGGGTTTCTCTTCCTAATGAATTATTCAGTTTGTCTTTCAAAGTGACTACCACAGATAGTAAGTAAGTATCTTATAGTCTGGGGAACAATAACTTTCGTCATTTATTAATACGACTATTATCTTTTGGATTAATTGTTCTATGAAACTATGAGCCTGACTCTAAAATATATACGATTTACAGTGATATATATATCAAAGACAAGCTGCAAATCCTCACAATTGAGAAGATGGAACAATCAAATGCTCAAATACTCAATAAATAACTCATACGATTCTCCCCTCTTACTATTTGATTAATCGACCAATTGTTTCAGCACTACTGTCAGGCTTTGATGGACTTCAACCAAAGATTAACATAATGTTTGACCTGTATGCAAAGCTTGACAACACATGCACACATATTTGGCTATTATTATGTCATAGATTTGCACACATTTGAATATGAACGAGTGCTCATGGTGATATAGACAAATATCACCTGGATCAACAAAACAACACTATCCCATCATAATTATCAAGAGTCTAAACCTACCATATCTCAATTTAAGAGAATCGTACTCTCATACAATCTCGTATATATATATATATGTGTGTTCACTGTGGTTTTCACAGTAGCCTAAATGTAGCTATTCGATAAGGGAGACATTAGAGGAAGAGCTAAGTGAAGACCACAAACTCAAACAAATCACAGTCATTAAAACAAACAGATACCATTTAAAAGGGTGTACACGTGCTATGACCCGGAGCACTTCTGTCTGTAAACTCGTGGTGTTGTATCACCGGCCTGTAGTATGTTACAGTGATAATGTTACAGTGATAATGTGACATAATCTGCTGCTAGTTAGCAAACTTTAAAAACCGACCCAACACTGGGCCACGCGCCAGGCTTCCCCCTGTGTCTTCATTAGGTCCTCCTATTATACAACCGCGGTCAATGGTTATTAACTTACTTTCATATCGTTACGACAGTACCTCGCCGCCCAACGTTTATGTGGGGGGGTTTTGCCGTTAAAACCCCACAGGGGCCCGTTTGTTGTGTTTAATTAACAGATTTCTAGATGAATGCGTAATGACGTCTGAGCGAAGTAAAAGGATGCTGCGCGTGCGCCCACCGTTAACGCAAAGATACACGAATAACGTCGACTCTCCGTACATGAAAGTGAAACGGTTACGTTACTTACTTTGGTGTGTTTCCCTCGTAGTGAATCGTGAAATGTGGCTTGCGGTTTAAAAAAAATATGTTTGTATTTCCCCCACAAAGTCGTCCAGGTCCCTCCTAGCTAGCTAACTAGCTAAAAACCTAACGGTCCTGTTGCCCAGCCGTTAGGATCCGAGTTTAGCATCCGCTCAGATTTTTACACCTTTCCATGGCGTACAAAGTTTGTTTTTTCTCCCAATAACGACACTGATGAGGGGGTAAAAACAGAAAAGTGCCTCCACATGGGACAATGTGTGAGATACTGCAATGCGACCCCAAATTTCTCCTCTCCACCACACACAACAGATGTTCAGTCTATTTTCCCTTTTCGTCTTCTCCCCAGCAAATTTCCCCCCGTCTTGTGTGTTCCTGGGAATCTGCGGGCTCTGTCCGGGTGTCGGGCCGGGCGGAGGTGGAGGAGGACGGGCCGGCACGAGAGCGGAGCGAGAGGAACAGACAGGGGGAGGAGTGAGAGGATAACGGAGAGGGAGGGACAAAGATGACGTCCGAGCACATGAGAGCAGTTAGCTGATACATCCATGGCTGACACACACACACACACACACACACACACACACACACACACACACACACACACACACACACACACACACACACACAAACACACGCATCCGCATTTTGTTTCCGCTCAGAGAAAAGTTTAATACATGAGAATGAGAGTTAGTTGTTGGCAGAGCCCTGTAGTCTGGTCACATACTTTAATTTTCTGTTGTTTCATATTTTCATGGATGATACAACTACCTTCTTTTTTCTCGGGTCACAGCGTTTGCCTCAGCTGACATTTGACCTCCTTGTTTTGCAAATCTCGCATAATCTACTGTTGCACTCATTTACTCAGAACCGTCCAAATATATCCACATCAGCTGAATGTAGAATATGTCTTATTGATTGCTTGATACTGTAGCATAGCAATATCATTATTTATTTGGAATACTTTATCTTCTGGTATATTTCTTGAGGTATTTAACTGCCCCTCAGAGCCACTGGCCAACACCTACATTAGTATATGAAGTCACCTGAAACTATCTCCTGTCTATCTCCAGTCATCATTTACTTAATCTTTAAAAAAAACAAGTGCCTTTAAACTTTTAAAAAAAACAAAAGCAATTCCAAATATTTGCCTTTTTGCAGGGCAGTGCAATGTTTGCACTTCAGCCACAGTGGAGCAAGTCTACAGTGCTATCCTTGTGACCCACCATGAACTATAAAAAAAGCTTGTGAGGGGTGACATGCTGACCTGCTGTACAGAATGACTTTCAAGGTCTGACTAACCTAGCGCCTGTAAAACAGCTCAGGCCAGATACTGACAGTTTGAACTTCTGCAGTGGGTTCATGTGGACACGTTCAGTGAGGTGAGATGCCCCTCATATGAAAAGTGAGATGTCCCTCAGGTGAGATGCTCCTCATATGAAGGTGAGATGCCCCTCAGGTGAGATGCCCCTCAGGTGAGATGCTCCTCATATGAAGGTGAGATGCCCCTCATATGAAAGTGAGATGCTCCTCATATGAAGGTGAGATGCCCCTCATATGAAGGTGAGGTGCCCCTCATATGAAGGTGAGGTGTCCCTCATATGAAAGTGAGATGTTTCTCATATGAAGGTGAGATGTTTCTCATATGAAGGTGAGGTGCCCCTCATATGAAAGTGAGGTGCCTCTCATATAAAAGTGAGATGCTCCTCATATGAAGGTGAGATGCTCCTCATATGAAGGTGAGATGTTTCTCATATGAAGGTGAGATGCTCCTCATATGAAGGTGAGGTGCCCCTCATATGAAGGTGAGGTGCCTCTCATATGAAAGTGAGATGCCCCACATATGAAGGTGAGATGCCCCTCATATGAAAGTGAGATGCTCCTCATATGAAAGTGAGATGCTCCTCATATGAAGGTGAGATGCCCCTCATATGAAAGTGAAATGCTCCTCATATGAAAGTGAGATGCTCCTCATATGAAGGTGAGATGCCCCTCATATGAAAGTGAAATGCTCCTCATATGAAGGTGAGATGCCCTTCATATGAAGGTGAAATGCTCCTCATATGAAGGTGAGATGCCCTTCATATGAAGGTGAGATGCTCCTCATATGAAGGTGAGATGCCCCTCATATGAAAGTGAGATGCTCCTCATATGAAGGTGAGATGCCCCTCATATGAAAGTGAGATGCTCCTCATATGAAGGTGAGATGCCCCTCATATGAAAGTGAAATGCTCCTCATATGAAGGTGAGATGTTTCTCATATGAAAGTGAGATGCTCCTCATATGAAGGTGAGATGCCCTTCATATGAAGGTGAGATGCTCATCATATGAAGGTGAGATGCCCCTCATATGAAAGTGAGATGCTCCTCATATGAAGGTGAGATGCTCCTCATATGAAGGTGAGATGCCCCTCATATGAAAGTGAGATGCTCCTCATATGAAGGTGAGATGCCCCTCATATGAAAGTGAGATGCTCCTCATATGAAGGTGAGATGCCCCTCATATGAAGGTGAGATGTTTCTCATATGAAGGTGAGATGTTTCTCATATGAAGGTGAGATGCCCCTCATATGAAAGTGAGATGCTCCTCATATGAAGGTGAGATGCCCCTCATATGAAGGTGAGATGTTTCTCATATGAAGGTGAGATGTTTCTCATATGAAGGTGAGATGCCCCTCATATGAAAGTGAGATGCTCCTCATATGAAGGTGAGATGCCCCTCATATGAAGGTGAGATGTTTCTCATATGAAGGTGAGATGTTTCTCATATGAAGGTGAGATGCCCCTCATATGAAAGTGAGATGCTCCTCATATGAAGGTGAGATGCCCCTCATATGAAGGTGAGATGTTTCTCATATGAAGGTGAGATGTTTCTCATATGAAGGTGAGATGTTTCTCATATGAAGGTGAGATGCCCCTCATATGAAAGTGAGATGGATCATTCACATTCCTGAGGACACAGAGAGCGTCCAATTGTAATAAACAACTTAAAGAAACCTTTACTGAATATTGTAGGCCCAGTCGTAGTAAGTCTAGTAGTACGTTTCTGGTGAAATGTTGAGATTAATGCTATCCATTAATTTATTATGCATATAGGAACACACAGATATATACATAGGTCTGTCAGTCATGATTGCAATGTCTATCTATGTTGTGTGATTGTTTAATTTATTATGTCTTTAATTGATTAGGTTTTAGTCAGTGATTTTACTAAAATCACTAACGGTAACTGTTTGGTACCTTTTTGCAGCTGAGATAGCTCACATTTCAAATATGGAAGAATTAAAAAGACTTTGTAAGTAACTATTATTAATTCGGCAAAATTGTCAATTGACTAATTTAATTAATCAGTCACTGATTCTACCTGGTCACATGTATGCCTTTCCATTTCATCCTATTCTCTATTCATTCGTTTCATTTTGTTTATTTTATCATTTATTTTCTGTTTAGTAGTTTAGATATGTAGTTCGTCAAATAAATATTTCATTTATAAAAAACTTGATCATTTGATTTGTATATGAAATAATAGGGCCACACCTTTATAAGAACTCTGTAGCAACCCTGAGATTAACATTTAATTGATAAATATCAAATTCTGAAGTATAAGTCCCTGTATTTTATATATATATATATATTAAAACTGCTGAAAATGTAATCTTATGTTAAATTCTGTTAGTCAAACTAAGCTAAGTACCATCATTCTTTAATACTAATTTATGGGTTTATGAATCATTATTTAATTTCTAATAATAGTTAAATAAATTAAATTATGAATGAGTTATTTATTAAATTTGCTACAAGCAACAATGCTGCACAGTGTGTTCCTACAGTAGAGCAATTAAAAAAGTCTGAAAACCACAAGGCGAGAAATAGGATATTATGTGATCATCAAGCTCAGTAATAATCTTATTGCTACTCATAAATTGACTTGAGCACTTGCACATGTTCTTTCTCTTTTGGTAAATTAAACTATGATCAGCTCGTCAAACGTCCCAGAGGGGGAGTGTACTGGGAGCATGCTCACAAAGATAAAAATAAAACGAATCCAGCATTTAATTCTGCTGATAAATAAGACGGCTACTCCCATAAACGAATAGAGGAGATAACAGGCTTGGCACATCATCTTATTTTGGGTGAAAGCGCAGTCTCTTATTCTCTGGTAATGTGTTTTCTACTTATGCCCCCTTCTGGTCAGAAGATGGATGTGCGCTCTCATTTCTGTGGCATTTTTGTATAGAATCATTCAAAGTGAGATTTTTGTGTATATTAATCATTACAACTCAATTTCTTCACACATACAAACACATACACACTTAACAAATCACATCAGCACATTTAGTATGATACTTTTTATTTTAACTTAAAAAGAGAGTGGATCAAAAACAGGATTCAATAAATTAGAAATAAATATAATTGCTGTAATAATTAATACATACATTATAATTACTCGATTGCAAGAGTCTGACAGAAACAGGCCCTCAAAAAGTTTTCTCTAGAAAATTCTAAAATCAAAATATTGCAACCCACTCAAACCCCTTCTCCCAATAAACAAAATAATTGATAAATTAGTAAATAAATAAAAAATAGCTCAAATATTAAAACCTCCCGAATAAAAGTGCAATCCCCCCTCCCCCAAGTTTCACCTAAAATCTAAGTAGAAATTTAAAATAGGTTAGTGATTTCCCATTTTACAATTTGGAATGTAATATCCCTTTATGAGGATGATGATGTTACTAGTGGTAATAATAATAATAATAATAATAATAATAATAATAATAATAATAATAATAATAATAATAATGTCGCTGTGTCCTGTTCAGTGTTTATCTAAAGTAGTATTCTTTTTGCATTTTTTTCTTGTTTTTTAAATGCTGCTCTTTGTAAACTAAATTATTTACAGGTCATTAGGATTTTCTCCAAAGTCTCTCTCTAACCTACTCATTTAGTCATCTTTTTTGTATTTTCTTTCTTTTTTTTTATTATGAAACATCGGCCCCTCTATATTTGTCATGGTATAGACATGTTAAAGTCTATTGAAGTGATATATCAGCATTTTTCATCAGAATCTTCCATACACGCTCAGTCTGAGTTGTCTTAACGTACTAAACACCCTGTTGTCAAACTTCACACAGACCACGGTCAAACCGAACTTTTGGTTGTATGGGTAAGATTACTGACTGGTGTGAACCGTGTGTATTTTGTGAGTGTCTGCGGGCGTGTGTGTGTGTGTGTGTGTGTGTGTGGTTGTGCACTTTATGTACATTTGTATATCAGCCTTGTACCGTTCGAGCTTCAGCGTTGCGAGCGCATGTGTATTCATGTGAGTGTGTGTCAGTGTGTTTGGCTGCACTCCCCGGACGCTCAAAGGTAGCGGACAGTCTGAAAGCGCTATGAACCCTGGGATTCCACCTCGGCTGGACTCTGAAAGGTCACCTGTGAGGGGACGGAGAGTTTTGGGGGTAGAGGGAGCGATACAGAAACAAGGAGGAAGGGACAGAGAAGGAGGGAGAACATGTTAGAAAGCAGAGTTAAAAATAAACTGGAGTTCCATGTTTCTGTCTGATCTTTACATCTTGTCAAACATGCTCCTCCCATCAAACAAAACTCTTGTCGGCACGACTTGAACTGCTTTCATACATCTGGCAGCAAACTGCACCTAAGGGTGCTCCTAGCTCGTCTTTGTTTCAGTTTCATCGCGGTGAGTTTAAACAAGAAGGCATCATTCTCAGTTGTAAAGCTTTGTCTTTCAACAGCAATAAATCATGGTGCTTTAACACATACACACACAGTGTCTGGATCATGCAACTCAATACAGTGAAAAATAAAACATTATTCATGTCCTTGTGTGATTTGGAAGTGTGCGTCTGGGGGTTATGCATATTTGTGAAGCTCCATATGTGTTCATGTGTGTGTCCTTATGAGCATGTGCTGCACTCATGTGCCTTGAATCATGGCAAGCAAACACTACTACCGTCATGCATCACTCTCTGGCATTTGCAGTATAGAAATTCTGGGTGATAATTTTGTATCTGACGGATGTGGGGACATGGTGGTGGGTATCCACGCGGATTTGTTATATAAAACTTTGTCTAGAAATAGAAACAGGATCCTTTATTTATAATGTGTGCTGCCGTGTGACAGTGCGTCCACACACTGGTCTAACAGCAGCTACACATTTTCTAGTCTTTGGTTAAGGTTGTGGGTTTGTGGAGGTTTGAATTTACCTCAAACAAAATATATCCTCTATTCTCTCTTTATTATATTTCTCCCAGAATTCCTATAGTTGAGGGCTGTTCTCCAATAAGCAAGAGGCACTTGTTTTTCCACCATAACAACCACATACCCTTTACCTCAAAACACGAGCTAGAAGGACAGAGAGGGGAGGAGGTTGGGAAGAGGAGAAGCAAAGACAGAGTTTGACAGAGAAAAGGGGGGACAAGTAGGAGGAGAAAAGTGGATCAAAAGAGAAGGACGAGGGGAGAAGTGAAGGGGAGAGGGAGGAAACACCACAAATGCACCGATAGGAGATATAAAAGAGACCAAGAAAGAGAAACAAAGGAGCAAAAGACTAAAGTGCCACATCAAACAGAGTAACTAATCAGAATCCAGAAATATAAAACTCAGCCTATCAGAGTACAGCTCAACAAAATGCATGCTCGCCCAAAAATAGTGTGCTTTTGTCATAAAACTTTCCATTCCATCCTAACCTGTGTGGACCAGTTTGTAGCCTTATTTAAACGTCTAGGTTCAGTACTGCATAATGATTTCAAGACTTCTTGACCCACATGGCCTGTCATTGTTGTATGTTGCATAATATCATAATGACATGTTACGTTTGCCATTAAAATAATGTCATATTTTGCAGTAAACTGTCATGCTGTTCTACATTTCTCCACCAGTCCACTATATGGAAACCTCTGGAAAACCTCTGTTTGCAGACACCAATACAACAAGGATTATGCACTCCTGCATTACACACTAACAGTGTAAAACAGACACATTACCCAAACAAGTTGTTCAAATAATAAAATGACACCAAACAGAACACTACAGAAACTGATCAAAAACAAAGCTGCAAAGAAAATAACAAGCGTTGCTGTAGAATTTATCAAATGACTATACAATGAATATCAAATATCCAATTAAATCAATTGATTCTGAGTACGGTCCTGGCTAGAGACAGTTATTGATCAGTATGTGCACAGGTCAATACAAAATAAAGTCACAATGCACCAAACACAGTCTGTGGTCACTACAGCAACAGGACATGCAGGTCAACGCATGGCTGGTTGCTCGAGGTGACAGAACAAAAAATTTGCCAAGGGCAACCAACACAGTCAATCAATCGCCACAGCAACCCAAACACAGGCCAACCAATCAACTTACAACAATGCGAGAGGAAGGGGGGGTCAGGGCTTTATCGGTCACTAGGCAACCTTTGCCATAGCGATGGGGTCCTGGTGAATTATGATTGGACGGAAGGATCTTGGGTGAGGTAAGTTGCCGTTTCAGGAAAAAGATCAAAACAGCAGGAAAGAAAATAAATAAGGAAAACAATATTTTAGTATTTTAGTTGTTTTCATATGAGTAACCCAACGTAGTATATTCACTGTTATGTCATGTTAAGCTCTTTCTTTTTTAACTTTGTACCATCAATTAGCATTGCAGTGTCAAAGCTAACGCTACGTTCTCCAGGTTTGTTCTTTCTCTCTCTGGCTCCCCCAACATACAACACCTCCTCACTCACCACCTCACCTCTCTTTATGTCTTCTTCCTCCTCTCAGTTGTCACTCAGTATGGGCGGTTGGCATCTTTGGGCCTTTTCAGCTGCACTTTCAGTCTTTTCATGCCGATCTGGAAGCCATTCATGGCCTGAATGGCGGCCTGAGCGCTGGCTGGATTGTCAAAACTCACAAATCCTGGAAAGAGAGAGAGAAAATGAAAAGTTGTTGATCGTGCCTTTGTCTCAACTTAACCAAGATATCAGATTCAAACAGACACGATATCTTATGCTCCACAAAGTCACCCAGTCTTTGGCACTTGTCCTTTCCTTTCCTTTCTCTGCTCTCCCCCTTCCCTCCTTCCCTCCCTCTTTCTCCCCGTCTGTGTGTCTCACCGAAGCACTTGCTCTGGTTGGTGGCCCGGTCAACAAACACCTTCGCCGAGATGACATTGCCAAAGGGCAGGAACATCTGCAGCATCTCAGAGTCACTGAACTCCTGAGGCAGGTGGTAGATGAAGATGTTACAGCCCTCTGGACCTAAAACACACACACACACACACACACACACACACACACACACACACACACACACACACACACACACACACACACACACACACACACACACACACATTAGTGGGATAAATTATCTCAGGCTGTGAAAACCTTGTGATAAACAACTTTAAATAAGATCATTGTGGGTGTGGCCCCAGACAGTAAAAGAAGTCACATCACCTTCTCTCTGCTGCTGTTGCTGGGGCTGCTGGTGTTGCTGGGCAACCAGTGTTGGCTGCTGGGGGAACGGCTGCCCGACCAATCCGTAGGCAGCAGGATACGCCGCTATTGGGAGAGACGGTAACAAAATTCTGATTGGGTAAAAACAACAGGTGGCAACATGGCAGTGTCCAATAGAATCATTTGGTTTGAAACTGAAACGTCTCCTGCTGAAGGTGAAAACTATTAAATGTAACACTTGAACGGAGCAAGACACAACAACAATGACATTGTTGGTCTGAGTCTGGTGCGCACACATTACAGCCCCCCTCCCCCATTTTACTCCATAAGTGTGAATCATGTATTCGGATGGTGTAAAGGTATCATTAGCTGTATTACATTTACAGGCCATTAATGTGTGTCACTGAAATCGGATAAATCATAACAAAATGAATTGCCCTTGAAATTCTTCCACCCTTGAGACGACGGCGGTCACACTGAAAGCAGACACCTGACCTTCCTTGTTCCCTATTTACATGTATTCTGACTCAACCTACTGCATGAGCTGCCTTACTGAACCGGAAGGGATTTCTTTAAAGCAATATACAAGTATTTTAACATTGGGGATTTTCATATTTCTATCTATATACCATCCCAACCCACAGTGGGACATTCATCAAGTTTTTTGGTCACCTGTCGGTACACTTACACCAACCTGTGTAGTGTTGCATGCCTGCATACGCCTGCTGTAGGGGGTCCAGGGCCGGACTCTGAGCTGTAGAGACACAAAATAGAAAAACAGTGAGAATGAAAACAAGACAAACCATGGGATCATACATCTCAGATTTCCCTTCGTTTGAGTCTCAATTGCAATAGTCTTTAAGTCTGTATGCTTCCTAGATATTTTTGTTATTTAAATACCTTAATATTTGGTGCTATATTTAAAACACTTGATCAGGCCGTCAATATGCCTATTGACCCCAACCCTCTGACAGCCCTGTTTGGTCTCCCACCGTATATGCCCTCCACAACAAAGCATGTCATTTACTATTCTGTTGTGCGCTCTTTTTAAATGGAAACCTCCCATTCTACACACAACAGATTCATACAGGAAATCATAAAGCTAGAAAAATTAAGATTTTCAGTAAAAGAGTAATGCAAGTTCTTCTCTCTCATTTATTAATCAATTTATTTTTGTGTGTTGTTTATTTGTAATAGTATTTATTTATTTACGTGTTATATACTTTTTTCTTTGAGTGACCATAACCAATTTTAAAAAAGACAAACAAAAAAACCTTGATATGCGTGAACGCCATTGGTGTATAGTGCTTCTGTTGCTTGTTGTCCATTGGTGGTTGGCAGACTGCTGTAACCGTTCACTCCTAACGGTGGAGGGAGAGCTGGCACAGGCGTTCCTGCCATAGTTGGTGGAGTGTTTGTACCTACAGATGGAGATCACATTCAAACCACTATATTCTACACAATACAGCTCCTGTGCATGTGTCTGAGCATATACAAGTTAAGTATGCATGGCATGCGAGTGTGCATGTGTGTGTGAGCCTACCCGAGGACGGCGTGAGGGGTGTGATGGGTGTGGCAATGATTCCGTTGGCATTGAGCGCCGCCATCTGCTGCATCTGTACGGCGGCAACTGTTGCAACAGGAGACAAGTACGCTGACTGGGCAACCAGGGCCTGCTGTTGGACAAGCTGTAGACAGGAAATGGAAAGACAGAGAGAAAGAGGAAGGGGATGGAGAAAAAGAGGGGGATGGAGGGAGAAAGAGGGGAAACAGTGAGAGAGAAAGAAGACAAAGAGACAGTAAAGAGGATATGGGGAAAAGAGAGAGGGAGAAACAAAGAGAAAAGGAAGGGGCAGGGAGAGGGAGTGATGGAGGAACAGATGAATAGAGATCTAATTACAAGGCCATTATGTCTCGAGTCAGTGGGTTAATGGTTGTGTGTTGCGGGAAAGCTAATGCCAGATGACGTATGTTCTGTTGTCTGGGTAATGACATTAGCCCCAATTAGACCACTGATAGCCTCTTCAAACTTATTACATCCTTTCATAAGCACAGCACTCGTCTTATAAACTTAGTGTGTGTATATGTGCGTGGAGTGCTTTGTGCATCCGTGCACTGCTTGCCTGTGCGTTGACCGCCTGTGTGTAGGCATTGTAGGCGGGGAAGTTGAGGGTCATGGGGCTGAAGATGCCGAGTTGGGAGGCCACCTGCTGCATCCTCCTCAGCCCCCGCTCCTTCTCTGTGTCGGCAAACTTCACCACCAGACTGGACGACGCTCCCTGTGAACCAAATTGAGTAAGTTTTCAACTGCAATTAAAAGTACTGTTACATGTTATCCACTTTATGTGTTAATGGGACTGGGCTCCATGTTTATTAATTCATTCATTTTCTCTATCCACTTAATCCTTTTACGATTCACATGGGGCTTGGGCCTATCCCAGCATCTTGATGACACCCAGGACAGCACCAAAGAAGACAGATGATTACATTACTTACATTATGACCTACAGAAAATTCAAACTGTCCCATGTGACTCGTGCAGATGTCTTTGTGTGTGTTTGCCTTGTGTGTGTGTGTGTGTGTGTGTGTGTGTGTGTTGAAAGGGTTTCTTTCTAATGTGAAGCATGCAACTTACGGGCATTGTGCGGCTTCCATGCAAGCTGTTGATGGCAGCCTGGGCTTCAGAATGTCCTTGGAATTTTACAAAAGCGCACCCTGTAACAAACCAGAGTTAGCTACAGCACACAAGCTATATTAATTATCATTATATAAGCATATGTACTGTATGTGTTTACCTTTGCTGGTGCCGTCAGGTCCTCTCAACACAGTACACTCGTCTATGCTGCCAAAGGGCTCAAACAGTCTTCTGACATCCTCATCACTCTGTTGCTTTCCCAGCATGCCCACAAACAACTTCCTGTCCTCTGAGAGACCAATAATGTGGAAAAAAGGAGAGGAAATGATAAGAATCAACTTAATTTACCTTTAACTGGTCACACCTATGTTGATCAAACAATAGAAGTTGTTATTAGAAATGGAAGCTACCGCATTTGTCCACCAGGGAGCAGTATTGACTACGGATATGGGTAATGAGATAGAATAGTGGAAAGAATGTGATTTGAATGTGCATTTGTGTGTAAATGTGTATGTATTTAGCACCCTGGTGACTACTTTTCATCTCTATCTGATCCAGCTTGACACCTACCCTTCTGTGTGTCACACTGAAACCTTTGTGTGTGTGTGTGTGTGTGTGTGTGTGTGTGTGTGTGTGTGTGTCTGTGTGTGTGTGTTTGTGTAACTATGTTTAGGTACTTGTCTCACCTCCTCTGCCCTCGCTGTCAGCTGGTTTCACCTGGATTGGCCGATTCATCTGTGGAACAAACAAAAAGGAACATCAACACAGATGGTCAACACAAACAAGCCTCTCTCCATTTGTCTTATCCCAGGACATGTCTTTAGGATGGACTCCACTTAACAGTTGTGAAACAATACAATAGTGACATATAGCATAGCAAGTAGTTATGTTGACAAATTCTTTTGTTACAGAGGCTTTTGAGTAAAAAAAATTTAACTTTAATTACAGTACTGACAGTGTGTGTGTGTGTGTGTGTGTGTGTGTGTGTGTGTGTGTGTGTGTGTGTGTGTGTGTGTTTTAGTCACTGATAAATCAAGTTTAGCAGGTGGCAGGTGTGTCTGAACTCCCAGTCTGCTGGGACAACCTTAAAATCTCTAATTTCTCTCTCTCTCTCACACACACACACACACACACACACACACACACACACACACACACACACACACACACACACACACACACACAGAATGGAGAAGGGATTGAGAAGTGACGAGATTAAGAATGCAGGCCAGTTGATCTGGATTACAGAAGAACTACGGATTAGATGAGGGACAAGAGTAGATTGAGAAAGAGAGAAGAGGAGGAGGGGGGGGATGAGATGACAAGTGTGTGAAGCGAACAGGCGCAGTCAGCTAAAAATAAAAGGATGGAGATCGAGAGTCAGGCCTGGGGGACCTCGACAGACTTTGACCGACTGAAAGGGCAGGTGGAGGCCAAAAGGAACCCATGGAGTGAATGGAAATGCTGGAAAAAAAGAAGCATTACATGAGGAGTGACACACAGAGAGATGGAAAGTAGGAGGATGAAAGCAAAGCTGCCCCTCAGAGGATGATTCAAAAAGAATAGAAAGAGAAAGAGGGGGAGGAGGGAGGAGCGGGGCGTGATTCAGTCGTGACTTCCTCAGTCTAAAAATTGTCACGACTACAGAGATCCATCGCCTTGAGTGCTAATGCATGCATGCAAGCATACACATGTTGTGAATGGCCCTACCATGCATACACTATCGTCAGACACACAGGGTTTATCACACACAGACATGCACACATACACACACACAGTGCTTAGTCATAGCACTGAGGCAATGAGACAGAGTGTTAATGCCAGAGGGATGCGGTGGGGGAGGAGAAGGGCTGCAGAATGATGGGGATGAAAAGAGAGAAGAAGCACAAGGAATGGAGAAAGGAAGAAAAATCCAGACGAGGAAAGGTTTGAAGGAGGGAGTGACATCAATACACAAAGCAAAAGCCAAAAAGAGAAGAAGAAAACAACATGCTTGTGGGGTAGACACACCTATTTTCTGATCCAAGCTTTGAAATAAAAGCAAACCATCGCACATTTTTGGAATAAACATCCTTATCAGACAGGCTCAGATTTAAAGTTCCTCACTCAGTGTACAATGTACTATAATCATTGCTTTGCCTCACTGTCACTCAAAAAGTGATTTGTAGCAATAGTGGTTGAATTAGATGTATTTTGCATGTATGACAGGAAGGAGAAAAACTCAGAGGGAAGAACAGAGGATGAGAAAAAGGGGACGGGTGGGGACAGAGAGGAGGAGGAGGGGAAAGGGAGGGGTTGAGGAGGAAGAAGGGAGAGAGAGGTCCCAGTGGGGTGTTAAGGCAATGTAATGAAGCTGGTAATTGAGGAGAGGGCAAAGCAGAGAGAGAGAGACTGATCCATACATTTGATTAATCAGCTCTTAGCTGTCACCACAAAGCTATTGATTAAGGCAAGGCCATCACACACAATCAGAGGCACAAACCCACACAGATGCAAACACATCTGTACACGCGCACACACACACACACACACACACACACACACAGTGGTCTGCAGAGGAAGGAAAAATGTACATTTGTAACCCGCACCTTTATTGACTCGAAATCTCGACATAAACATGAAGCTACAGACAGTGGCCTTGGATTCAAACTGTCAATCCATCCATCCATCCCTCCATCCAACCCTCTATCCATCCATCCATCCATCCATCAAACCCTCTATCCCCCCATCCATCCATCATATTCCAGTCCTGGTGCTATCGCTATCCATCCACGCTGCCATCCATCTCGCACTATCAACTCATCGATCAGTCCCGTCTTGTTCATTGATTTTGGGCCTGTGTTGTAGAGCAGGCTTGATTGTAGCAAGATTTGTGTACACTAACCCTTCCTTTATCCTTTTATCCATCCATCACCTCCTCCACTGCTTCCTTCATTAGCCCCATTCAAGCTCATCCTTGTGACTGTAAAACAGACTGAACAGAAGAACCTAATGATTCCCGACTAAAGCTTATCAATCAAGGCTTATCAATCGGTTTCTTAGGAAGTGTTCACTGGAACTGACCTTTTGGTGATTTAAAGGAACCACGTATATTAAGCTCTTATGATGCATTGGAAAAAGACGGATGGAGATGGAGGAAAAAGCCAGAGAATCAGCAGATGAGAGGTGCACACTGCCGTGCACAATGGCATCGGAAAATTGGCATGGCAACCGGCTCGTTGTCATGGCAATCGTATGACGGCACACTGGGTAGGTAAACAAGGATGCTGGTTGCCAAGGGTGACTGCTGTGCTCTTGGGGTAAACAAAGAATGTGTGGCGGAGAGTGCTCTGCTGGCTTCACACTATCCTCCTCGACATCTTCGACCACCCTTTTCATTGCTCTTTGAGTTGATGAAACAAGGGAGGAGTGAGCATCGAGGAAAAAACGTATGAGAACAAGGAAATGAACAGGACAGAAGATTTATGAGAGTGATGTAGAGATGTGGGCAGTATCCAGAGGGAGGTAGTGAGTGTGATTTGGCTCTGAGGGAAAAGGTTGAGGGAACAGAATCTATATTGTAGAAAGAGTAATTAAAATTCCCTCGAGCCTGAGAGAAAAATGCAAATAAAGTACAGTCCCTGCTCATCAGTCACACTGTACTCCACTCATTCCTCTTCCTTCACTCCAACACACATGAACAGCCACACGCTCCTTTTCAAGTAAAATCATCCTCTAATTACTCACGTTCCCATTAAGACTTAATTAACAGTAACCATCTGCAAGCGTGCGCACGTATACGAGGAGCCGGCTTCCTACTGTAGTGAGGTTTGATCCGTCCTGCTGAATACTAAGAAGCAACCGTTCTCTATCTCTGAGGGAAGGGAAATTCATATGTGAGCGACAGCGCGGCGATGCATGAGGGAGAGATATGTGATGTATGATCGTGTGTGAGCTCGCATGACCACTCGCACTCAGTGGAGGCTCGTCCACGGCCACGCATGAATAAACCCTGCATGCAAAAACAGCTCTATTTGCATGTTGTGGTGCCAAAACAAATACGCACACAGTGTATACTCACATATGTGCACACACACGCACACACACACACATACACTACACTTTTCCCCACACCCAGAGCACCCGCCCTTTTGCATACGCAGAAACAAACATCCTACAAACATACAGTTAATCTTGCTCCCCGCAGTAACGCAGAGAGGATTATGCCAGGATTAGGGGATATTAAATCCTCGGATTATCCAATCAAATCGTATTCTACCCCCTCCCCCACACACGCAAAATCAGTGGAACAAACCATTGCGCCACATCATGAGGGTAGGAGGTAGCGTGCATATCTAAATGTGTGTGTGTGTGTGTGTGTGTGTGTGTGTGTGTGTACACGCACTAACATGGAACAAAGTAGTGTTGAACCAATGTTATCATTACGGCAATTGTGTCCGCTCCAAATGTCCCCGCAAACAAAAAAGTCAAATTGATAACAGACAATAGGGTGTGTGTGTGTGTGTGTGTGTGTGTGTGTGTGTGTGTGTGTGCACAGACACACAAACACTCCTCATATCTATCTTCCTCACACACACCCTTCCCCCCTTCAATCTCCCTCTGGAACACTCCATCCACACAATTTAAGATGTCCATTTTCCAGAGTGCACAAGAAAAGAAAACTATTTTTATCCCTTCTCCACGATCTAGCATTATTTCTCCCTCTTAACTCATCCCCCCGTTCTCGATTCCCCTCTTTCCACTCTCAACTCCATAATCCGTCTATATACCCTTCCTGATGACATGGGCACATCACTGCTTTTCTTTTTATCTTTTTCCATCCGTTCCCTAATTTTTTTCTCTTGCCTATACTCTATCTCATTCACTTCCTCCTACTTGCGTTGCTCCTACTCTCTCTCAATTTTCTCTCCATCTTTGCTGTAACTGCAAACTCTTCATCATCAGTATAGTAAACCCTTATGTTGATTGGGCAAAAACAAAATTGAGCTAAATAGCAGGACTCTTCACCCCATATGTGTCTCTCTTAAAATATATATTTTAACATAAAACTACATGACTGTTTAATATAATTCTTCCTTGATTTTGAGCTACACGGCCGCAAGTAATCCAGTAAAAGACAGAAAGATACGACATATCGTGATCACCAAATACCAAAGTAACAGAATCCCATTATCGGTGATTCATCAGCTCCATTGCATGCCTCATCTGTGTGTTTCAGTGTGTTTATATAGATACATTATATCTTTATGTATATATTCAGTGTGTTTATATAGATACATTATATCTTTATAAATATATACTGTATATTCAGTGTGTTTATATAGATACATTATATCTTTATAAATATATATATTCAGTGTGTTTATATAGATACATTATATCTTTATGTATATATTCAGTGTGTTTATATAGATACATTATATCTTTATAAATATATATATTCAGTGTGTTTATATAGATACATTATATCTTTATGTATATATTCAGTGTGTTTATATAGATATTGTAGCAACACTCTGACTCCCTGATGACACTCAGTTCACGGCTCTCGTTCACCGCTGGGTGAAAAACATTGAGATGTGAGAAACTAGAGTGATTGAGCGGGAAGATGGAGCAGCTCCTGCCCACCTCTGTCTCCTCTCTCTCTCTTTTTCTCTCTCTCTCCCTCTATCGCACCACGTTAGGCTTTGCATCCCCCAGGTTACCTAGCAACCTGGCATCTCTGCTCAGCACTGTTGCCTGGCAACGGGGGCCTGCAACCATAATAATACAAGCTCCTGAGCGGCCCATCCCCCCTGCTCTCATCCCTCTTTCCTCTGTCTATCTCATTCCATTCTTCACACCTGAGAAGTCTGCCCTCCTTCTCTTCCACTCAATACTTTATCTGGCTGTTAACCCTTCATCACCCTCTCTACTGGAGCATGGATTACCAACATATTCACCTCCGTCTCTCTCCCTCGCTTTTCTGCCTTCATCGCTCTCCATAGTAATGGTATCAAACCATGCATAAAGCAGAACTAACTACCCTGTTGATCCCTATAATATTATGCTGTTTTTTATCAAACATTTCTGCATGCAGCAGTGGAGCACTCACTGAAATTTGATCCTTTGGATTTAGTCCAACATAATCCACACAGCACTAGCGGATAACTGTTAGACCTATGCACTTGGACACTCTTTCTATTTTAGGGAGTGTAAGTCCTTTGGGAAATGAGCTGGTAAATTAAAAAGGCTGCTCAAAGCCATACAAATTTATGATTGCAAAAAAATCTCATATTCAGCGAGATTACATTCAATACAGCGCCAGTGACACATTTCTGGATGCTCAGATAGTTACAGCGTTAGGAAGGATTCCCGTAGAATTTAGAAAAGACAAATATGCAAATATCCTGTATGTTATTAAGAAGGCATAATCAAAGGAGAAAATAACCTAATATTACCATTTATTTTTGTGCACACCATGAGTAAAACCAATTTATACTGGGGTGTTTTTTTTATTTGATTTGAAATTACTTGCTTCTGTCATTGAGGAACAACTCATAAGGCATACTTACAATTTCTAAAACTCACTTTACTTTACAGATAATTGGCTGATCAGTCTCTTAAGAGCACTCTAACGCCTGAATCAAGTAATGTTTAGATTGCCTCTCCTGTTGCTGTTCTACTGACTCTCTATGAATTGACATATATTCCTCATGATATTTTCTATTAAGGTCAAATAAAGTGGCATAAAATGGAGAAAATACTTTTTTTGTGTGTTAATATTGTCATAAGTCATGCACTAAATACACAGGCCACTGGCTGTATATATACCTAAAATTAAATGTCTAGCCTATCAATTGGAAGTTATACTCAAATCTAGTTAATTTTTTTTATATCAACCTCACCTATACACCTTAAAATGTAACAAACCATGCACAGAAAGTAGAGAAGTATCCACAATCTTACATTCAATAACTAAAAAATGTGCTTCAACATACAAATTAAATGAGCAGAACAAAACCTCAGGTTGTTTATCCGAAAACCTCATTTATGTGCATCATTAAAACAAGGCTTAACTGGCTCATTTACAAACCATCACACACACACAAGCCCAGTGGTCTTCTGTTGACAGAGCACTGTGGAGTGTGGGGATCTACAATAGTGTCATTTGGTCTACAAAGCTTCAGCTCTGGCCTGTGGTCAGTGTGAAAAGAACATTATTGAGACAGCAGGTTGGAGTGTGGTTAGAGAGGAGACCTCAGAGCCGAGGTCACACCCCAGGTGCAACTTAAGTCCCGTCATCCCTCTTTCTTGCCTAATCACATACACACACATATATAGACACACACACACACATATGCACACACACACACACACACACACACACACACACACACACACACACACACACACAGCAGTGGCCCCTTGTGACAGATGTCTCTGTTTAAACTGACAGAAGTGCGCCCTGACTCCCTCCCACTCCTCCACCACCCAGAAAACCCCTTTTCTTCCACACCACCCGCCTGCCCCTTCCTCCACGCTCATTATGGCAAACTTTTGTCTTGTTTCCGCCTTCTCTCCGACCCGACGTACTCTGCTCCTCCCCTGTCTCACCCTACCCCCATCCCTGTCTATACGACCCTATTCATGCCAAACCTCTTGATGGCCCTCCTCAACCCCCTTCATTCAGACGAATTCACACACACACACTCATTCACCCCCATTGTAGTGGCCCTGCTCCATACATCCAGCTTAGTGCAGACATATAAATATTGCATGTGGAGACAAGGTGTCTGGATGCAGGTTTTAGTCTCACATGGGCAGTGTGAACATCATCCTTGGCTTTTTATGATGGCAGAGGATTTTATTTTTGTTGCTTTATTTAAAGTCCAGGGGCAGTTGAGTACATGCATGCAGTTTGGTAGCGACATGTACAGAAAACAGCATCAGCGTAGCTTAAGATGGCTCTTGGGAAAGGAAATGAAAGGGTGAAAGTTACAGTAAGTGATGTAAAGAATGAGTGATGCTTGCCATATGATCTGGCACTGGAAGTCAGTGACACCGCTCAATGATCAAAGCCCGACCCAAGATCTGGGCATCTGTTAAGCATGCTACATTTAAGTGATTTTTTGGCACACTCCGCTTTCTGGCACTTGTTTTCATCCTTAATAATCCCTAAAAAACCCAAATACATAAATGAAAGACATCCCGCCGTGTACTTAATAATCAGTCAAATTAAACTATTTGCATCAGTCGGTGTGAGGCATCTATATTTAATGTCACATTTAAATATAAGGATTTTATATAAAAGAATATAATCATCACCATAAGTGTGCATCTTGCAATAAACCGTGTGTGAGTCCATGGATTTAAATGGTCACATTAAAGCTGCCCATGCAGTGCTTCGCTCCACATTTGAAGCTTTAAGTTGCGGGAACAAAGCAGCACGTCCAGCATCAGATGCAATAATGATGGAAGATAATTGCAACTAAACAGCTCTTTTCAATCTGTGAATGTGGAAACTAGGCCCTGCAGATTTGTTGTAGCTGGCTGGATTTACAAAACAGATGGTGTGTGATATGGACTCAACTCAACTTTGGGCTACTTTAGGGCTCAGCATCTAAGAACACAGAATTGGCAGTGAACAGTCACGTAACCTGGTAATTATATGTCCACACAAACATGATCATATTGGCCAAGACACAAATGTTCCTCTGTGTGTGTGTGTGTGTGTGTGTGTGTGTGTGTGTGTGTGTGTGTGTGTGTGTGTGTGTGTGTGTCTGTGTGTCAGGCCTTAGAGAGGCAGGTGCTCTCCAGGGTCAGACTTTTATGAGGCTATGATTAGATTCTGTCTCAATTTTGTGGTGAAATATGAGGCAGACACTCTTTCTGTCCATGTTGCATGCACAAATGCAGATGTACATGAAGCACACACATACACACAGTTAAGACTTTTGTTTAAAACAAACAAGCTAAATCTCTCTTGGTTTTAGCTGTACACAACTCACACCAACACCCCTCTACTCTGTATCCCTCTCTCTGGCTCCTCCTCTTTCTCTTTACTTCTTTCATACGCGCACACACACACACACACACACACACACACACACACACACACACACACACTTTTTTTTCTACACCTGTCCCTCTACTCCCTTCCCATCCCACACACAGTGAGGATAAAAATAGAGAAACAGCATGAGGGAGGGGGGGAGCGATACACATCACAAACCCCATCAGGCGGGGAGAGATAGAGGCAGAGGGATGGCAGAGAGGGAAGAGACGAGAGGAAATGAAAGAGAGAGAGAGAGAGAGAGAGAGAGAGAGAGAGAGAGAGAGAGAGAGAGAGAGAGTGAGAGTGGGAGCTGGGGTCTGTTCTGAATTGAAAGTGCAGCAGTAAGCAGTGAAGGGGAATAGTAAACAGTGCTGCTGACCACATAAATATGCTAAATTAGCCTACAAAGTCGCCCTAGTGGATAATTGCTCATCATAGCTTTGCCCTATAGGGAGGCTGCCTGCCAGGCATCTCAGATTCCACATGGAAACACACAGAACGTACACAACATGCACACAGTACACGTCCTGAGAGGGTCTGACAAACATCAACCACAAGGATGGGATGATGGACTCAAGAAAAGAGTGTGTCTAATCCTCCCAGTCATTCTCTCAGCACTACGAACATACTAAGCAATTTTGAAATGTGAACCAAAATCTCATGTTTCAACATATAGTGGGCTTTCCTTTTAGAATTACGTGACACATCGCTAACTGTAAAGCAGCAGCGCGGGCATCTCTACTGATCTGCTGCACCTTGAAGGAACCCAGTTGAGTTCATACTGTGCACGAAAAGAAATATGTTTTCAGCCCTGGGACATAAATAAAAAATTCTCTCTCTCTCTCCCTCCCGTTATGTTGGCATGATCCAGCTGTAACCCTGAACCTATTCCAATTTATCAGCCAAGGATACATTTATACATATACATTTAATCAATATCCCTATTACAAACTTTTATTATATTTTTTATGCACGTATCGATCCTCTGCTGTATCAGTTATTGTTAACTACTTGTCCTGTGGTTCTTCTTCTGCCTTTTTAATAATTCATTAGGCATCAAGTGTGTCATGGGAAGTACAATGTGTGTGTATGAGTGTGTGTGTGTGTTTGTGTGTCTGTGTGGGTGAAGGCTGCAGTTTGGCTCTAATCAAAGAACAGGGAGCAAAGTGCTGCCTGGAGAGCAGTGAAGCATGACAACACACACCTGGTAAGCTGCTTATCACACTTTAATTTCACCTACACTGAGGTCTGCGGATGCCAGCGTGACCAAACAGATGTGTGCAAGTGTGTTTGTGTGTGTGTGTGTGTGTGTGTGTGTGTGTGTGATCGTGTACATACATATGTGTGTGTGTGTGTGTGTGTGTGTGTGTGTGTGTGTGTGTGTGTGTGTGTGTGTGTGTGTGTGTGTGTGTGTGTATGAACACTTGTGTTTGAAGTAGAACAAAGATAAAGGGAGTGATAAACGCAGAGAGAAAAGAGAGTTAAATGGAGGGAGAGATATCAACGGCAGAGAACAAAAGGAAAAGATAAGGGAGGAAATACAGTGGTAGTAGGATTGGGAGAGATAGAGCGATAGATAGAGAGGGGGAGAGTGAGGTTAAAATCTGAACAGCCCGGAGAGAAGAGTGGCCTTAGAGAGACTGGGGAAGGGTGGAGATTAGGATAAAGGAAGGATGGGTTTTTGTATGAATGATTACTGTAAATGTTGTGTTATCAGGAGTACAACATATAGCTGTTCCCCTTTTACTAAAATATAGACAAACTGTCATATATAAGCTTGAGATGTGAACAAAAATCATTTTAAAGTGGCCAAAATAAGTTTACTACAGATAAGTAATTACAAAAACAGCATGTCAAACGAATGATGCCGTAATAATGACAAATACAACTGCATAATACATAAAAAATGAAAATTCTTTAGGCAAACGTTCCCTTCACCATCCCCCTGTCTCCACTCTTTTCACAGCTCTGAAACCAGTCACAACGAATTTGTTGACGAGAGGTTGAGCACTGACCTCTGACCTTGGACACACGCCGTCGGCCTACTGCCACCAACCCTCTCTAGCAATAAGACAATAGCATGTAGTACAACATATGTGTCCAATGTAAATATCATGTATGTAGATGTCATTAAAAAAGTATATTAAATACATGGCCACAACTGCCTAATGGCTATTTACTTGCATATTTGTCCTGTTCACGCATTTAGCAATATTAGTCGTGCTTTTTTAAGCATCATCAAGGTAACACCAAACATTTATAGGAATATATTTTTACCTGGCTGAATATTTTCCTCATTGTTCACATTTGGTGCAAATTTCCAAGTGCAAATTAGCACTGATGTGCGACAGCTCAACACGAGCTCTTTCGTGTGGATGCGTCCCAGTGGAAATCTCCGTAGCACATCTAATACACCAAAACATCTGTGTGCTACAGTGGGACTTGCTAGTGGTTCCACTGTTCAATGTCTGCCACTGTGACTAATATAATGTAACTCTCTCCCTCTCTTCATCTCATGCTCCCTCTGTGCTTCTCGTTCCCTCTCTGTGTCCAAATTAAACACAAGGCGCAGGAAACTCTGATAAGGCCATCTGTTCATCTCTCTCTCTCTCTCTCTCTCTCTCTCTCTCTCAATCCCTCTATCCTTTCCCTCATTTTCCAATCTGACAGTCGACTGCCCCCGCTGAAGCTAGCGGGGGACATTTGAGGTATAGTTTATCTGCAACTCTCTCTGTGTTTGCCTTCCTTGCTTTCATTCCTCTACTGGCTGGATGGAACCGTTAAATCAGCGTTAAATCACATCAGTGAGTGACAGACAGACGCAGCAAAGAGCACCATGTAGCATTGGACTTGTCACCAAACTTTTTAATTGCTTGGCCATGGTGTGAGAGAAACACATCTGTATCGGTGTGTGATGATACAGCTCTATTGAAGTTGTATGAGGTGCCTGACGTTCCACCAGCATCCGCAATTAAGAGCAAACCCCAAGATTCAAGACTACAATATCCGCGCACACACACCTCAGCCCCCCCTTTGCCCCACGGTGAGCCCAGGATCTGACTATGAAAATGAGTTTGTGAGAAACTAATCATGCAGCTTAACAAGTGGAGCCGGGGAAGAAGGGGAGAAGGGGGGAGGAGAGGGGAGGAGACAGGGGTGTGAAACGGTCAAAAGGGTCAACTAATCAAGAGGAGGGGAAATGAGACGAGGGGTAGAGGAACTGTGAGGGGTTGGAAGGGGAGAGAGAGGGAGAGAGAGAGAGAGAGAGAGAGAGAGAGAGAGAGAGAGAGAGAGAGAGAGAGAGAGAGAGAGAGAGAGAGGGACTGACGTTGAGAGGAGGACTTAGAAGAAGGGTTACCATAAATGACTGTGAAATGAGAATCCGAGGAGGAAGCGTGAGCGTGCAGTGAGGGGGGGAAAAAACGAGTAAAAGACAGCAGGAAGGGAAAAGCGGGGATGAAAGAGGGATGCCATGAAGAGATTTTAGAGAGGGAAAAGGAGCGAGCGATGGAAAGGGTTGAGGGTAGTGGAGAGAACATTCTGTAATATTCTACTGGTGCAGAGAAACTGGGGGACGTGAGGGGAGGAGTTGAACAGAGGACAGACGGGATTTGAGGGAGAAAGAAAAAAAAAAGAGAGAAAATGGAAAACATGGAGAGAAAAATAAAAAGGAGGAATAAGGAAGAGATGAAAAAGCAATTCTTGGGGAAAGAAAATAATGAGACAATGGAGGCTGTTTGAAAAGGAGAGCGACAATCGTCTGAAGTCATTTCTAAATCCTGTCAAAGAAGGCCATAGACAGGGAGGGGGAGGATGACACACACACAGACAGGTAGTGGAAAGTGATAGCAAAGCTAAACCGTAGAGAGGATACAGGGAGGGGAGCTCAAATACAGCCACCGAAATAATGCCTTGGAATTATTTGGAGAAATAAGATTTAGATTTATCCTTTAAGAAACTCAAGCAATAGTCAACATACCGGAGGGGTTTGTTTGTGGGAATGCATCAGGAAATATTTGTGAGTGATTTGAATAAAGGGAAGGAAAAACTGTGTATACATATAGCATCTATTTATTCATCAACCAATTCACTGAACTCTGAGATAAACATGCTGTAATTAAGGTCTTCAATGAAGCATTTTTCATATTCTTGAGAGTAAGACTTTTGGCTCAAAGTATAGGTAGAAAATCTGTTCCATATACACCTCAAGGGGAAAGCAGGACACTCTAAATGGATGATGGCCACATGCGGAAACAGTGATGTTGCTCATTGCCAGTCAAGGCTTATTAAAAAGCCCAGCACACGACAGCCACACCCTCAATACAGCACGTCTTCCTCAAGGGTTTGTGGTGATTCTGACTGTTTCGTGACGGCTCTTAAGTACATCTCTACCGCTAATGAGCATCCTCTCTGCAAATGTTTCCTCCACGTGTCCAGATTATTCATCATAATTTATCTGGAAATTCACTGCAGCTGTGACGAGGCGATTTTCGATGTCATCAACAGGAAAGGATAATAGTAAAAACAAACACTGGAGAGGGTGAGAGGAATGAGTCGTGAGTCAAAGGACAAAAGGCAGCACGAGAGAGAGGAACGAGACACATAGCAGACAGCGGAGAGGTGATTTTCGCAGAGAGGTCAGACTCCTTAGCAGAGCCCTAATTGGATTAATGTCATTATAACATGCTGTGTTCGTACGTGTCAGTGTGTGCGTACAGAGGCATTTCCAAGCTGCATGATTACAACATGTATGTATGTATGCAGGGATTTGTGTTTGTGTGAGAACATTTCCCCTCCCCCAAAAGCCTTTTCTTCAGGCTCTCCTCCGACTATTTTCTCAAAGAGATCTTATCAACACCCCGGCTTGCAGAGAAGGTGCAGGAGCTGAAATTCCGATTAGTGGCTGAGCGACGGTAAGATAGTGAGAACGGCTCAGCGACGATGAAGGTGCATTCACTATTCTGTTATAACTGCTGCAAATCAGAGTTTAGATAAGGCTGGGGAAATGTCATCTCTACAAAAAAAGCGTCCCATACTTTAAAAACCCCTCTCTCTTGGCTGGGTAGTAGTGCACACTACTTTTGGTGTAAAAAAAAAAAAAAGAAAATCTTCCAAAACAGCCACTGTAAAAATCTGTTTTTTAACTGCAGTGGAAACCAGGTCAGAGAGAGAAAAAAAGAGAGAGAGGGAGCGACAGAGAGGTACGGCCTACGAGACAGACACACATCTCGCACAGTGGCCCATCCATAATGAACAGTGTCCTATACCGCTGCCCGGCCACAGCGCACCATCTCTCAACAAGAGAGACCGAGGGAGACTAGGACGAGACAAAGGGGAATGGACACATTAATTACACACACTCTCTAGGCGGGAGCTATCACCGGAGGCTAACAGGGAGGCCGACAGAGAGATGGAGAGACAGAGAGAGAGAGACAGAGAAATGGAGATGATTATGCTCACAGAGTACCCTACGTGTCTCCGGTGAGAGGGAGTGTTTGTCCTTCGCAGCAAGACGCCTGCTGGCTGCTGAGTTATGTCACAGTGTTACTAATGGGAGCTGAACCTCCAGCAGAACAGACACACGCTGATCTGAGGCCACTGTGTGTGTGTGTGTGTGTGTGTGTGTGTGTGTGTGTGTGTGTGTGTGCGTGTGTGTATACAAGGTAGCGTCTGTGCATGTAGGTGGGGGGGAAGGGGCTTTTTTGATATGAGTGTATGTGCAAGCTTGTGTTTATTGCTGCATAAGTGTGAAGTGTGTACTGTTTTGGGGATGGGGATGGGGATGTGTGTGAGAGTGTGTGTGTGTGTGTGTGTGTGTGTGTGTGTGTGTGTGTGTGTATGTGATGTGCACTTACCCCTGGTAGCGTTTTCTGCTCGTGTAGAGCGCTCTGGGCTTTCAGTGCTGACTCTCTTGCACAGTACGTCAGAAACGCACATCCTGTCAGAGAGAGAGAGAGAGACAGGGCAAGAGAGAGGAAGAAGGGAAAGGAGTAAAGGTAGAAAAGGTCAGCGAGCAGCTCTAATATCTGTCATTCTCTATCTCTGTCTCTGTATCACCCCCCTACCAAAACACACACAGCCACACCATTTAAATCATTTAAATGTCTCCTTTTCTGATGCCTTCCCTGAGTATATGTCACCTACTCTGATTGATCACGAGGCCAACTGCGAGACGGTTAAAAAACATATACATATATATATATATATATATATATATATATATATATATATATACATATATATACATATATTTAAATTCATGCACTGTAATTAAACTTGACAACACCATGATGATGCACTCTAGAGCAGAGAAGGACACTCCACGGCACGGCACATTGCAGAACGGCACGGCACGAGTCAGCACACATGACAGCACCACAGACGTGTGTGTGTGTGTGTGTGTGGGGGGGGGGGGGGGGGCTAACAAGGCCTCACAGGCTGGGCACAGTCAGGTTTCCTGCCCCTAAAACCAACCACTATATGCATGCCTCACGATCACTCCAAATACACTCCCTCTGTTGTCCTATGTGCTGTACCTGTGTCTGTGTGTGTGAGAGGGAGGGGTAGGTAGCAGAGCTGGCTGGCCAGAGCTGTTTACTACACCTGTCACCAGCACTAAGACAACAAGATTAGCAGCAGGTTAGCTTTCCGGCGGCATCTCAAGACAGACTAACGTATATAGATTCAAAGTAAAGGAGAGAAGATTCGACGATTAGGATGGAAACATTCGCACATGAGTGGACATACATCTGAAGAACAGAGAGTGACTCACCATAATGACACACACACACACACACACACACACACACACACACACACACACACACACACACACACACACACACACACATATGCATGCATCTTATGGTCCATCTCATTGCTTTTAAGAGGGGCTTACTGTGGCTGTGGGAATTCTCAAAACAACAGATTCTTTCCCCTGTGTCACCAAGGCTTACAGGCCCATTACACTGATTGGAGCATACAGCCTAATCTGGTTCATAACACACAGGACCCCAGGTCATTGTGAGTGTATGTGTGTGTGCGTTTGCTACCGTTTATTACCTATCTATTGTTAGATGAGGCCGTTATTTAAAGCCTCCTAATTATTAACACGATTAGAAGTCTCCCAACCATGTACTATATGACGCCTTTATATCTGGCACAGGCATACTAGCCGACTCTGTTCTCCCCGTCTTCATGATCTCACGTTGTTAACAGGAGATGGAGACGAGAGGAGGTGTGACCGTTTCCATGGTGACATGTGACTCAGCGCAGGAGAACCCACCCATATATCTGGCTTCCTGTCACACATTTATCTATCTGGTATCTATCTGTCCGTCTATGTTAAAGTTGTATTATGCAAAGACCTACCTTTGTGCATGCCTGTGTATTTGTCCTTAATCACAGTGAGCTCATAGATCTTGCCAAACTGCTCAAAGATGGGCTTGAGGTCCTTCTCTTCCAGATTCCGGGGAATCTGCCCCACGAACAGCTTGATGGCGTCGGCCTCCTTCATCGGGACAGAGTGGAGAGGAGGACTGGGTGTAGCAGGGGGCTATAGGGGGGGGCAAACAGATCAGGAGCAGGTATCCCTGGAGAGGAGCAACCGATGCTGGATGAGTCTTTGGGTTACAGCCCAAGAAGTCGACAAATACACAATAATAATCCTAAAAATATTTTGCATTTCATATTCTTATGCTATGTCTGTGGTATAAGTAATAATGAATTTGTAATTTTTACACATTGTAGACTTTAAAACTCCTTGTATCACAATAAAATGAGTAGTATTCCCTTGGGGGCTTTTACTTATAATAATTGTAATGTTTTGATTTAAAAAAAAAAATAAGAATACAAAAAAAAATTCTGAATCAACTTTCTTATTTGAATATGCTCTTAGGATAGAAAATGTGTGCCTCAAGTATTTAAAATACATATATAAATTATTTGCGTGACCATTTTGAGTATTTATTGTCTAGCCTGATGACAAAGGGCTCCAGTAGCTTCTGGTAAAACAATTATGCAAATGTTAATTAGCCAATCAAAAAACAATAATGGGACTTTCCCCCCCTTCCCTTCAAATTATATGAATATATATATCGAAAATATATCTGTGAGCATTCATTACCTTTTGGTGGATAAGCAGCGTTCTGGATCCCTACAAATAAAATAAAAAAAGAGAGGAAACAGCATGATTGGGGGTAAATCATGGAGCGGTTTCTTTGTTTAGCCAGCTGTAGGTTACAGCATGTAGGATGTCATGGGGCTCCCTGGCTCTTTGTCCGATCCCCCCTCAATGTACACATACACATACAAACACACGCGCGCGCGCGCGCACGCACGCACGCACGCACGCACGCACGCACACACCGGAACAAAACAACACAGATAAATATACAGGCTGAATACATCAAAGAGCTCTTACCGTGTTCAGATGATGCTGTTCAGAGTGTTTCCTGTGCCGATCAGAAACTAAAGAGTGATGCTCTCTGTTGGGTCCCCGTTGTTGTCCTCACCGCTCTCTCTCTCAGTCCCGTCCTCCTTCCTTTCCTTTCCTCCCCTCTCTCTCTCTCTCTCTCTCTCTCTCTCTCTCTCTCTCTCTCTCTCTGGATGCTCTTCGCTCTTTGTGCCTGCCGAACTCTCCCTCTCCTCCTCCTCCTCCTCCTCTTCCGTGTACAGATACTAGAGGCTCGGTTGTGTTTTTAACAAGCCCCCCCCCCTCCGGTGTTCCCGGTCTGGAGGTCTGGAGTTGGCAGAGAGTCCTCGCAGGTGAGTCCAAAACCACAGCTCGTCACCGGTGGTCCCGCAGAAATATTACCAACCTCACGACTCTCAAAATCCAGAGTGGACGTCCGGCTAGTTAGTTACAACTTTCACCTAAACCCCACTCTTAATACCTATTTAATTACAAAGTGATAACAGGCTAACCAGTCGCAACAGTTAGTCTTTTTCAGTCTCGCGCTTATTTGTTCCAACCGTTAATCGAGGTGATTCCTACTATCTATTCTTGCTATTTTCTATTTTCTTGTTGCGTCTCACCCGTTCAACGGCTGGATGGCTTTTCACGTCCAATGCCGGTATCTCCTCTCCTCTCGTTCTCTCCCTCCCCCTCCTCCTCGCATCAAAGCGGTTGCAAGCGTGTGACGTAACTCCCAGGGACCGTCAACAAATATGTCTGCCTCACTCATACGAAAAATAAAATAAAAGGTGTCCCCCCCCCCCCCCCCCCCTCACTCACTCAGTTACTTTTACGTCTGCACTTGTTAAAGTCAGTGTTATATGTACTGTTTTATTATTATATTCGTGTAATTATCACAGGTATTAGTAGTGTTTTTAAACCCTTAGGTTTGCTTGTGAAACTTTTTTTACACGATGCCTAGGCGAGACCGTGCGCGAAGCCGCCTATTGTTCTAGCCGCGAGCTCTGGCCTTGGTGCTGAAACGATGCCTCTTGACGTGAAGCCGAAGCGCGCCACCGCCGCCGACGAGCACGCAGTCACGACTACTACAGCTGTTCACGCCCGAGTCCGAAATCACGCTCACACCCACACAGAGTAAAATGTGTGACAGAGAGAAGGAGAGATCGCTCGGGGTTGGAGTTGGCCTACTTTACAGCCTGTACTTTGAAAAAACCGGCCGACATTGGGCTATTTCACTATGGTATAAAATCAGGCAGCGTCCAATTTGAATGCTAAACAAACTAACACATGACACAATTTCCCAGAAATTATCTTTGATGCGTGCGTGCGTGCAGATAATCTTGGAAGGGGGGATATATGAGTGAAAAGAGAGAGTCATAGGGTTCATGGTAATTTACTCCAAAAGGTCACCATCTGCCTGCTTTGCCTCGTGCCCTCTGTGAGCCAGCATCCCCCGCCAGATTCATCCACCATATAGGCTACACCCCTCCCACACAGCGTGCGCACACACGCACTCCACACTAGGGGCTTTCTTATCAAGAACGGCACCGACAGAGGAGGCACGCGGCGCCCTGAGGACGTGAACGGTGTGCAGGCAGCACGCCACTGGAGCCGTTAAGCTTCCCTGCACGATGGAGAGGAAACAGCTAGCACGCACGCAAGTGTGAGAGCAGCGATGTTGATGAAGGAAAACCTCAACTTTATGCTCCTCAGATTTTTTTTTGTAACCAAAGCAAACTATTCCTACACCTTTAGGCAACAATTTCATATTGGTCTTGTCTACAGATACTGCAGTTAGAGCTTCATGGAACTTTAAAAATTATGATTTAGGTCAATATCAATGGTCTGGGCCTATGCATGAAACAATTGTCCAAAATTTAATAAATATAGAAATGTCCAGAAACACCTTAGAAATCCTGTCTACCAATAAATTCCATTATACAATTTAAGACACATGATGGATATTTTAGAGGCGCATTTCAGTATTTTGACACAAAGTAAAGTATTTATATAACTGATTCCCTTACCAAATTAGTATTTGTCCAACAGAACTGTATTCCTAAAAGTGTTGATAAGGCTTTGAAACAGCATTAGGACCCACCCTGGTGATGGAAAATAACACTGACTTGGACTTGGTATCTCTTCATATGGGGACTGCCACTTGGTACACCTGTATCCAACCACACCGCTCTTATAACTGCACATTCCTATTATACTTTGGCAAAAGTTTAGTTTAACAAAGTGGCTACGACCTTTAAACTTCCAAACTCTTCTTAGTTTTACCATTGGCTCATTTGTACTCTTACACTTACAGACTCTCCTACATTTACACTTCAGGCATCAAGACATATCTGACCTTTCTGTATTTGTAAAAGAATGCTTTTTCGTGTTATGCACTGTGGGCATGGACTAGTCTGCATAATGAACTTTATTTAGAAACGCTTCTTTGGTATCAGACATTAATATGATAACATGCTTCATGATGGATTTCGTGAATTGATTTTATGATGCCATTTTGACCAGGTAACATATAATGTATTTCAAGAAATGTCTGCGTCAAATAATTAAATAGAGTAATTCATCAAAATATCTTTTGGATGATCACATCAAGCTTGCTCATTCAATATTCTGAAACAAATCCCACTATTTAAAAAGAACTCGTCACAATGCAGGCTTGATACCAAAAAGAGACATTTGCTCTGTGGGCCACTTCATTCTGAGATAACGAGGCCTGCTCATTCATGTATGAGACTCAACGGTGCCATCGTTTGGAGGAAAGTGGCTATATCACCCTTAATCACTGGGCAAAAGTATACATGACACTCTACTTCATTTCTGTGTTGTTTTATTTAAAATGAAGCTTTGACATAATAATCTTTCCACACTTTTCTTTGTTTTTGCATGATAAAAAAAAAACATCTGTGTATCAACAATAACAATCTTATATACTCTGGTGGTAACAAAAACATTTTGCTACAGCTTCTTAAAACAAGAAAATAAATTACATGTTCTTTAGATAATAGATAAATTACTATCCTTTTTTGTTTTTATATAAAAAGTCATTTTTACTACAAGGGATTAGAGACAAGAATGACACATTCAAAGCCACGATCGTAAAACACGCAACCATACACACACATACATGAACACACACACACACACACACACACAAACATCCAAAACGCACACGTACGATAAAGTCACTGATTCTCTTGTCAAATGAAAAATAGTTATATGACAGTTAGATGTGATTAAATGCAGTCTACAACAACACTTATCTATAAAACACAAGCGCTTACTATGTTCCAAAAAAATATAGACATTAAAACATATCTGACAAATATGAAGACTCCTCACCTTTGAGTGGGCAGGGTGTAATGTGTGTGTATGTCTTCTTGGGAAGTGTAGGAAGAGAAAAAGTAAAAACAGTATATATACGAGAAAGAGAGAAAAGGCATAAAGAGTACCTACACAAACAATCAGAGGTTGCCACCTCAGAATGCAAACATATGTACTTCCAGGTCAAAGCAGAATGATTGCATTTGATCTGTATCATAAACTAACTCATTAAAAGACTATTGTAAGAAAGCAGCTTTCTCAGTCAACACAAGGTTTTCTAATTATGGCTTTGCCTACTCTCATAGGACAGATTCATCGTCTCCTCCCGCGAAGGTGACGACGGATGCAAAAAGAGAAGATAATGAGATGAGGTGAGAAAAGAGCGAGGACATAAAACATGTAAAAGACAGAAGAAATACAGTCTTCACACTAGATAATGCTCCCATGAACAGTTAATTACCACTGTCAATTAAATTCATTGAAGCATTATCTAGTGTGCAGACTCTATTTTTTACGTATTTTACATGCTTGTTCGTCCAGCCCCTAGAATTTATGAATAGTTTCTGAATACTCTTCTAGGACATGACGATGTTTCATACCTCCACACAATCGTCATGGTGCTATCACTAAAATATGAAATTAGTGAATCATTTTACATCTTCAGACTTGTGCATCACCAACTTTGTGGTTAAAGGAAATATTCTATATTTTGCTTTTTGTCATAAATCCCACAAATCCCTGTGACATTTAAAAAAAACTGAATAAAACGTAGAAATGAGCCACACATATGCACTGGAGGACATTTTTTGATTTTGAGTCAATCTACCATCCTGGAGGCATAAATACTCACTAACGTGTGTTAATCTACAGTTGAAAACAGTCCCCAACAAATAAACCTTTCTCTTGTTTGAGTGACATTTTCTAATATCCCAGCTATAAAAGAAAATTACTGACCCTTAAAAAAAGAAACTATATATTTGTGAGACGTTTCTAAAAATGTACATCATCAGACTAACACATTGTTGGTTTGGTCTTTTCATGGGATTTGTTGACAAGAAGAAAAGTATAGAAGAACACTTTATTGATTTGTCTATTAGTGAGCAGCATCGCGCTGACTTTAGTAAAAACATAACTACAGTCTTCAAACCTGTGAATTTAAACACAGCTCATTAAAAAGATATATCTGTAACTGGCATGAATACGTCGAAGGACTTCACACAGTCTGTGCTGCTTGTTTACCATCCATGTCTAATTATCCTACTTGTTTGGGAAGATTCAAACTTCTTCCTGCTCTGATATATTTGGTCACTAACTGCAATGGTCAACCCACTCCTTTGGTTCATCTGTCCAAATACTGAACTGAACAATAAGAGGACGCTTGAGAAAATATTTTTTGGCAAACAGAAAAAGACATACGATACGTTAATGAAATCTTTCTAGCTTAGTTAGGGGTCTGCAGTGTACAGAGACACTATTCCAGTAGATCTTCCATACACTACAACATACACAGTGTATCTAGCACAGAATGGTAATTATTTGTTCAGCACGTTTCTTTTCATATTTAGTGGTTTGCATTGTTTTAAGTTGCTGTAGATTAAAAAGAATCATTCAAAAAAGGCTAAATTTGCTGTTGGAACACAGCAGTGTCATCTTCATTATGAACCTGTTAAAGCTAACGTAACGAGTAAACAGATGTGCTCTCAGTGGAATATGTAGTTCTAACAGAACTTGTACAGAGAACTGGACAAAGGAACCGGCTGCTTTCACAGTGTTGTACCTGAAGAATCAGGAGGAATTAGCAAAACGTTATCTCACGGCCACCACAAGGTTTATGTCTACTCTGGGCTTTCCATATCTACAGACTTTTTATTTCGGGGGGGGGGGGGGGGAATCAGCTCTTTTGACCTAATCCTTGACTATTCGCGCACCTGGGCTGTCTGTGTGATTGGCTGGTCAGTGCCTCTTGGCACGCTGAGCACTCTGGGTACACGAGGCACAGCAGGCGCTCTTATAGTACGAGTAGACACACATCCTGGCCTGAACCACCACCACACAGTTGTGACGTCTGTCCCGGCAGTTTTCATCTATGAAAAGAGAGGCGGAGAAAGAGGTTGGTGGCAAGAAAGAAAAAGACACATATGTATACACATCATGGTCATGCAGACGCAGACACATACACACACATACACACACCTGCGACTTGTGGACTGCAGGGTATTGTGTTGCAGATTTGCTCCTGTTCAGGTTTGGTTCTCAAATCACATTCGTGGCTGAGCTTTTTGTCTGGTGCCAGACATCGTACTTCCCTCATTTGTAAGCCTTTTCCACAAGAACGTGAGCACTGAGAAAAAAAGAGAGTGCAAACAAAAGGGTTATTAATTAAAATAAATTATTATTTGTAGATTTAGACTGTTCTGTCACATCATTTCTTTATCCAGCATTTTATTCTCAGATCCCGCTCCCTCTCCCATCGTCTCTCACCGCGCTCCACTCTGTTGTGAACCACTGTGGCTCACACTCTCCCATCTCACACTCCTGGACCGCGGCCGGTTTCTCCAGATGAGCACACTCATTGGCTGATGCAACAGTAAAATCATTCCCCAACTTCTGGACACAAATGATGTCTCGTCGCTGAGATCCATTCCCACATGGGACATTACACTGGAAGAAGGAATACAGTAGCTGTGTTTATTGGATCTATCACTGCAATATGAATGCTCTTTTACTCCAAAACAAACATACAAAATCTATACATGCAAAACAAAAAAACCTCAACGAATAAAATAAAATGAAAGATGACACAGAAGACTACTTAAAGTACAAATTAAAGTTACTGTGGGTCAATAAAAATGTCTAGCACTGTAGAAACTAAAAGGAACATATGAATTTCTGCACACTCTGCACTAACTTTTTTGACAATACAACATTTGTGTTAGGCATCAAACTCACAATACAAAACAACAATGTCTTTATAATAGAAACTTAAAAGGGAAACAAACCAAAAAGCAAAAATACAAGAGTTAAAATCGATTCACGTTTTAAAATTACTCTACAACTTGTACACATTCTGTCCTTCAAATGTTTTGTGTTTCATTCAACCTACCTGTGTCCAGGGGCTGCTGTACCACATGGTTGTTGGCACACAGGGACCCCCGTTGCAAGCCTTCATCTCTGCCGGTTTTTCCCCAACACAGTCCCCTCCTCCTCCACCCTCTCTGACCCCTCCTCGAGTCAGACACACCACCTCCCTCCTCTGCACCCCAGGGCCACACTGCGCCGAACACTGAGGGACAAAGTGGAAGATCAGGTTGGGGCTTACTGTTGAGTGCTGTGTACATTTCTTCCTTTTTGCTTCTGTGTATGTGTGTTACTCACAGTGTTGGACCAGACTGTGAAGTACCAGTTGGTTACACAGGGGCCCATGTTGCACTCCTCACTTCCTTGTGGGCGAGCCCTGGAGTTGCACTCTTTTTCGTTCACCATGCTGCCCTGATCGCTGAGGCAGTGCACACTCCTCGTCCTCCTCCCAACTCCACAGTCCACTGAGCACTGTGACAAATGAAGAGGAGAAAAACAAGAATGACTACAAACAGATGAAAGAAACGGTACAAAGCATTTCATACCCATTTACTTGATTAACATCAAAAGTGGATCAAATACTATTTGACAAAAAAGATTTATAGTTGCTTATCAATCAATTAATCCTTTATGTGTTCCCAAAGGGCAGTTGGTTGTGCAGCAAGAAAACAGAAACAAGAGATAAGCCCATAAATACATCATATAAATGCAAAAGAGAAATGAGTAAAAAGATTCTGCAGCAGTCTCTGACTTGAAAAGTACTTAAATAGTTGTATGCTGACCCGATGAAGGAATTTTTTTAATTCATAATAAAGACAAATTGCCATAATTAAAAAGCGTAACTCCAAAGTTAAAACTCCTTGCACACAAACTCTTTTGCTCTTTGGCTGTTATGTTTGACTCTGAGATGCATTACTTGGCCTCTTTTCACTGCAGACCCATTAGCAGATACATTTCCCAGCAGCATACTGGCATTGTTGACCTACCGTGCTCCAGTCGGAGCCGACCTCCCAATGGGAGCAGAGGCCGAGCTGACACGCCTGTGTGGACTCTAGTGGGGTGAGGTTGGCACAGCGCTGCGGGTGGACCATGGTGGAGCGGTTCCCAAAGCTCTGCCTGCACTGGAGCTGCCTCTGCTGCACCCCGGGGCCACAGGACACACTGCACTCTGACCATGAACTGGCCTCCCAGCTGAAGGAAACAGTGAGGGAGTGACAGAGAGAGAAGGACATGTTGAAGCTAAATGTTACAGGAAAATAACACATACTCACACGGCGTCAGATACACACTACTTCAATAAAATCTATGTGTATTAGGTGCATTTATCACATTATCCATACTTTTTCCTTGAGAAAATTTGCTCAGCAAAAAAAATCTCCATCCTATCAAGTCTTTAATTGAAAATGATAGAAATCTGCCAGTGCAGTGACATACTATAAACCTGTTCACAGTAGAAACTTGTGTCAAGAATCTTCCAGAAATTAAACACTTGAATTTGCAGTGTGGTTTTCATGCAGTGAATTATCAGCTTTGAAAAAAGCACTTGCTTCTGAAAAAAGGCATATATATATATATATATATATATATATATGATGTATCTTTTCAAGGTAATCTTTTCTCACAATGGCGGGCAGGGATGTGTGTTACAAGGCTCCTCCTCAGGAACCGGCTTGGCTGCAGAGTCACACTTTCTCTCCGGGACTTCCTCGTCTGTATGGCGGTTTATACACAGAATGACTCTGTTCTGAGAACCTACAGAGAGAGAAAGATGGATAGATGCACAGAGTGAGAAATACGTCACTTCATTGTCCTTGTACTTGCACCTACACACCACAGGGGGGAGACATCACTCAATCCAACGTAAGTCATTTTAAGCACGGAGTAATTAATTTAAAAAAAATCACACTTAAATTAGATGGTAACAAGCATTTATGAACTCTGACCTTTGCCACAGGAAGCAGAGCACTCTGTGAGTCCTCCTCTCCTCCACACAAATGGTGGCTGAGTGTCCGGTGGCAGGTCAGTGCGAGGGGGGATCCGAGCATTCCTATTGGGTGCCGAGCCCCGAGGACGTGACCTCTCAGGTGTCAATCGGTCTGAGGAGGGGGGAGAAAACACAGAGGTGGAAGAGGAGGAGGGGAAAGAAGGGACCGAAATGGGAGGAGGAGCAGGAGGGTCTTCTACTGACACAGTGAGAGGAGCTGGGAGAGAAGAAAAAAAGAGATTGACATTTAGACAAATTAGAAAGGAAAGACAAGGTAAGAGAGAGAGAGAGGTGAACTTTAGGTAACATACATGGAGAGAAGAGCGATTAAAAGTGAAGAAAGAGGCAAAACATGAATGCTGAAATATCAAGAATAGGAGGAAGGCAGTGAGTCAGACGATAATGATGTCATAATGAGGTCAGGGTCTCATGGCAGCAAACATGTGGACCAGATAGCCTCCCATCTAGGTCACACACAAACACACAAACACACTTGCACAATAATCCCTCCCTTTTAGCCCACAACCACACCCATCCTAATTCATAAACACGTCCATCATGGGCCACTCATGGCTCACAGTAGTGTTTCCCTGAGTAATTTGGAAAGAATGAATCTAGAAATGTTTGATTTAGGGTTCAATTCTGCAACTGACGAGACTCAACTATGTGCTGAACATGACTGTGGAGAATCCAGTGTCTGGAAACATGGCTGTCAAAAAGTGAGCCAAACAGAAGAAGATAAAACCAGAAAGTAGAAGTGCGAGAGACGTACTGCGAAGGGGTGCCCTCGCTGGCTCTCGCTCCCTCGGCCTCTCTCTGGGTACCTCCCTCTCTTTCTCCCTCTCCGTTAGCCTCTCCCTCTCTACCTCCTTTTTCTCCACGGGAACATAAAACTCATAGTTGATGCCTGGGTTCTCCTTGTGGAAAATGATCTGGAGAGCAAAACAGGGTGAGAGAACAGACAAAGTTAAAGGTAAAAAAAACTAGCCAATGACAAGAAACACCCTAAAACAGCTTTACAGATCCCCATTGAGAAACGCACTGAGAGGTCAGGACGAGCCACTAAGGCCCTGGCAGGGAAACACTGTCAAGCTCAAGGATGCCTCAGCAGGGTGTATGCTGTGTGTCTCCGCTGTTATTATGAAACACTGCAGACCATCACACAAGACTTAACATATCCAAGGTCATCTAAACTTAATCAGCTGGAGTCCCATGGCAACAACATTTGGATCTGCTATTTTTTGCCTAAGATGTCAATGCAATTCAGGCAGTTGCTCTATCTGTCAATGCTGCACCTTGGTCAAGAGTGACATATCTCAATAATAATTAAACAACTTGTAATTTGTTAATTAAGCTTTAGAGGTGCTGCTAGGCAGATTTTGTTATTTTTGGACAGAGTTAGACGAGCTATTTCAAGTCTTTATGCTAATCTAATTGTAAGATATTGTAAAGTATAAAGTATTGTAAGAATAAAGTAAAGTAAGAATAAAGTAAAGTAGTTGAATGCAAGTGGGAGCTGGAAAAAAAAACATGTTCTGAGCAAACAATGGGTGTAGTTTGGGGTGTAACTTGTGTTATATAGAAAAAAAGCAACCTGAGAACAACCAATAAACATTTTTGTTTTGTTCTTTTTAATTAAAAAAAAAAAAAAAAAATTTTGTGGCCAAACTTAAATTTGTTCCACCAGATGCAAGGCTCTACACATAGCTGACTTGTCTTTCTATTTTGTATCCATCCAACGTTTTATTTCCCAGCGTGTAATGAGCAATATGCACTCGCAGTGCCAATGGTGTGGTTATAGACTTTTTGTCTTTTTTCAAAATCAAAATAAAGCCATAAAAACGCAGGTGATTCCAGTGGCTTTGGTGCTTGCTATTTTTACCCCCTCCTTCCCTCTGACTTCTGGATGTAAAGCTGCAGATGAGTTCTGTTCTTTAACAAGATCTTAGCCTGAGGTTGGAATTGTTATCATTAAGCCCTGGATAGACTGATGTGGCTCAGGCTAAGCTTTGGTGTAGCTGTCTTTATCCCACCATAATGTTAAAATAACCCAGGCAATCTGCAAGATCTTGGCACAGAGCAGGAGAGCATAGCCTCAGGCTTACGACAACGTTATAGAGATGTTAAATGCTCTTTGTATACACATGTGTCTATGTGTATGTGTGTGATTCTTATCATTAACTCAATTTTGCCATGCCCTGGCTCATGTTTGCTGACAGGGTTAAAGCAAACACTGTTCTTACATATAGCTGTAGCTGTGTGGTAGTTGGTCCCGGAGCCCCGAGGGACTCGCCCTTCTCTTCCTCCCCCTCCGCCTGTGCTCTAGGTCGGGTGTAGGTGAAGGTAGTCCCTCCTGCCTGGTACTCCCCAGGAGGGTCCACAGCCCACCGCCCATTCACCACTGAAGCCCCCGTGCCACTCCTCATGGCTGCAGAAAAGAGGGTGGAATGTTAGAAGGGCAGACAGGAGGATTGAGTTAAAAATGATTTTCTTATTTTGATCTTGTTTAGTCTACATAGTGGTAAATTCTTAGGAAAACCCCTATAAACCCAAACACACTCTCAGACAGACAAACAGACTTTGGAGTGCTGTCTCATTACCAAACGGGAGGACGAACACTCACACATACACACTTCACTGGTTCCTTATGAGCTCTAACAATACAAGCTTTATCCCCTTGGAGTCTGGGAGGTCACAAAATTTACAGTCTTGGTCCGAGCCAGCACACAGATGCCCGTGGGCCAAATCTCATTACCAAATCTGCAATTCCCCTGCCAACATCTCACTTTAACTGGAGCTGCAACCAGTATTATGTAAGAAACCTTAAACTGTGTGTGTGTGCATGATTTGGTTTGTGTCTATTAGCTCTTACCCAGGTAATTAGGGCTGGCTCGCCTTTCTGTGATGTTAATGAATGTAGCTCCAGGCGGAATGTCCAGGATCTTGTGGTAACCAAGGGGAACCGTGGCATTTTGGAAACTTCCCGTCACCTTTCGACAGGAGCTCTCCCGCCCACCACACACTCCACACTTGTCAATCACAGAGCCGGAGCCCAGTACCCCATCGCAACCCTCGGTCTGGCAGGAGAGGAAGGTGAAAAGATGTGAGTGATGGGTCAGACAATGTGGGGGGGGAAGTGGGGTAGGGGAACAAAAGAGATGTGGGAGGAGGGGAGGGGACAGAGCAGAGAAAAGCTTTTCCAATGTGGTTGAAATTTCACATCCATCGCCAGTGTTTATTTCACCATTGTTTGTGCAGTTGGTAACTATCGCTGACCGGATTTATGCCAGAAACGGAAGTGTGGAATAAGGGCAAAATCATGGAGTGCAAATGAGAGAAAGAAGGAAAGACACAGAGAACAGAAGCCCAGAGCAGGGTAATAAAAAAGATTGGAGCCACTCTGAATCTGAATGCCAGGCTTGAATCGGCCTGAGACGGAGAGGTTCTGGATTTTGTCAACTCCGGCTGTACAGGATGGACTTGGGTTCAGATACCTGAAGCTAAAATCTCCCACACACGCACATATAAATGCACTTACCAGACATCGCCCCTCTACACACACATCGTTGGCGCTGACGTTGAAGCAGGGGGTCCCGTCTCTGACACGCTCGGCCTGGCGGACATAGAAACGATAGCCCGCAGGTCTGCAGGTCAGCTCACACTGTTTGTCCGCCCCAACTGCAACACAGGGACAGAGGAAAGGATGATTATTGCATAACGTATTGATTTATATGTGTCTGACTGTGAGATCTTCTACATAAATCTGTGAAGCTTCTTTCTGCGTCTGCCTGGCGCTGAGAAGACCCAGCTGAGCGATGAATGTCTTTCCATGTGGCTTCCCCGACTGTCAGACAGCCCCAGAGTGATTAGCTATTTCCCCTGCTGCTCACTTGTGTGAATGCATTCACTGTTGCACCATCCCAGGAGCTACATACCCAGAGGAGAGGTGTAAACATAAGCCTAAGGAAGGTTTGATTTATGAGAATAACCCAACGGGCAAACACAGCAGGTATAGATGTACAAGGAAGAAAAGAACAGATGGGAAGAATAAGAGAAAAAGGAGACAGCTTCAAGGTAAAAGAGGAAATTGAAGTCTTTCAGTACTGAGAGAAGTGGCACGAGTGGAGAATACAGAGGATCTCATAGGGGTCCAAACTAAAAACGTTGAGAAAGTAGAAGAGCAAGAGAAGAGTGTGTCTGAGTGGTGCAAGACAATGATCAGGTTTAAAGGAACAGTTCAACATCTCGTTTCTTTCTAAGCATGAAAAGAGAAGATAATCGTTACACCATGTGAGTCCCTCTAAAACCACAAAACATAAAAAATATAACATATTTGTTTATGTAATGATTTAACTAACAAGCAACACAATGTGTAATAGTGAACTTTAGAGGTGTTGGGAGGTGCATTATTGAACTTTGGACAGAGCCAGGCTCGTCCAGTGTCTATAATAAGCCAGGCTAACCACTGCTGCGTACGTGAAAAAAGTTGTACAAAGTAATTTTTAGCTCAAAAGAAAGCTGTGCCGAAGTGTGATGAATCGCCTCAAGTGATGTCACTTGAGTCAGAATAGGAAGGGGCTTAGGAGTACAAGTTTGAAAAAGAAAAGAATCTGGTGGTATGGAGTTAAGAAGAAGTGAGTTTACCAGGCCTCTGCTGCAAGCTCCTCATCTCTGCTGGAAGATAAAGGCTAGAGGCAGCTACTAGCATAACACACCCAAATCTGTTGAGTTGCATTGTGGGTAATGTAGAAACAGTTATGTGTGGACTAAAAAAGCCTATAGCGCCGTGATTCTGCTGCAGCAATTTTGATAGTCTGACATTGTTATTCTGGAGCATTTTCTAAATTGGTGTATCATTCCTTTAAGAAAGACATGAAATTATCTTCTTGTGATAAACAAGTGAGTTAGCATATACTTCCCAAAATGTTGAACTTTTCCTTTGAAGAACACATAAAAATATTGAAAAACAGTTGATGAACACAGGAAGGGACAGTGAGCGGCTCAACTGTTTATTACCCTCTTTGAGGTTAGAGATTGGGGTCTTTAAGGGGTTAAAGGCCTTGGGCAGGGCTGGTGTGTGTGTGTGTGTGTGTGTGTGTGAGTGTGTGTGTGTGTGTGTGTGTGTGTGTGTGTGTGTGTGTGTGTGTGTGTATAGGGCTGCGTTTGTGTGTGTGAAATAGAGCTATAAACATGAGCTCATAGCATGAGTATAGGGGTCAGAGATGTAGTTGCAGATGGGAGGGAGGAGTTTCTGTCACCAGGAGGTCAGGGTTTAAAGGACAACTTCTGTGATTCTGAATTTGTGACTTCTCACATACTTCCAAATATAATATATATAATAAATATGAACAGTATGACACTTTGTGGTCTAACTGTGGTACAGTTGTATCATTCTGTCCTTGAAGTGGTTTGAAAAGTGCATCTTTGGTGAAATGTTTGGTGAAAGTGTTGTTCTGGTATCACACCAATGCCACTATATTTTCATATAATACCACTGAAGCTTGTTTCACCAAGAATATCCCCTCTCCCACTTCAATAAACCATCAGCAGCAAGTAACCCAAAGCCCCTTCAAAGTCAAGATGCTCATAAGAGATACTAGAACAAAGACTAAAGGTCAAATACCAGCTTTCTCCTTGTGTGTCCAAGAGAGAATGCAAAAAGTATATAGTTGGTATGTAGTGGACTGAAAGTAACTCCATATGCTTTCATACATCTCTGTTCTTTGACTCTCTATGCTGAAATACAACACTTCAACAGGGATGATATAAGTCATCATACGGGAAAAGAGCGAACCTCCAGACAGAAGAGAAGGATTAGTAAATCTGGACTGTTAAGATGCTATTTTATTGTTTCAGGAAATAGAAGGATTAGGTGCTAAGGAAGCTTGGAGTATTTCACTGGGAGAGCAGAGTGAACCAAGTATGATCTTAATGACTGAAAAGTGGCCCAAAAAAATACCTGCATCAGGGATGAGTCATGTTGTGTGTCTCGACAAAAAACACTTAAGTTTGGACCGAGACCACCATGTACAGGTTTGTTCCTTTGCCAGTTTGACTTCCTGATCTGTGGACATTAAGGAGTGTATTTTATCTCACTAAGTGGCTGGAAGTGGTCAGGAAGTCATACACGTGAAGCAATTGACTCGGATGGATGTTTATCTTTCCACAACTTTGTATGGAAGTTATGGTACATAACTAGGTACATCAATTCGCTTATAAATATACTCCGGACATGTAGTAGTGGTCCTTCAGAATGGGTAAACATGGACCGTACGATACTTTAGGAAGCAGAAACAGATTCATTGGTGCAGTAATAGACTTATCAGTTTACTTCGTTGCTGGAAATTCTGTAAAATATTTCTAAAATATGTTGTGAGAGAGAATATAAAATATTAGAAAAGTAAGTGCTTCATAAAAATACAATATGTCATCAGCATATGTGGAAACTAATTAGTGCCAATAAGAGAAATAAATTGAATGAAGCGGTGTTGTCTTATTGTCTCTGATTCAAACAACTCAAACAATATGTATTCGTATTATTACTCCGACATTCAACAGCTTCCTGTAATCTGATGGCATTTTATCAGAAAAGGCATCTGTTCTTGATTTAACTTGATATTAAAATGTGGGATGAAAATAATTTCCTATTTTTTCTATTTTACCAACTGATTTTATTGATTTAAATGTTTTCAATTAACATTAATGTCTTGGTGGCGGTATATTGTAAAATAATTGGTACGAAAGCACGAGTTACTGTTCGTGACTGACATCCAAATGAGTCAAACTTTCTTTAAATATTTCTGCTTATTTGCACCCATTCTTTTGCTACTGTCTGATAATTGCAGCGAGATAGATATACAGTACATATTTAAAAAAGAAACAAAGAAAAGGGATGGCAGTGTTCCCACTATCTCTTTCTCTCCACCCTTGTTCTCTCTTTCCGTCTGTCATAGTTATCTTTGAGAGATTAGACTGGTGACAGTGACAGAAAAGAGAGGGGGAGACGTGCTGCCACTCATGTACTCTCTGTCTCTCTATGTATGCTTCCTGCTCATCTCCCTCATTCTCCATCTCCTCTTTATCCTGCCCTGATGTTTAAGTGCTCTCCAACTCCTAATAATCTTTAACTTCTCTCTCTATTTGCGCTCCTTTATCTTTCATTTGTCTCTAGCTACTTCATTCTGCTTCCCTGTTCCTCTCTTCGCCTCGATCTCTGGCCTCTCTGTCTCTTCCACTGTCTCTCTCTCTCCCTCTCTGAGCTTAGTGTTCAGACAGTGGAATATATGTTGTCTGAATATACTTCCCCACTATCTCTCCGTCTAAACAAACTCCAACAGGGAGAGAGAAAGAGAGAGGCAGTGGGACAGGAAGAGGGGAGGATGGGTAAGCGGACTGGGGATGAGGCCTGAAAAAAAGGGAATATTCAAGTAAAACAACACCTGCACGTGCAGCGCTTACAAAACTAGAGGTAGCATTATTCAGGGGCTGAGCTTGTGAGGGGAAACATTACTACTAAAATAAATCACTTCTGTGGTTTATAGCCATTGTGGCAGCTTTAAAGTTTAAGCTTCCAGTTCCAAACCAAAGGCCAGTTCATACATAACAAGGCTGTCACATTAGAGGCAAAAAAAATAAAAAAATCACACACGAAGTAGCAAGAGCTGACTGCACGGTTTAACATAAATACTTTTGGGAAATATATGCAGTGCGTTACTAAGTCCTAGACAGATGAGTGCAGCTGGAGAAAAATGACTAACACACCATTCAATGTCACACACTCACACACACACACACACACACACACACACACACTCACACACACACACACACACACACACACACACACACTCCACGCAGCCTCCAGTGTGTTGATGGGAAGCGAGATATGAAGATTTGGGTTGCAGCCAATGGGACCGGACTGAAGTAAACAGTGCGATACAGTTTACTTAGCAGAGTGGAAAAGGATCATCTACAGCGCTGATCAAGTGTGTCTGACCCAGCTGACGTCATCTGCAAATACCTTTAACCCCTCAACGCCACCAATAAATGTGACGTCTGCCATTTTGTGGCTTCTTTTATCCAAACAAATCCTCACAGTGATATGACTATGCTGTGTCTTTCTGATGCCAGAACCATGATTTACCCATGTACCCCCCTATAAGAGGTTTTTCTCTGCTTTTCTTCCTGTCCTCTTCTCAGCAGATCTCAATTACACGCTGGCTTACAGTAAGCCAGAGCAGAGTGCAAGGACGCAAAAGCACATAGAGAGAATGTAAGAGCAGCTAAATTCAGGATAAATACAGTAATATCACTCTTTCCCCCATACAAACACACAGAGAACGGGGGTGGTGGGTGAAAGGAAAAGCACCTGTGTGTTTACGCAGGCAGTTAGACTCCAGCTGATACCTCTACGATGACTCCCGCTACAGATGTTACCGTGTCTAGATTCACCTGCATCCTCAAAACTGGCCTGAGGGTTGACCGAAAAAATATCAGTACATCCTACAAGGTGAACTCCCTCTGTGTTGTCATGAAAATAAGTTGGGTAATCCATCCATTATATATAAATACTTATCCTTCACAGAATCACAGGGGGATGACCGGCTCATAGTGGGTGAGAGACAACCACCCGAGTACATCCAGGACACTCGCATCCATATAAACAGGCAATTGAGAATTCAAAACCACCTGACTATAGAGGTGGGCAATATGGCGCTACGTACTGTAAGACAAATGTGACTACCATTAGAGATATTGTAGCTGTCCCTTTAATATATCTGGGTGTATTACGCCATTTGTGGAAATCATGCCGTTCTTCATCTTTTGTGTGTGTTGTTTGTTACATGCTCTACTTTTTTGTGTTAGTTTTTAGTTTCGTCTATATTTGGACAGGTGTGCTATGTGTGCATCAAGACTAAAACCAAACCAAAACTGGACATTATGGTTGGTGTTGCTGATCTAGGGCGTCTGGCTCTACACTCTCAGTGTGCATGTTGAGGAATTTCAGCTAGCTGATACAGTAATCACAAGTGTATAGACAGACAGATACACAAACATACATGCACAAACATTTGGCCACATACTATATTAAGCCATTCATCTACAGTACAAGCACACACACTTGCCAATAATATCATACTTTAAATACACAGAGGCTTGCAAACATAAGTCTAATGACAAATACTGCTGTTATCATCTCACAGCTGTGTTTCTCTATACTCTCTTTGTCTTCCCTTCCTCCAATCTCTCACTCCCAAAACCCCCATGTTTGTAAAATTCTCTCTATCCACTCTTCCCTTTCTCTCAAATTCCTCAAATATCTGTTTTGTGTTTTCTCTCTCTCTCTCTTCCCTCCAGCATTGGAAAACAAATGTAAATAGACACAATCTCCACTGCGCTGAACTATTGTACACTTAACACCAAAGTAAACAATCGCACATACAGTATAGAGAAACAGAGAGACACACACACGCAAGCCACGTTGTCTCTCTTTGCTCCCACTGGTCATATGACAAAACACTTGCGTCCCATCACCTCTCACTCCCCTTCTCTGTCTCTCTCTTTCTGTCTTTATCTCATTCGGTAGGAATCTGTGTGCTTAGTCAGAGCTGGGAGGAGACGCTTGGCAGGAGAGGAAGGGAGATGTTGGACAAATGAGAGGAAAATGAGACGAGGGAGAGAGAGTGTTTTGTGCAAAGAATAAAAGCAGATTGATTTCCAGTCATTCTCTTTTCCTCTTGACTCTCACCAGCCTTGACGCTACATCTACTGCAGGCCAATGACAGGAGGGATTGCGGTGGGTTGGGCATGCAGCGAAAGGCCTGCCAACACACACTAATACCAGAGCAACATTTAACTCACTTAATCACACATTTTACTGACGTTTTTTCAACCCCCCCACCTTCCCCCTCTCCTAGCATTTCATTCTCACAGTAAGCCTATTATCACATTGAAGCACTTTGCAGCTAAACCCTTAACTACCGTGTGTGTGTGTGTGTGTGTGTGTGTGTGTGTGTGTGTGTGTGTGTGTGTGTGTGTGTGTGTTGACGTAGTCCTTACCCTCAGTGAAAGGTTCCCAGTTGTAGAGGCGACCCATGAACTCCTGGGTGTTAAAGGCAGCACACTGCTCTGCTCTGGAGTCCAACGAAGCTCCTCCACACACCTGGAGGACAGATACACAGGGAGACAGAGAGTTTAAAATGCAGTGCCACACATTGAACTAATATGAAATCACTCAGCTATTAAACTGGCGGTTGTTCCTCTCCCACTCCCTAAAGAAGGAAGGCTGCAGTAGACTGTTGTGAGGAAAAGGCAAAGGAAACACCGCTAATAAAAAAGGAATTCATTCATTCATTCAATTCAATTGAAATCATAGAAGTAAGCGCAAACACTCCATACCTGTACAAACAAATACAAAAACACACGCACACGCAGTCTACATGCTGCTTTTGGCAGTCAGTGAGTGTACAATATCAGAACCATGTGGACATAATAGATTTTTTGGAAGCGGCTGCACACATAAATCCACCGTGGCTTTTAGTGCATGACCACAGAATGTGATGTGCATGTGTGTGTGTGTGTGTGTGTGTGTGTGTGTGTGTGTGTGTGTGTGCGTGTGCTTGTGTGTGTATGAGCACGTCCAGCTTGTGCTCGTTGAAGTAGAGTCCTTATGGAGCCGTACAGTGGAAAGAGTTTCAGCATACCTGCACTTAAACGACAGCTGAAACATCAGGCAGAGATGAGTCTGCTGGTTTATACTGTACTGACCATAACTCACAATGCCCCAGTCCTGTGGGACACACACTAACTAACACACACACACACACACACAGTTGTGAAAAGTATTTACTAATTGTACTGCAGCGCATTACAATTTTGAGGTACTTGTACAAAATTTCATACTCCCATGCTATGCTACTTTATACTTCTATTCTACTACACTTCAGAGGGAGATATTGTAATACTGCACAAATATTCATGTATACCCAGATGATGAATCCTCATGACTTTGGTAATTTCATGGTTTAACATTATATCTGCTATACACCAGCATGTTAGCATTGTCATTGTGAGCATGGTAGTGTTAGCATTAGCCTCACAGAGCTGCTCATGTAGCTGTAGACTGTAGAGTTTTTAGATGAATGAATTGACGCATCAGTATTAAAAATCTAATAATGTAATACAAAGTATGAAGATACTGCTAGCATCACGACTGGAAATTGGTTCAAATCTAGTCTGACTCTGTCCGAAGGTGACAAAATCTGCCTACCTGTACATTTAAAGATTATTAACACCTTTGGAGGTGCCTCGCCGACTTTGTTACCTTTGGGCAGAGACAAGCTAGCTCATCTTCCTGCTTCTAGTCTTTGTGCTAAGCTAACCGGCTGCTAGCGGTAGCATCATATTCATCAGATGGATTGCAGAATGAGCATATTTCCCAAAGTGTCCAACTATTCCTTTAAGTACATTTAGCTGATTATACTTCTGTACTTTTAGTTAACATTAACATTTTGAATGCAGGAACTTTACTTAAAATGTAGTATTAATACATACTCTACTTGAGTAAAAAACTGCATACTTTTTCCACTGCTGCAAGCACGCACACACACACACACACACACACACACACACACACCACACACACACTCATCATCAGGTATCATTACTGTGGGAAGCCACAACCATCCTGTCTGGTCAAAAAACACTGAGTTTACAGCCCTCTGACATACAGCTGGCTCAAACACACACACACTCTCACATGCCGCAGACAGAGTTCTCAGATTTCCTTGCAACTCAAATCTCTGTCAGCTCCACAATCATCTTGTCTTTCACTCCTCTCTTTCTTTGATTCGTTCCTCTTGTCTTTTTTTTTTTTTTGTGGATCAGTCTCCTCGTTCACAGCTGTCACAAACAGCTGGAAAGTTCCTAGTCACTCATCTAGGGAGACAAGAGCAAGGGAGTAGTCAAGTTTATACACACACACACACACACACACACACACACACACACACACACACACACACACACAAAGGCATGCACGCACACAGACCAACAGTTCCCATGTGAACAGGCTTCTGCGACAAAGTGTAACTAAAAGACATTAATGGATAAACCTTCAAAGCATGCATGCACTCATTGACACTGCTGAAATTCACACGTTCACTGTGCGTGTGTATGTGTGTGTGTGTGTGTGTGTGTGTGTGTGTGTGTGTGTGTGTGTGAGAGAGTGAATTAATTTATGTCGCTGTCATGCCACAAGACACTCATAAGGATCATCTGTTGTTTCTCTTCTAGTGGAGTGTGAAACCAGCTCATGAAACTTTATGTGTTACGCTCCTCCAAGGTTTCACACCGTTTTAAAACAAACTTATTTTTGTGTTATTTACAGGCGATATGTTGTAGTCTGGTTTAAGCCTCTTGTACGAGAGAGTGTGTTTAAGCTACATCCGCTGAATGCATATGTACGAGGGCGGGCGATTGAGGGTCAGTGTACGTATGTGACCTGATGTTTTTTTGCAAGTAACCCTGTAAATCTGCCTGGATGTGTTCGTGTGAAATGCGTTTGGTGATGGCTGTAAATATTTCTGCAGGACGTAAACATGTTGGGCGCCATTTGAAACTGGAGAGTTTCTGTGTGTCTTTTCATGTGTGTGTGTGTGTGTGTGTGTGTGTGTGTGTGTGTGTGTGTGTGTGTGCCTGTAAGACCATAAACAATAAGTGGACAACACCAAACACACACACACACACACACACACACACACACAAGGACAGTGTGTGTGCAGCTATAGGATGCTACAATTCAGTAAAAAGAAAGAAAGAGCTTCCATAAAAGACAACAAGAGGAATGTAAAATGAAAAGAGATAATGCAAGTAATAGTCGAGTGTGTGCATTCATGCGTTGGTGACTGTATGAACGCTATGCAGCGAACAGATTCTCCTCCCAATAGAGAGTTTAGGGTGTGTAAAAACATCAGGAGGCTAATGGACTGAATGGAGGAGGGAGGGGAGGTAAAAAGAGAGCAAAAACTGGTGTTTCACGGTTCTGGAGGAGAATGTGTGTTATTGTAAGGGCTGGCATACTTTGGTGTTCCCTCATTTACTATGAGTGCAGGGTTAGGGGGTCTCCCCCATAACTGTGAACAGAAGGAGTGATGACAGCGGAACTGGGGGTGAGTGGCAGTTATTGAATGGGCCAAGGAGGGGAGATAAAAAAGAGTAAAATACTTAAAGACGAAGAGTGATATAAGAGAGAAAGGTGGTGTGTGGTGAGGGAAAGGCAGCAAGGATGAGTCTGGGCCTGTGGATGCAATCAAAACACTCAAACCACAAGTTCACTCCAACAGAGTCAAAACCATTCAATCATGTAGCAATATTTCTTTTTTTAAAAGGTTTTTTTACTTGATTCTTGTCAGTTTATTAGGGCTGTGCATCAACTAGAAGCACTGTAAGTAGACCTTGATAACACTGAGAAATTCAAATTCAAAACAGTTTTTTGTCCTTTAACCATGTATTTTTTCTCAGTTTGAGATTTGTATCAAATTTCTTTTACATTTTTGTTGTTTGCCAAAAAATGTTACATTTTATTTTGTGCAGCTGATTGTCCTTAGATTTCATAACTTCCCAGCTTCTTTTGTTAAATTAAAAAAAAGTTTTTCTGGACCAAAAGGTGCGGCATTGAAAAACTGAGCAATACTCAGCCCTGTTCATAGAGTGAATTTTGGAAATTACTTAAATAACAACAATACATTACTTTGTTCCCTTTAGTAGTGTTTCTACCATTCTGTGTGCATTTCTTTTTTGGCTAATACTGATTAAAATAAATGTACAGTCTCATCCAACTTGGGTCTTGTATTTCTTAGTTCTGGTCATCATTTACACTTAACATGGTAATCAATCAGGTATGATAACATCATGCTCACTAAAGTAATGACTGAGGTCATTACTACAATGAAGTCCGACAGTTTAAGAAACACAAGTTGTCAGACAATCAGACAGGACGTAAACAGGCCAACAGTTAAGCCAGATTAAACTAAACCACTTTAGAGGTGAAGGATCCAATGAAGGATTATTACCAAATGTTGGTAATAATCCTTCATTGGACAGGAAGACCAGAGTCGAATCAAGAAGTCCGTCTGTGATCTGTGATGGATGTATATAATGGACAGTTGGAAAAATTCACCTTTCGTTTTCTCTTCCAAATAAGTTAAGATAACCTGGGGGTTTGTTTGTCTGACTGCTGTGTTTCTTGCTCTGTTGGATTTGTTAGTGATTTCTCCTGGGGGTTTCCAATAAGAATGATGGCTAAAACTAGTAAACTAAGACCCAAGTTGTATAACACCAGGAGTATTACAACTCCTTGCTTAAATACAATCAAAGTACCTGAAACTTAAAGCTTTCTTTATTGGTAGGTAACATAACAGACGCATGAAGTGAAAGATATAATAACTGGCTGCTACTGACTGACACGTTGAAAGAGTGAACGTAGGATAGCAGCAGAGAGCAGGTGAAAGAAAAGTGAACACAGCTGACAGTCAGTGTTTTTGTTCGGGAGCTGTGAAAGTTCAGATGTGTTTTACTGCCAGGGAGGGGGCAGGAGAGAAAAGGTCTGTGGGCGATATATTGGAGCATGTGAAGGAAGGGGGGGGACTGCCTGAGGGCTAAAAGCTTTGTTCTGTGCTCACAGACACACACAGACACAAAAATGCCACACACATATAAACACACACCAGCCAATCCTGGTCACACACAACACTCTTGCGTGAAACACAAACACCGGCCCAGGCAAGACTAATGAGTTTTCGGGAGGAACAGATCACAAGGAAAGCGGGAACCTTTCACCACATGTGTGTTTCCGTAGGGAAAGCCCAGGTAAAACGTCGGCATTCTCCATGCAAGTCCCTGCCTGCACAGCTGGCCGTACCACAGCAATGCCACGTACAGGTTAAGGCTGGCCGGTCATTCCTCAAGCATTACTGCGACATTACACAGACAAAACAACTGACCGTTGGCCCCTGCAGCCGTAAATCAACACATGCCAGAACTAATCACTGTATGCATGCACACAAATCCATGACATATGTTAAGATGTTTGCGTATGTGTTTGTCCTCAGCAGATTAACATTCTCCGGCTAATCATGTGACCAAGGCCGTGCGTCGGCGCTTTGCAGGGCAACTCCCAGCTCTCGGCCTTGACCCTGAGGAAGGGAAGTCAGGAGTCCTCCGAAAGAAACGCTGCTCATCTATCAGCGACTGACGGGGCCCCGCGCTGCGCAAGACGAGCGGCAAGAAATAATAGTATTATGGAGAAATTTGAGTTTGAGCGACAGAACAACTTTTCTAGAAAGAAAAGAAAAAGAGAAGAAAACACTACACAAGATCAATAAATGAAAACCAGAACCTTGCTCGAAGGCACTGAAAATGACAAACCCACATCTTATTGCTACAAACCAGTAAAGTGATTTAATGCATATTTCCATAATAACACATGGGTGTGAGAAAGAGAGGTAGGAAGTGTGGACAGCTATGCTCTTCGTTCCCAGAGCTCATTTCTATTAACAGTCCAAAAGTCTGCACGGAACTATGCAAAGGAGTTTTTTACTGTAGACAGAGATGCTGCTTCCTCTGTCGGGAACCGTCTGCAATTGGATCCGAAGTTGTCTAAAAAAGTTGGACTCACTCTGTGAATTCAAATCATTTCTGCAGAAACAGTGTGCTCTGTCCTCTGGCTGCCGACGTTGTGGTCTTTTGTATATTTGTATTACAAATCTCATGAATTTGTGGCATATGTTATGTTTTCTGTCTAATGTTCCTGACCTGTAACTCAGTGTTATTGCTGACTGTCATGGTCAGGACACAAATAAAGAAGAGATATTGAATTTGAATGAGTCTTTGATGGATAGAGAAACAGTTTGAGATTTTAGGAAACACACCTATTCGCTTTCTTGCTGAGAGTTAGACAAGAGGATCAATACCACTCTCATATTTGTCCGTTAAATGTAACGCTACATAAGCGCTATAGGGTTTATTTCCTGGAGTCACTGTTTTTACACTTCAGTTTTTGTTCGGATTAAACAAGCAAGATAAAACATGGTGATTAGTGAGCGTTAGAGGTGCTGGTTTGTGGATTTTGTTACTTTTTGACAGACCAAACTGTTTCCCTGTTTCCTGAAAAGGAACATGAAAGAGGGAAAATTCAGCACACAGGAGCTGATGTAAACAGATTTTTAACAAGCAGAGGAACCTGGTTTTTGAAGAGAAGCAGGTACTTCTGCTTGTTAAAGTAAAGCAAAGAAAGTACAGATCTTCTAAATGAATCAATGTGGTTGAGTGTTTGCGTGTGTGCTTGAGTCCCACTAACAAAAACATCTGGGCCGGTTTGTCACTTCATGAGAACAACGGTAAGCGTGGCAGAGTCTGCACACAGTTATTAGGGTTGATGAGTGTGGCTCCGCGCTCATAGTAATAATACATTTCCTTTGTAGAAACGCCTGAGTAATGACAGACTGTGATTAGGTCATCTGACTTATGCAGCAGCCTGAGGCCACGTTAGTGTGCAGAGTAGTCACAACATAAAACTCCTCAGGTTTTGGCTACAGGAGCGAGATCAATAACATTGTAGAGCGTGTTTTAAAGTATGGCATGTTTTTTTTGAGGTATTATGTCTCCTCAAGAGTGCAGGTTTGGTGTCGGTAGTGGAGGGATGAGAACAATGAAGTCAGAGGTTCTTCAATAATATGTGAATGTTATATCCTATTTATATTTGTTTGAATCCATCTCTAGAAAATAAAAAATGACCATGGAATTAGTTATTGTACACTTGCCCAGTTGATGGTATTCTGATACTATATGATAGATAAAGTCGTATTTAGCCTTGATTAGCTCCTGTAGCAACCAGTGCTGACTCTACCGATGTACAGTATCATGTGGACTGTATTCACGCTGAAACGATTGGTCAATAAATCAATTACTTTAACTAGATAATCAATTAATCAATTCATTGATGCAGCAATTTTTCAAGCAAATGTAGTGTGTGAGAATCTACTGCTTTTCTGTCATAAATCAGAATCTTTTTGACTGTTGGTCAGACAAAAGAACATAGCATCGTTTTTACATTTCATATATTAAACAATTAATATATTAATTTAAAAGTTATCAGCAGATTAATCAATAATGAAAATAAGCTTTTTAGCAACCACTGGCTAGCTTACAGTTCATGGTTTGTGTGACGTTAGCGCTCATTCTGGGACACACCTAGCAAAAACGCTCCGTCTGATCAGGACAACTAGACTGAATGTAGCCTGTAAGGCAAAGGCAGAAAAGAGTTTGCAAAGAACTTCTTATTGCTCAATGCAATCATTGAAGGCAACTCAGATGTATAGATCAACATCACCAGCTCAGAGATTTTCCCCCAGTTCATTGGAAACGACACCCTTGTGTTTGCTGGTGTCGTTCTTATTGAGCCGCGTGGTGAACTACATACTTCTCATATCTCGCCTCACTTGCTGCTGCAGAGGAACGCACCGTTAGTGATTCTTGGCAAATATTTACTCTGAAGAGGAGGACAGAGAGAGGAGCTAAGGCGAGAGGGAATGAGTAGAGAATCATCAAAACCAAAGAATTGAGAAAGGAAAGGATGAGAAGAGGCACGTGTCTGTCAGTCTGTCTGTGAAATGTCTGCTTCAAGCTGGTGTGTCTCTCTTTTCTTTTCTTTTTTTTTTCAGGCAGCTTCTTCTCAAATTCCACCTTTTCCTCCCCTCTCCCTTGGACAGAATAACTTCTCCTCTTGTTACACTCTGCGCTCGTTCACACAAACGCACACACTTTTCTATGAATCCCTCTCTTTTCTTCCTGCAGAATCTTTTTCTCTCCATCCCTCTCTTTTTGTTGCTGCCTCTCTTTACCCCTCTGACACCATAACACTCATCCTCACCAGCCTTCATCTCCATTTCTTTTTTGCCTCACTCCCTCCCCACCTTTTCTCTCCCCTCGCTCTTTAGTTCGCCCTCCCACTACTGTGTGCAGATTTTCTAAAAACAGTACTCTCATTCACTACTACTTAACTGCGTCACTTTCTTCACTCTAACATTTACACACACACACACACACACACACACACCTACACACACACCTACACACACACACACACACACACACACACACACACACACACACACACACACACACACACACACACACACACACACTTCCCCTTTTGCCCTTCTCATTTCCTCTGACCCTCTCTCGGTTCCCCTCTTGCTTCCACGCAACAGTAAAAACACACACACACACACACACACACACACACACACACACACACACAGCCAATCACACTTGTGATGGGCCTCAGGCATGGTGTGTTATGACAAACACACCTAATAGATAATAGGATGTGTCACACTCAGTCTGGCTCACTCCCTAAATCACACACAAACACACACACACACACACACATATATACAGTACATACAAGCCTGGGCAAAGTCCTGCATTCATCAGAAGTTAAACCTATCTTTAAATGATGAAAAGACATATAAAAATGTGGACACTGCAGGAGCAAACAAGGCTAAAGCAGAGGCTAATGTTGGGTAAATATGTAACCCCATGAGTCAGGCTGAGCCGTCACAGGACTGCTGTTAGCGCTGCTGGCACACACAGAGAGAGTATTCTGCCAGGCCAGCTACTAAATCTGTTTTAACATGGGGACTATCACACACAGCCGGGTAGAGACAGAAAAGAAGAAAGAGAGGGAGATGAAAGAGGGAAAGAGAGCCTGCCAACTTATCTAAAGAGAGAAAAGTCAAGAGCCCACGAGTGCCAACCCGGCCCAACTTCAAGTGTGTACTTCCACTCGATGAGAGCCAGTTGTGGAAATAACGAGTGAGAGTGAAAATGCATAAGTGTATAGGCGTATGTGTGTGGTAGTTAACTTTAATCTTATCATCTCTACCAATGCTCTCACTTAAGACAGACCTGCTACATGTGGTCTGCTGGAATAAATAACCGGGTCAAATGTATTTTTGTCCCCATGATCCAATCTTAAAATGGACTATGGATCAGTTTCCTTCTGTTTTATTCGTCCGTCCCTTCATCCATGTGTGATATCTCACACGTGGATGACCAATTTACATGAAACTCAATGAATGATACTTTCTCACTACTGCATTTTCTGACAGCACCAAGAAAGATGTCACGTCATACTGTTTTTTTTATTTTTTTATTATCTATTCGTACTGTATAAAATATTATGATAGAATAGCCAATCTACGTTTCAGTTTTTAATACATAAGTTTCTTGACATGTTAAATGCAGCTGTACAGGACTTACTTGACAAAGGAAGGCTGCAATTGCAGGTGTTTTTGCGCTTGAAAATAAATGAATTCAAGCATTAAATCTGTGACTTTCCACATGTTGTCGCTTTCTCAAGGGACAAGAGTTGATTGATTGATGATTGAAAAATGGCAACGGTGGTGGAAGGTTGTGTGAAAGCCTGCTGTTAATTTGAAGCAGCCATTGCAAAAAGGTGGAAAATGTGCATGTTTGCAGAATGTGATACTGCGTGAAATGTGGTAATATCAGGACAGGTGCCTTTTAAAAATGTCTATTGCCTGATGGTTATGTTTTAAAGCAAATATATAAAGCATATTAACAACATATCAATAAAAAAACAGTGTGGATACAATCTCCTGGCAAAACACCCGATCCCTAAAAACTCTTCATCCACGATATTCCCCCTCAATCTCACATTTAATTGAGTGAAATCAAGCGCGGCATTCCAGTCTTAGTGAAACCTGAGTTACTGCGGCGTCCATCTCAGTTTCTCACCCGCGTGTTGAGGGTTTGAATTCGCCCATCTGTCACGACCGGCCTGTCTGTGCCTCGGGCTGCTCTTTTTTCACTTTGCTACTGATAACGCTCGCACTGAGCCAAACTGAGAGGTATGGAGCCGGTTGCAACCCCAATCATCACCAGACAGGCCTCGAGACAGACATGACTTGACGCCGATACACATTGCACACATTTACACACACACTAACGCGCAGGTTCTGTCAAGTTTTTCTTCTCACACAAAGACACGTGTATGGCTTCACGACCCAGAATACACACACGCCTTGGAGCTGCGGAGGCAGTTGCAGTCAGTTTCCATCCGATTGCTCAAAGACAACCAGCTAGTGTTGGAGCTGGGGAATGATCTATATCAAATACACTCTGCTGACCTTCAACTTTACGCCCGCCTAACTGCTCCCTTCAACACACGGCATGCATATAAATCAAGCATGACTGCAGGCTGAATAAAGCAGAGGTGAGTGGGGGACATACACGCTAAGCAGCAAGTACGAAAGTGAACTACTGAGATGATTAAAAGCGTGTGAAGCCAATGGAATGAGTGGAAGAATTACTTTTTTCCTCGTATTCATGGGTGAAGATCTTACCTGCGAGAAGCACCTGCGGTACTCCTTCTCCGGCCCAGAGCATCGGAAGACCTGAGGAGCAGCTCTTCCTCCATCTCTGCCTGATTCCACTCCCAGGTGCAGGATATGGGGGTGCTGCAGCGGGTAGATGTCGCCGGTGGGTGGGATGTGGGGGCTAAAGCCTGGTTGGAGCTCCCTGTCTCTGTGCATGGGGCTGGAGCGGTGGAGAGGAGAGGAAAAAGGTGACGCGACCGCAGGGGAGTTGGGGCGGGAGAGAGGAGGGATGGGAGGAGGTGGCGCGGTGACGGAGTGCCAGTCAAACCTGTGGCGGTTGGGTAGGAGAGATGTGGATAAGGAGCGTGAGAAGAAGTGAGAAGATGGAGCTCGCTCTCTTGCCCTCCCGTGCTCTGTATTGGTTTGTGGGGGTCGATCAACATGGCGGTGTGGGTTGCCAGTTGTGGTGGTTGTAGTGGGAACCTCCTCAGCAGCCGGGTCCTCAGAGACCTCCTCCTCCTCACGCCTCCCTCCCTTCCTGTCCTCTCCATCACTCGCCGTCTCCTCGTCCTCTTTCCTGTTGTTCTCTGCATCGTCTTCATTGGGCGCAGGTGATGTTTCTGCATCAGTGCCGTTAACAGTGTGGCGAGCCTGCCGGTTGGGACGGTGCAGAGGC